>NC_136705.1:1312813-1340313 GCF_947650265.1 Symphodus melops | reverse complement strand
GGACCCTCTCCAATGGAGGCATCTGCAATCTGCTGCTGCTGCCCCCCCAACCCGCTCCAGCCCCTCTCCCCTTCAGCTCCTTTTTATTGCAAACGGCCGGAGAACAAGGACAAATCGAGCATGAATTCCTGGTCGCCTGGCAGGCGCTGCTCGCTGCAGCTCTCTCCCTCTCTCACCTCCCCTCCCTCGCTCGCTCGCTCCTCCAACTCTGCCTTTTGTGTGCAAGAAATAAAGCCCGAAGGCCCGTTTTTTTCCTTCTCCCCCCTCAACTAGCCTTTTACTTTCCCCGCGCTCCCTCCCCATGTGCATCTTTCAACTGCTTCCCACTTTCTCTCTCTCTCCAGGACTGAAGCAGCGAGTACAGGCGGGACGAGGCCAAACCAGCAGAGCTGCATATAAAAGGCCTTTATGCGGAGCTGCTGAATGGCAATCTGTTTTACAGGGAATCCACCATCTAGCAGAGACCCTCCCCCTCTCTACATACTGTATGAGTCAAGAGGGGGGGGGGCAATCCTTTACACACAGTGAGTTATCATTAGTGAAGATACATCAAACCAGATCGAGGCGGGAAAGTCGTTTTCACTGAAGCACTCCCGAACATTTCATAGAACATGTCCGCCTCTGAAACCCTCCCGACCTTTTCCTCCGCACGCCGCCGACAGCGAGGGAGGCAAAGCGTGATGTGGTGGACGTATCGCTACACTGTGCAATCAACACAGTCACAGTATCACCCAAAGAGCGGAGACGAACGTCGCGGATTTCTGCGGTTTCGTAATCAGATCGCGCTGCAAGCGTGCACACCACATGGGGGCGCCGTAGCTCAGTCTGTCGGGGCTTGGGTTGAAAAGCTTCCTGAGCACTTGCTGATGCGCCCTTGAGCAAGGGTCCCAAATCCCAGCGCCATTTCACGCTGACGTCTCTGCGGTGGTACGACACACAGGATGTGGCGGTGCAACAGATGCAGGATGTAAACGTCATCCTCCTCGACCTCCGGGATATTTCCCGCTGCTTGTTTCACGCCGCGCCGTCCCGGATTCATGCAGAACATTCAGCAGGAGTAAGTACGAGCCTGTCGGTCTGTAGAGGAACCTCTCTGCAGGGTTCTGCTGATGAGGGTCTCCTCCTCTTCATCCTCGTCATCCTCCTCCTCTTTCCTTCACATGGAGCGTCTTTGGTTCCAAAGGTTTTATCAGGATGAAAATGATCCTGATCGGGATCCGTGGAGCACGTAGAGTCCACTTTTGTTCCTTCTTGTCCAAAGAAAAACGTTAAAGATCGACCTGATTCAGAGACGAAAAATATCGTTTTTCTGTCGATGCTCGTCTTGCAACATGTCTCTGTGTGATGGGACCCGTTTGACCTTTGACCCTTCGACAGGGACGGCTCCAGAGTCTTTCAGGGCTTTAAGCTAAACCTTATTAAGGCGCCGCTCCAACCAGCGTTCATCACCATTACGTCTGTTATTGTCTCTGTGCTTCCTCTTCTTTCCTGGCATCGTTTATCCGATCCAGACAGAAGTGAGCAGGGTGATCTGATCCTGAACCCAGATCACTCTGATCCACATTCAGTCCTCTGAAGGATCAAGAATAAAAAGCTGTGTTTTAATACGTGTCTGTAATCTTTTAACATCTAAAGTCAAGTAAAGTAAAATGTAACAGATGAAGGATGAACGCTTCACATACAGACATCAACATGTGTGTAACTGACACCTGCAGTAAATATAATCACGGCCGCTCTGTGTGAAGGACGCCCTGCTCCTCTGTAAAGCCCGGGATCCAGCCATTCAAGGCCACTCCTCCACGCACATCTGCTGTGCCGGACAGCCAGGCTGGCAGGCGAGGCGAGGGGCCGGCGAGGGGCCGGCGAGGGGCCCTGTGGTCAGGGTACTTGGCTTTGGAAAGGCTGGGTTAGGGGGGTGAGATGCCTCAGAGCGGTGAACGGGCTTCCATGGAGATACTGTCTTACAGTGTTTACAACGTCTCGTCCCCGCCCCTCCGCCCCTCCGCTGGCCCACTGTGTGCGTCCTCTTCTGATGTAAATGTCCCGGGGCTGGCAGGCTCATCAGCGTGTGTTGTTTTGATGAATCCTTTGCCTTCCTTCTGTTACTCAGAGCAGCTTTATGGTGTCACTCCTTCATTTTATAACTCTCTCTCTCTCTCTCTCTCCGTCCTTTCTCTGCTTTATAAGAGGTGGCGCTCCAGGCCTCAGAGCCATCAGGAGCCGGCACCTGGTCGAGTCCGGGTGCCAGCCTGGACCTCCGGCCAAACGCTCCATCTGACCACGTCATTCAGTCCGCAACTGAAGCTTTCTGTAGTCGATCTAAACGCGCTTGTCTGAGGAGTGTTTATGCCAGTTTTGTTCCACGCATGTCATCGCGAGATAAGTCGTAACCACGGGTTTGATTCTCGTGTGAGACGAGAGTCTCTGGCACTGATTCTGTACTAAATGTTTAAAAAAAGGTGAAGAACAAAAGACAGAAAATATATCTGATAACACACGAAAGTGATTCTCAGCAATCTGCTCATCTCCGACTCTTTTTTTTGTTTGTGTTTTCCACGTGTCTGGACGTTCACTTTTCTGAGAAGAAATGAAGAAATTAAAGATTTTGGCTGAAATCAAATTCAGATCTGGTGGTTGAGAGAGAGCGACGAGTCAGACGAACGTTTGAATCCGAGAGAACAAACAAAGAGCCGTTTAATCTACTGTGAGTCATCACTCACCTACAGACACACACTCAGAATGAGAACACACACACACACACACACACACACGCCATTCAAGCTGCAGACAGGCAGCAGACTGCTGATTGATTTCTGTGAGTTGTTAACAGAAGTACCTGACCATTGGAGGGGCGGAGCCTGAACAGAGGGGCTTTTTACAAAACCACTGTGGCTGAAACAACACCAGGAACATGCGTGTGTGTGTGTGTGTGTGTGTGTGTGTGTGTGTGTGTGTGTATATATATATATACAGTATATATATGGTGTGTGTATGTGTGTGTGTTACAGGAGGAGACCCTCATCATTCCCATCAGTCCAGCTGTGCCTCTTTTCATCCGCACTTCCGAAGCCCATTAAGTTTGCTTTTTCACGCCCCGACCCATACACACACACACACACACACACACACACACACACACACACACACACACACCATGCACTTGACAAAATCCTACAGATCAAAAGCGGGGCGAGGAGAAGCGGAGAGAGTCCCCCCCCCCCCAGGACCCCCTGCTCGTCTCTTTTGTTCGTCACTTCTTCTTTTCTCTCCTCCCTCATTCGCTCTTTTTTTTCTACCTTTCCTTTTCATTTAGGAGACTGTAAAAAAAGAAAAAAGAAAAGGGAAGACTGCCAAGTTCATAAAAGGGGACCGCTCTACTCGGGGGTCCTTTGTGGGACTGTGGAGGTGGTGTTGGCGGGGGTTTAGAATCAATATGGCCGCACACTGGGTGCGAGGGAGTAGAAGAAGAAGAAGAAGGGGCCGCGTGAGGGAATGAGGAGGGAGAATGAGGTCAAAGGTTATTTTCTTTTCAATTCTTCAAAGGCGGCCATTTAAAAAAAAAAAAGAAAAATTAAATCAAATATTTGGCATCTATTTGGAGATTATCCCAGTGGTGATCGAGTTTGTTTTTGTGTTTGTGCCCTGACCAGGAACAGGAAGTGAAACATCATTTCCTGATTTCCGGTTCAGCCCTTCACTTGATTTGGACAAACTCGATTTTACTACCTGGAGGAAACAACATGTATGTATGCACCTTACTCCGGACCTGACCTGCACAGACGCGACCTCGCCCATGTGACATCACAACAAAACAAACTGAAGATCCCAAATATGTAAAAAAAACAAACAAACTGGGATGAGGCTCAAGAAAGGTTGAGATGCAGCCTTATCCAGTTTGGATCATATTGAGGATCTGATGTGTACGTGTGTCTGATTACTGCATCCTGTCTGTGACGTTTCCTTCTTACAAACACAAACTGTGGTCATTTTTTAAAATCTGAATCTTCCGGATCAGAGCGCCATCTTCTGTTCGTTCCTTTGTCTTCTGGACCGACGTGACGCGTCTCGCATCACCCAGAATCCGGCGTCCTCGAGCCTGAAACGTTCAATCAGTTCTTTCGTTAATGAAAGACAAAGTTAATAATTCCCTTCCTTACGCTGTGGTCACATGGCCTGCGTAGAACCGGAGACAGGCGTTTACACGCCGCAGTAATCCGAGTTCTTTTGGCGTTCTCGAGGTAGAAAAAGGGCTCATCCTGGTTTGTGAAATCAGGGAGACGTCTTCATACACAGACATGAAAACTGGGACGCTTAGAAGAAACACTGTGGTCCGTGTTACCACAGTCACGGAGAAGCGACGCCGTTTGTACAAAGTAACTGAGCGCCTTTTCTGCTCGCCGTTTACCGTGAAACATCCGATTTGAATCTGGAAACAGTTCACAGAATAAGAGTTCACACCGAAACTGATGAATTCCCACTGATGACTGAGTCAGCGTCTGTTTCTAATAAGGACTTACTGTAAGTGAGGGAGTTCAGGGCGCTTCATCACATCGACGAGAGGCGTTTATGTGAAATCTATCAGACAGCTGTTGGAGTCTGGAAGTCACGTGTTTCCCCTCGCAGACATCGCCTCACCTGTGCCGCTTGAATCTGCATCTCTGGAGGAAAACCTCTTCAAAGGCCGCGGGTGTGGTTTCTCTGCAGCGGCGTGGCGAGCGGCGTGCAGCACGCTCTGCTGTGAGAAATAAAGAGAGAGAGAGAGAGAGAGGGAGATGACGAGCGCGGAAAGGAAACAGAAACACAGAGGTGGAAAGTCAACAGCGTGGAGGAAGTAAAAAAATCCTGATTGTTTTCATGGTTTATGATCAGAGGCAGATTTATTTGTCTTCAGTAGCAACTAAAATGTAAACACAAATAATCAAAGAATAATATCAACAAGGTGCCAGTTCACTTCCTGAGCACTGCAGAGGTGCTCTTTAGCAAGGCATCGAACCCCCCCCCCGCCCTCCAACCAGCTCAGGAGCGCTTGCTGTGACACTCTCAGAAAACGTTCCCATCCCGGGATCAATAAAGTTTATTTAAAAAGTTCGTCGCTGTGAGAAACATCGGAACGTTTCTTTTTGTTTTGTTTTTTTCTCAAAAGGAAACCAAGAAAGAGGAAACAGAACGAGATGAAGGTGTTACGATAACATCAGAACACACAGTTCCTGTAGCTACTGCTGAGCAGAGTGACTGGAAACCTCTGAGAAGCTGCATGGATGAACCCACATCACACACACACACACACACACACACACACACGGCGGCGTGTGAGTGATGTGGTGGAGCGGAGGGCACACGTTCACATGCATGTGGCCGCACACGTCGGGTATCTGCGCAGCAGGTGAGAAAAAAGAACGGAGTGAACAAACGTGGAGCCGCATGCACAAACCACACTGTGCGTACAAAACAACACACACACACACACACACACACACACACACACACACACACACACGCGGCCTCACTTCCTGTACCTGCTCTGGTGTCTGTTGAGCAAAGAGGCGTGTGTTTACATCCCCGTGTGTGTGTGTGTGTGTGTGTGTGTTTTTCTTTTTCTGCGTCACTGTGAGTATGTGTGTGTGTGTGTGTGTGTGTGTGTGTGTGTGTTTCTTTTTCTGCGTCACTGTGAGTATGATGTGTGTGTGTGTGTGTGTGTGTGTGTGTGGTTGTCAAACAAAACTAAACATTTCTGTGTTAAAACAGCTCCAGACAGATGAAGGAACATGTCAGAGCCCCCCCCCCCCCCGACCCCCCCGACCTCGCTGACCCTTCCGACCTCTGGGGAAACACGGGCGATGTCATTGGCTCTGTGCGTCGGCGCCGGGCTCTGGTTGGTGGGTTAAATAAGTTTGTGTTGTGAATGAGGACAGACTGTACGAGGCGGGATGAGTCATTCATCATGGAGCGAACAGATGAGCCGCTCTGAAACAAAGGAGACACACACACACACACACACACACACACGCACACACACACACACACACACACACACGCACACACACACACACACACACACACACACACACACACACACACACACACACACACACACAGCTAAAATAACAGCCTGCATGTGTGAGTCTGAACATGGAAAGGAGTTTATTCATACAACCTTCAATCACAGAATCTAGTTCAGCTTTACGGAGCAGCGCAGATGAACTCATGAGGCCGTTCAGTAGAACTCTATGATCAAGTTTTTAAAATGCAGGAAGTAGAAACACGGCGTTCATTTAAACACAAATATCAGAACTGGCTCCTTGGATTCTTAAAACAGGAGCTTCACTTCAGCTGTCTTCATTTTGGTTTTGCATCAAATCTTCCTTCGACTCTGTTTCCCTGTTTGACTTCCCATCTGGCTCTATGGATTCTGTCCAGTTTGAAGCCATGCTCCATCAAAAATAGACCTGCAGTGTATTTGAAGTGGTCAAATAGTGGTAGGGGACTATAGGGACAGTAAGTCAAGTCAAGTTTATTTGTTTAGCACATTTAAAAACAGTTTCAGATGATCAACGTGTTTTACAGGCAGAGCAAAAAAAAAAACCAGAACCAAAGAAGAAGAAAAAAGAAAGACAATATACACACATTTAATATATAAGCATTACACACTCGTATGTACATGTACAAGCAAACAAACGGATACATACCCAGAATAAAAAATAAAATAAAAACATGGGGCCTTTTTCAACAACTCTGCGCGGCGACGAGCTCCAAGCTGACAGCTCGCTGTTGTCCACATAAAGGTGACGAGATCGGCCGGGAGTTGAAACTGGGGTTTTTATTTGAGGCCAGTCTTGAAATATGTTAAATGAGTTTCACTCTTTTAAATGAAGCTTCCTCCCCGAATGGAGAAAAAAACAACAACAATAACATCTTCCATCCTCATTGTGTGAAACGGCTCCAAACCTCACCACATCCTCCGAACTGATTCAATTATACCAACACAAGTTTTCATGTTACATAACAAATACTGCACCACAGTTAACCACCAGGTGAGTGTCCAATCAGTGAGGGATAATCAAAAAAGTGGGCGTGTCTGTCCGTAAACATTCTTCCACGAAGGCCTGCGTTGCCTCGCTAACTGGGGGTCGAAATACGAGATGTCCTTCAACGTGGCGGCACAGATCGACTTCCAGTTCTTAAGAGACACGAGAAGTCACAGATTGGATTGACGTGAAGGAGCCAACATGGCCGACGTTCGATCAGAGCGAATTCCCCCGTCCGACAGTTCACAAAGTGAAAGTCATTTTGTCTTTCAGTTGATTTGAGGTCAAAATGTGTCAGTTTCTTTTTTCAGTTTCTCCAACATGAGGTTAGCCTCAGTTAGCTAGTCCTACTTTTAGCTGTGACACTGAGAGGGCAATGAGTCAAAGGTGAGCGGAGGGGAGCCGCAGAGTCGGGTAATAACTCTGCCTCCTGAGTGACAGCCATGACACTCACTCATGCAAAGTGTCCAAAACATCATGTACAGAGTACAGAGTGTCTCCTGCATGCAAAACAGAAACAGACAAACAAGTAGATATGATAGACACAATCTGAATCACACAAAGATGCATTTACAAAAACAAAAAAAGGCTGTTTGCAAAAACACTAACAAAAAAGGAACACTGAGCTCAGGTGATGCTGTGCAGGGTGTGAGCATGTTTCCATGCATGTCTGTGTTTACAGTTCATAAGTATATCTGATAATGTGTGTGTGTGTGTGTGTGTGTGTGTGTGTCAGACTGCTGGTGTGTGTTAATCGCCTCCCCTGATCAGCTCACTCAGCCTCTACCTGTCTGCGCTCGTACGCACGCTGTGGTTTCTGCTGCAGCTCTGCAGAGTGCTCACAGCTGCAGATAAGAGCTGTTTATCACCTCGCCGGCTTCCTCTGTATACAAACACACTCCTCCTCTCCTTCCCTGTGTGTGTGTGTGTGTGTGTGTGTGTGTGTGTGTGTGTTTCACACCTCTGTGCTGCGGCTCTGAATATGTTGCTAATCTTTCCTGTGTCAGTGTCGGTGAAGATGTAGAAAAAGGCAGCTGATGTTTGCGTGTGTTTACAAAGCAAGGAGTGCGTGCAGGCTTTGACACCCAGACGCAGGCTCGCGCTGCATGCGTGTACCAACAGGCAGCTTCCCAAGCTGCAGGAAACAAACACTCACAAAGAGAGATGCTTGTCAGAAATCCTCTTACACAACCGCCCGCATGAACCACTCTGCTGTCTGACGTGGGAAACATCCACACTAAAGGTGCAGACAGAGCTAAAAGCCAGAGGGCCATTCACAGCACTGCTGACTGACAGCCCTCTCCTCCCCTGTACTCAGCCTCATTCATGCGCTAACCAGCAGCATTAAACTGTCTGTCAGAGCCAGCACACCCTGCATGCCGGCCTCCATATCTGCAGGAGAAGAATCTGTTGCTCTGCAGGTCAGATTCTGTGAAGATTAGAGGCTGCTAAAAGTGGGTCAGCCTCTCTGGAGGCATCAGGTAGAGACGACCAAAAATGCTAATCTGTGTGATCTTTGGATCTACAGAAATGGGTTTCTTAGTAAATTCATTTGAACACCACGTTTTCAAAAAGGTAAAAATCTGAATCCCAAAATGTTAAAGACAAAGGTTTGATTCGAGACAAAAGACTCCAACACGTACGGGATCACTAGCTTGTCAGTGTAAAATAATGAACTGACTCCAGTGAAACTAACGTGCTGAGAGCAGTGGATACAGAGAGAATCAGCAGATATCCTCACATGATCTCAAAACACCATGATATAAAAACAGCTTTTAAAAAGTCCAATCAGTGAGATGTGTCATAAAGTGAAGTGACCTTTAGATTCTGCTCCTGAATGCTCTGGATCTGATTGGACCAGAGAAGGTAGGCGGGGCTTTGAAGGCCGTTTTGGACGCCCCTGGGTTTGCCAGATATGAGAGCAGTTATCAGGTGAACAGGTGTTGCAGCGATGGAAGCGGGCAGTGGAACTGCTTCAGATAGAAGTGATTGTACCCGAGCTAGAAACGGCATTAACCCCTGCAGCGCCACGCAGCCTCCCCAGCTCCCATAACAGATACAATATGTGCCTCTCAGAAACGTTATACTCAGTTTAAGTCGAGCTTTACCGAGCCCATAGAGTCAGCAGATCTGACCCTGCTCGAACTGACCCTGTAGAGAACTGTATCAGAAAGAAGCATAACGCCACAAACTTCACTGTTTTAACTTGAGTTAAGTAATGAAAGTGTAGCGTGTCGCCTGTGCATGACGGAGAGCTAACAGGAGACAGGTGGAGCATCTATGGAGGGGGGGGGGGGGGAGAAGACAATAAAATGAGAGAAAAACGAGCTTGTGATGGGGGAGGGTGGGAGGGTGGAGAAAGTGGGGTAAAGGAGACTGGAAGCGATGGCGTGAGAGAACACCTGTCCCGCTGGCGTTGGGTCTTCTGCTGGTTAACCCGAGTTGGCAGCACCTCAGCTTGACCTTCTCCCCCTCACGCTGCCGCTCCCCTCTGATCCCATTAGAGGCTGGGCTCCATGGCAAGACCTCCCCCCACCACACACACACACACACACACTTACATACACTCACCCTCCCCTGCTGTCCCTTCCTCATATCCTCTCCCCTCGTCTCGGCTGGGCCGGTCCTGATGGGGGGGCAGGACAAACACTCAGCCTGAGGAACATGGAGGCAGCTAATGTGGGCAGACAGGACGGACAATTGGACGTCGCGAAGGCAGCGTGTGGGCGTGCACGAGCCTGTAAAAGGACGCACGGACACACGCTGAAGAAAACATGAATTCTGAGACTTCCTGAAGTTTCGTCTCTTGGCGAGGAGCGGCCCGGTCGCTGTACACGCTCTCTTCTTCTGAATCAGCAGCGATGAAATGAAAGAACTCACACAGATAACGTGCAATAACGAAGTTTAGATAAAGTGACTTAACAAAAAGGTTAAACGTTAAAAATGTGTCGCCAGGAGGGGTTGCAAACTGTTCGGAGCGGCTGCTAACTCAAAGCTTGTCAGAGGAGCGACGCCGTACCACCCCCAGAACAGCGCTGCGTGTGTGTGTGTGTGTGTGTGTGTGCATGCTGCAGTGTTTGTGCATGTGAAGTCTTTTCTGTTCGCTCACAAGCCACGCCTCTCGACCTCTCAAATATCACACACGCTTGATGACAGTACGGCGAGGTGGTGGAACTGCAGCCTCTAACACTCTGAAGCATATCGGACGTTGGCGCAGCGAGCGCTAGCTGAGCAGAATTCAGTCAAATTGTGACGTTAATGAGATAAAAATAAAGCTAGCTCATCAAACCTGCAGCAGCGCTCTGCAGCTACAGACTGTCAGACTGTTGTTGCTGTTTCTATCGTTGTTACCGGGTAGACTTTCCCAAGCTTAGCGATGTAAGAGCAGCCATGGAGCACAGAGTGACATATTAAAGCTGCCTCAGGTATGCATGCAAACTTCAAGCGGGTCGATGACCCACATCACAGTTTCTCGAGTGCTTTCTCGTCAGGCTCTGAGTGTTCAGTCGGCCACATCGTGACCCAGAAATAAGTCATCATAATGACCTTCTTTACATGAGCGTGCCAGAGAACGATGCTTCAGCTCGAAGACGAGAGCAAACCTCTGGACTCACTGTGACGGGGTTCGATCCCGAGTGCAGACACGGGACGCAGCAGAACTTTTCCTGCTTTAAAACAACACTTGTCAGGATTTCCCCAAACCTGTTTTTGGGTCGTTCTGGTTGACGAACTGTGACCCAGTTGGCTGATTATGTAAGAGAGAGAGAGAGAGAGAGAGAAGGAGAACGAGGCCACGCAAACCCTTTAATTGTTTCTGTAAACACAGAGAACTTCCTCGTCTGTGCAGAGACGGCCTCACCGCAAATCAGGCTTCACTTCATAAAACACATACGTACAAATATAATCTCAGCCTGCTTTACTTTGGCGGGAACAAACGAAAAGCCCCGTCCTGTGTGTTTGTGGTCGCGCAGACAGGCAGCATGTGCATTATGCTAAAGTTAGCATCCGTCTGAGTGCTGCGAACACATCTCTGTAACCAAAGACCCAAATACACCCAGCCACACTCATGCATGAGCGTGACGCCATGCTGTGAGGGGCCTGAGAGCACTGCAAAGGATTCTGGGTACAGCATGGGAAGGAGGAAGAGATGTAGAAGAGGGCGGAAAAGTTTATTTCTGCTGTTTGATAAGATGAGATTTACATTAAAGGGGTAGTTTAGTGTTTTTATTCCGGCTCCTAGAAGAAGCTGTATATACTGTATGCTGCCGTTTGTTCCACACGCTAATTTCAAGATTAACACAGAACAACAAAAACAGACAACAAAGTGAGTGCACATCATCTATAGATGAGATTATTCTCTCCGTCTATCCGTCTTAGAGAATCCCCCCCCACTTAGTTTAAGAAGATACACAAAGTGCTGTTTTCAGAAAGAATGGGTCGGGGTCGCTCATAACTGAACGAGTTGCACATCTGCTCCGTCTCAAGGTCAGAATCAGAACGCTGCGCTCTCACGCTGACGGAGCTCGTTCTGTCTGCTCTGCTGCAGGAGCTCATCGGCCCCATGCTCGACGTGTTGTTGGGCTCCCACTGCTTCGTCGACAGTGTATAAATGTGCATGAATGGATGACATCATACTGAAGGTCAATGCACACAGCAGCCTCGACCATCAGGGTGTAAATGTGGAGGCGTGAAAGCTCAAGTCCTTTCACCATTTCATATAAGACAACATCTCATGTTCGCCTCTTCTAAACATTTACTACCACTCCTCCCCCATCTCTCTGACAAGCTGAGACCTGCTGAACCCACAGACAGCCTACAGTACGACACACACACACACACACACACACACACACACACACACACACACACACACACAAACAACCACACTCACACAAACACATGTAGAAACACCTACACTCAGAGACAGGCTGAGACCTGTCACCCGCATGACAGACCGCCTCCCCCTTTGGCAGATCAGCCAGATCAGACATCACACACACACACACACACACACACACACACACACACACACACACACACACACATATATATAGGACGGCAGACATGTATCTACACACACTGACTGGCTGCTGCATGCCAACCCAGCTTCAGGAATAAGTAAATAAGACCTGTCACTGTGATACACACACACACACACACACACACACACACACACACACACACACACACACAAACACAATGATGTTGTTTTTTACAGTTATATACCTGACATTAACGTGAGTAATTGTAATGGCGGCATGGACGTAAACACATGAAAGGCCAGAGTGAGACAGACTTCATAAAAAGCTCCCTGAGAGAGGAAGTGCAGCTGGTGGCGTTTCGGCTCAGGGTGGAACAGAGACAAACAATACACCGGGCTGGATCCAGGACGCGTTATTACTGTTATTTCCTGAGAAAACAGGCGAGTATTTTTGGTGGGATTGACCTCACGTCCAGTGGAAAAGTACAGTTTTCTCAGAGGTTTCATTTACTGTGAGGGCTTAATATGTATATGTGTCGAATTGCCGGAATCTGCAGTGAGTCAGCCTCCATAGAGCTCTATGTTAAAATGTCCAACTTTACAGCTGCAGTTCCTCCAGTGTCCACTAGAGTCTGTCTCCTGCAGTGAGTCAGTCTCCATAGAGCTCTATGTTAAAATGTCCAACTTTACAGCTGCAGTTCCTCCAGTGTCCACTAGAGTCTGTCTCCTGCAGTGAGTCAGTCTCCATAGAGCTCTATGTTAAAATATCCAACTTTACAGCTGCAGTTCGTCCAGTGTTTCCTGCAGACTTGCCCTACAATGTTTTAAATTCAGACTGCAGTACCCATTTTAAACACTAGGGGTCAGAGTTACATACTGCTCCTTTAACCTCAGAGGAAGAAAAATATAACATTGTGGCTTTGCGCCAAACTCCAGGCGTCATTTAAGCAAAAGAGAAACCAAAGTGTGACATCACAGTGGCTACGAGTTTAAACAGGAAGCAGAGGACAGCTGCGTTGGTTTAAATGATGATTTCATTACCTTGAAAACTTTCTGAGATTCACTTGATTTTAAAATGTGGAAATATTTCTCTCTGCCAGTTTTCAGTTGACTGAAAAATAACTTAATTTTGAACCTCAGCGGGAAAGTAAAGTGGGTTGACAAGATGCATGTGTGCCATGAACGACTTTCTGTTTTTCAAGCTACTTGTTTTCACTCCGAGTTTTGATTTCAAAGTTTGTACGCGTGACTTTGATGCAGTACAAGATCCCAGTGTGCTGCTCCGTCTGCAGACCAGTCCTTCAGGTCAGCCCTCACTTCAAAGACCCGCGGGGAGCCGTGTCGCCGGGCGGAGGGCAGCGAGCCGCAGCGTCCCCAGGCTCCTGCTCCCGTGCTGTAATGGGATTAAGGCTTCCACAGGGCAGATTAAGGGGCTCCGCGTCCCCCCCCCCCCCCCCCACACACACACACACACACTGTCAGCACAGGTAACTCACACTGGCTGCATCTGGAAACATCCGCAGTGACAGAGTGGGAAATATCGCCTGTTATTAAAAACATAACAACCCGACATGATGAAGCACCATGATGTTACAAAATACCATAAAACAGGACGTCATGTCGAACGCCATCAACAGCGACCATTTCAACCAGGAGAGACCAATGACATTAAGAACTTTATTTATTATTTATTATTACAATGAATTATATGAAAATGTGACTCGTCTACGACGATCTTGGTGTGTTTGGAGAATGAAAGTCTGAGCGTCATCAGAATAAATCAGGGGAAGTCCAACTGAAATTCATTGCACATGTTGTCTGTAAGAGTGAGGGAGAGAGAGAGGGAGGGTCCGTGTGTGTGTGTGTGTGTGTGTGTGTGTGTGTGTGTGTGTGTCGGGGGATGGAATTAGTGAGGTATGGATGTCATAAGTTGGTCATTCTAAATTTAGGTGGAACATAGTGGATGCTGTTATTATTACACACACACAGCCTGCACACACATTCTTGCAGAGGCTTAAATGTACAGACCCTCACACACACACACACACACACACACACCCCCACACACACACACACACAAACAGCATGATCACAGACTGACAGGTGACAGTCAGTTTTGTGTTTGTGTTGCACTCTGGGTAAACTGACCGCACACACACACACACACACATTATTTGATCATATGAAGTAGAAATGATAATAGACTCAGACTTATGCAAGAGGACATCATTAGACAGAACACACACACACACACACACACACACACACACACACAGACTCAGAGGGGAGTGTATCTCCTTTCTGTACTTGTATGAACACTGACCCCTGGTGGTCATTGTGAAGTTTTCACAAACATGATCACTGAACCCTCCAAGAAAAGACACACTGACAAAATATAATCACATGTCATCAGTTACAAAAAATAAAACACTTTATTGAATGCCTGATAACATTTGAGGGAATCACGGGACTTAAATATAATTCTTCGTTTAGTTGAAAAACTTCTGAGCTCTTGTTTGAAGATGTTTAAAAAAAGAGCAGGGAGATCATCTACAATATACAACATGTGCAGTGTTGTACAGTAAAGGTGCTACAGGCTCTGAGCGAGTACGGAGCAGCTGATCATGTGATCTGACTCCGCCGCCACACACGACTGAAAGGCTCCAACACATTAATGAAGTTCACCTCCGTCATTCAGAAGAGGAGAGGGACTTTTATCATACATATACAGACGGGTATATGTACTCCCCCCCCCACCACCACCACCACCTTCTTACGTCCCTGGCTGGCAGAAGTTGCCATGGCAACAAAGTCCCTGCAGGACAGGACGGGACGGGTATGGGACAGGGGCCCCGCTGAAAGGCACCTATTGTCCAAACCCGCCTTCATCAGGGACCATTAATTCTGGACTGAGGAGCAGAAAGAGCCACACCTCCACACACACACACACACACACACACACACACACACTCACACACACACACCCCAGTTACTGAATAAACACAGTGCTGGTTTAGGAGATTCAGCTCCCCTCCCCCCTCTGCAGCAACAAACAGTCCTGAAAGTTTAAGGCCCCTGAAATCCTCCTGAATCGTTTGTTCACACATGCACCTCACATCGGGAGACCATGGGGGGGGGGGGGGGGGTTCATGAGGCAACACATGACGTAAAAAGGGCGGGAGTGGGAGCAAGAGAGCCCAAAAATATAAAAACTGTTTTGATCGTCTGACATTTTTACGGCATCAACAAATGCAGAAGAAACTGGCGAGCAGAAAACTTAATGAGGCCGTTTCATTATCGCACAGTTTGATGATTTACAGTCGACGGTCGCGTGCCGGTCGTCGTATCAAACAGAGACGGGTTAAAAAAACTGAAGGCTGCTGTGTGAACTCTCACGAGACGACTTCGGCCCGCTGTAGAAGTGACGCTCTGCAGGAAACAGGCGATCAGGGCGCTCTGTGGACGAGACGCCATCCGCCCTGCTGAAGGGTAAAAGGTGCAGAAGTTACATGTTGTTGTGTAAAGAAGTTTGTGGTCGGAGTTCAGTGGATAAATGTTTTATATAACAGAAGAAACATGAATCAAAGTGAGGTGATTATGTAATGAAAAGCAGGATGACATCATGTGGTGTCATTATAAGTGAATGTGTTCTGAGGAGCCACACAGTGCATTACACAGCGCTCAGTAATGTGACTCCACCCACAGCTCTGATTCTCCAGACATCTGATGAAGACCATCATCTGAGGTCTGACTGCAGCCAGGCGACCCCCCCCCCCCCCCTACCCCCCCCCCCCCCCACTTTAACACGTTCACATCATCAAACAGATTCATATAGGCGCCGACTTCATCCCTGAAACGAAACACGAGAGAGACGACACGTTTCCAGACACACATCTGAACAAGTGTGTGTGTGTGTGTGTGTGCGTCTTTGCAGTGTTTGTGTCTCTATGCAGTGTCTGTGTGTGTGTGTATGAGCAGTGTGTGTATGAGCAGTGTGTCTGTGTGTGTGTATGTGCAGTGTGTCTGTGTGTGTGTCTGTGCAGTGAATGTGTGTGTGTGTGTGTGTATGAGCAGTGTGTCTGTGTGTGAGTGTGTGTATAAGCAGTGTGTGTGTTTGTGCAGTGTGTGCCTGTCTGCGCAGTGAATGTGTGTGTGTGTGTGTCTGTCTGTCTGTGCAGTGAATGTGTGTGTGTGTGTGTGTTTGTGCAGTGTGTGTCTGTCTGTGCAGTGAATGTGTGTGTGTGTGTGTGTGTCTGTCTTCGCAGTGAATGTGTGTGTGTGTGTGTCTGTCTGTCTGTGCAGTGAATGTGTGTGTGTGTGTGTGTGTGTGTGTGTGTGTGTGTCTCACACTGACCCACGTGCCGGTCTGAGCTGCAGTGTGTTCCTGTCATGTCGTCTTAACAGAGGAGCTGTGATGCGTTTAAGGACCTGCCGACACTTCGCTTCATGTTGAACGCAGATTCGGTCTCGAAACAAAAACTCCATCTCAGACAGACAAGCCGATGCTGCTTCCTCAAATTTGAGCCGCACTTCCAGGAAATAGTTGTCCAGTTACATGTGCTGATGTGTGACATCATCAGAACACTTCACTTTCCATCATATTTTAAACTCACATTCAGTCAGGTTATGAAAGTTTGGAAGTGAAGATCCTGCATTGTCTCCTTCTGCTGTGCTGACTCTTTTATTTAAAGATAAATAAATAAATAAGTTTCCATGGTGATCACAAGTTCACTTTGACTTGTTGGACCATGTTTATCATCAGAGCCACATGTTAAAAAGGACAGTAAGGTTAAACAGAAGCTCTGACCTGAATCATCATCTCTTCGAATAACAATCTGAATCTGTCAGTGAGGAAAAACTACTTTAGGGACTCGACCACATGTGGGCGTGTGTCTTTCAGGTTTCCCTCCTGTACTTCTGTACTCCTGTACACACGCTCAGTTCGGAAAAACATGAAAAAGCACTGAGTCGAGTTGTTCCACCAATCCAAAGTCCGACTGGGTCTCATTTCAAATCTCAGGCGTCCAATCAGGCGTCTCTGCTCGTCAACATAGTGGGAGAGTAACTGACTGACTGTGTGTGTGTGTGTGTGTGTGTGTGTATCCCTTTTAATGGTCCAGTTAGCAATGTTAGCAGCAGCGCTAGTTTGGTTTCGTCTGCCATCGCACTAATCTCACAGTGATGTCAAACCGGCGCACAGCGTGCCGTTTGAACGCAAAATGCCAAAACGCAAAAATAACCGTCTCCTGCACGCGTGGTCTCGGACTTGATGGTCACAATTCGTCACGATCCGTCATGTTGCAGACATTTCAGCCTGTTTTAGTGCTGCAGGCTGAATAAAAAAGTCTACCTTCTATCCCATAATACTTCATAAAAAGACCAAATAAAAGAAGATCCTGGATTAAGATGTTTGTAACCATTACAGCTCAAGTAATGGAACAGCTGGAAAGAAACAGAAAAAGGTGTTTATATGATGCGTACGGAGGAGAGAGGAGGTCGACCACAGGATCAGTTTGTGTTTCAGTGTTTATATAAGAATCATGAAGAGAGCAGGAGAGAGAGAGAGAGAGAGAGAGAGAGAGAGAGAGAGAGAGAGAGAGAGAGAGATGGAGGGAGAGAGAGAGAGAGAGAGAGATGGAGGGGGAGAGAGAGAGAGAGAGAGAGAGAGAGAGAGAGAGAGAGAGAGAGAGAGAGAGAGAGAGATGGAGGGGGAGAGAAAGACAGACTGAGGAGAGAAAGTTTTTCCTCCATGACATTCCTCCTCTCCTCTTCTCCTCCCTCGCTCTGACCCTCGCCTCTCTTTTCCCCAAGCGAGCAGGTTACATAACATGTTTCCAGCCCCCGAGACACACACACACACACACACACACACACACTTGTCAGCAGTAAAATATTTCTCCCCCAGATCTCCTCTCTGGACGCTGAACAGACTCTCAAACGCGTCGAGAACTTCTCATGCCCTGATCCCCCCCCCCCCCCCCCTCTCCCCTTTCATCTCTCACACAAACACCCTGTTGCATTAATCAGCCGCCCTGACAATGGTTCTGTTTTACATCACTGATTGGGGATGTGACCTCCCTCCACACACACACACACTCACCCCCCCTTCGCTGTGTTTCCCATGATGCAGCAGTAAGAGAAATGGAGCTCCGTCCCCCTGGTGTGGAGAAGGGTCAGAGGGTGGGGTCACAGGGGGTCGACACCCAAGGTCAGCCGTGTCAGATCTGGGGCTAAGAGTTGGAGTTAGCGGCGGGGTTAAGTGTTTGTCGTTTGTTGGACAAAAGTTCCCGGTGACAGCCGGAGAGAAAAGATGGCGGATGTCACTGAGGAGTTTCTGTGAAATCTGCTGATTCCCGGAGGGGGGGGGGAGAAGGGGGGTCGCTGGGTATGAATTCAGTCTGACTAAGAAAAAAATCCATTTAAACTTTGTAGTTTGGTGTGGAGTTAGCATCAGCAGGTTTCATCAGGTTTTATCTTCCTTGTCCCTGTGCTTCATCAGATCACGCATGAACTCCGGTTTAACCTGACACAGCCGACGACCGGCTCTCAAACACAAACTAAAAGAACGACTCTGCAGGAGCTGCACACAAACAGCTTGTTGCTGACGTTACAGGACAACACAGAAATCTTCGCGCAGGAAGAAAAACGACTGCGACTTGTTTTCCAGATTTTACGGTAACCGTTAAGTCGACATCAATAGTCAATTCCAGGTTTGTGTCTTGGACTGCAGTAACATTTAACAGGCACTATACGGATACAAGCATCTCCGTACTTTAAGTCTAAGTTAGCACGTACACCTCGGTCAGCTGCTGTTCATGTTTACTGGGTCAGACACCGGCTGGTAGCAGGTTCACTGTCTCCCCTTCCAGTGACGAGGTGCACATTCATGCACGGCGCTTTAGCTTCACTGATCATTTAAATGTGCCGCCTGGATCAGAATCTAATGTCAGGAAATGAAATGTGTTCCACACAGTCAGTGGAGGTTCCTTCAGTCAAAAGATTTCGAGTAACGCTGAAACAATAACTCACTAAACGTTTCCATGTGTTCAGTGATGTCACTGCAGCAAATACCATGAGGTCACCCGAGCCCCCGACATGACAACAACTTCAGCTGGAAACCTTTTTCTTGTTTGTTTGTTTAAATGACGACTGAGTCCTGGGTGCCTGAGAACGTCGGGATGCGTCGCTCCTCTGAGACGTGACACACAGGTGCATTATGGTTCCACACATGAATCATAGAGTTCTTCTTAAGCTACCCACTGTGTTGGGTTTAAAGGCAGGGTTGGTCACTTCCTCCAGATCCACTTTTTAAGATTCTGGTTGAAATTGTTTTTAGGTCCTGGCAGAAATTAATAACTCGAGTTCTCTGAAGAAGAAAGCTTGAAAGTCTGTAAAAACTTTGACCAATGTCTGCCACGAGGTACCAATCTGACGAACCAATCACACGCCTGCCTGCTCGTTCGTAGACGATGATGTATGTGCATGTAAGTGAGGGGGTGTGGCTTTAGAGGGAGCTCAGCGGGGAGGGGGCGTGGCTTTAGAGTCATGTATAACACTGTGAGTTAAAGGTCAAAGTTCAAAGGCAGGGCTGTGACTTTACTTTGAAACAATTCAACGAATGTCGATCATTCCTGTCAGAATTTACGACATCTTGCTCGGAAGTAATTTGCTTGAATCTGGGAACGCGAACAAAAGTCGTGGGAGAGAAGTCAGAGATGACGGTCCGATCCCAGGTGAGTCCGAGTGTTATCCTGCCTCCGATTCCTGTGTGATTATTGATTATCAAACTGATGTTTTTGGCGGCTTTCTTTCACGTTTGCCTCCAGTCTTACGGAACCGTTGGCCTGTTTAAGGCCGCAGTGATCCGCACGCTTTGTTTCTGTTGGACGCCGCAGAGACGTGTTCCCACATCTCCGTAATTATCATAATGAGTCCAATGTTATTCTAACCAACAGAGATGATTACGACGAGAACAAATGTCAGACTCATGTTGTAATCAAACGGAATTATTATTCGTGTAACACATCTGGGTTTGATTTCTGTTTGGTAAGTGTTTCTGAGGCATTAAAGGGGAACATGTGGGCGTAAAACAATCAGAATGACACGGCAGTGACTCTACAGAATGACGTTATAACAGCTGAAGAGGCTCACACTCACCGCAGAGATAAACACGGACGGTCTGATCTCACTCACAGCTCATCAGATTCAGCAGCTCTGCCAACTCTGCACAATATCACTCTTAAACTTCCCCACTCGGCCCTGCGTCCACCTGGCGACAGCAGCCGGCTGTCCGGGCACGCTGCCTTTTTTCTGTGCGGCCGAACCGAGCGCTTCAAATTGAAAATCTTCTAACTTTCCAAAATGCTGCTGTCGACGTCACTGGTGCCCTTTTCCTTAATATGAACTTGTCCTGTTTTTGTCTGCTGTGGATCGTGCCCGGTGACTCTGTGTGCAGAATGTTAGGCGGACAAACATCCTGCGCTTGATGCTCAGAGTGAAGGGAAAAGTCATCTCAAACATTCAACATGCAGTGAGAAGCTACGTAGCCGTCATCATAAACCCCGTTTCCACCTGGAGGTTCAGTTCAGTTCGTCTCGGTTTCCATCGATTAAAGCCGAGAAGGATCCCCAAATTACCAACCCGTACCGCCCTACTTGTTGGTACCCTTCTGTTGGGGTGCCAAGTATATGCATTCATCCATCAAGTCAAAGCCTGTGGAATCACTAACATGGACATTTAAGGTTCCAGATCAGGCCCCCTCCGAAGGACGATCCGCCAATGAGCAGACCAGGAAGCGTAAACTGAGCCAAGAGGAATATTCAAGAACCCAGAGTCATCTCGAGCTGCACCTCCTCACAGTCCGTGCTGCGTTCAGGTGTCCACCTGTAGGCTGCGACTGAGGGGTTAAAGACATCATCCCATAAGTACTCAAACGTCTGCACGTCAAATAAAACTCCAGGAGTGATTAAGTCCGGAGTCTAGACGCCGAACGAGTGGATGCAAATGAGCACACAGTGCTAACTTCATCTGAACGTTCATTGTTACTGGAATGCTGAGAGCTGCGAGCCCACAGGGAAACCCACCATCTTATTTGGAGGCAGCTGACTGCTGCTGAGTTTGACAACTCAAGTAAAAAGAAGTCAGTGTGCAACTTAAAGTAAAGGAGTCGACACGCTTCAGGGCCTGCGTGTGCGGTCATACTTGAAAGTGCTGATTCAACAAACTTTGCAACTTTAGAGGGATTTAAAGTTTAATGCAGGCTGTCAGGAGCAATCTGTTTAACACTCTAAAGTAATATTTTGGTTACAACTTGTTTTTTATTTTTAACTTAAAAAAGAATGAAGGAACATCTGAGTGTACAAATGCCCATTAAACTGTGTGTGTGTGTGTGTGCGTGTGTGTGTGCAGCAGGTTTTCCCATGCCTCATCGTTTGCTGATCATCATGAGTTGGTTTAAACCGCTGAGCTGTGAGGGTCCGGTCTGAGGCCTGACTCTGACTCAGCTGAGAGCCTTGTGACTGCGTGCAGGCTGCCCGGGCTCCGGCAGGCTCATCAACCCGTCTGATTGAGAAGCACAGAGGTGGGGGGGGGGTTGGGGGGGAGGGGGGGGGGCTTAGACTGGCACAGTGCTGGCTCAGACTTGGCATGGGTCACTGGATCAGGGACAGACAACCAATAACCAGAAGTCGGCAGAGAGGGGGATGAGAGGGGCTGTTTTGGGATGCAGATTCATAGAGCAGGGCCTTCAGGCTGCAGCGGCGGGTGGGGGTGGTGGGTGGTGGGGGGCATTATTGAAGAGGTACTAAAGGGGTGAAAGGGGCTCAATGGGTATCATATTTAGCATCTCTAAAAGCCAGCTCGGACAAAAAGCGAGGCGTCCGTTCCTCTGCCTGACCCAATAAAGCACGGCAGGACCCAAACAGGGGCGCCATGCTAATGAGTGCATGTGATTAGCGCAGCACACTGAGCTAGCAATGGAGGAGGGAGTCGGGGCGAACGAGGGGGGGCATCTATTGGCCGTTAATGAGAGGTGAAGGGCCCCCCCTTTCCCAGCAGTGGTCTCGGTGGGCTGGTTTTTGAGGGGTCACTTTGGGCTGCAGATTAATGATGGGCTGCATACCAGCAGATCGAGAGGAGGGGGCTAAAGGGGGGTTAGCTAAGACAAAAGTAAATCTGTGGAATAATGCTAATTCACCATTGGCTCGGCAAAGCGAGCGGGGACGCAGGGGAGGGGGCGACGACAAAGAGGCAAGGGGGCGGAGGTGGAACGAAAGGCAAGAGTGTAGCGTGCAAGAGATATTTCGGGAAGGGGGCTCAGAGGGTGAGCATGTGTGTGTGTGTGTGTGTGTGTGTGTGTGTGTGTGTGCAGGCTGGAAACAAAAGCACAGAGCAGACCCGGGACCCCGGGGCCTCCAGCTCGGAGAAACTCGACCCCCTGTTGCATGCTGGTCTGATTTACAGTCTGTGCTCCTGATGGATTTTAAACAGAGGCTGTGACAGAAAAACTCCAACAGCTCCAACATGTTCCCATCCCGTCGCTCAGAGAGAGCGTTTACCATCACACAAATCAATATGAAAAGTGACAGGATGTGCGATAAAGGGTCGTCTCAATAATCGTAGATATAATTCTAAACAACGCAGACTGTGTGGATGTCACTGCCTTAGAGAAAATAAGTGTTACCACCAGACAAACTCCTGCACAACAGCTGAAAACAGTAACCTCATATTACGGTTCTGCAGTTTGATTTGGCGTTTTGAAAACAGGCCGAGTGCAAACGGTCCTCAGAAGTGAGGAGAAATGTTCATGTGACGAGTCTACAAAAAATAAATTTATGTTTAAGTTCAACCAAAAATCCCCTTTTCTGACTTTGCATCAGAAACAGTCAGAGTCATTTCGTCTCTTCTTGAACACGAACCTGACGAGTCGTGACTTCAGTAAATCTCAGCTCAACTTTTAATTCTCCTGTGAAGTCATGGAGTGCTAAGAAGGAGAGCGTCGAAGGTTTTCTTCTGCTCAGAGGGAAAATGTTGAAAACTTAAGAGAGGAAGTCTTAGACACACACACACACACACACACACACACACACACACACACACACACAGAGGATCAGGAGGTGGTCCGGCATTCCTGCTGCTTTCAGGTGGTTCCACTGTGGTTTGAGTTGACCCACTTTCCCTCCTGTCTGCCGGCCGGATCACTCTGCGGTTTTAACGCGGCGAGGTTTCACACCCTGGGAATATCTGCCAGCACCGAGGGAGGGGGGGGGACGGACTACTGTACGAGTGTGATTAATGAGCGAGTGTTATGGCAGCAGAGCAGAGAACAAAGAGACTAATCTACAGCACATGGAGGCTGGAAAACAGAGCACATACCAGAGGAGGATCTGAACACGCACACACGTCTGCTGCTCTGATGGAGGGGATCCACTGATGCAGCGTTACATAATGTAAACTGCACACAATGTTCCTGCTGCTGGATCTAAATACTTCAACACTCAGATGCTATGTTTGAGAAGCGTGTGCAGGTGTCAAAAACTCCCGCTCCACGGGTACGAACCTTGAGTTACCAAATCACCGACTGTTGTTGCTCATATCTCAAACATGTTCAAAAATGTTTCCACCACTTCTCCTTTGCTGCTTGACAACATTTAGATCCCGTCTGATCTCTGCCCGGCCCCCCGCCATTTCAACTCTGAAAACGCACGTTCAACTTCCTGATGAAAGGTCAAAGGTCAAAGCTCAGGTGGGTATAAACCAAGCGGCAGCCTCTTGAAGCTCTTCAAACATGAAGAAGTGTAAAATCCTGCAGTTCTCCGCCTGTCGTTAGGCTGAGCCAGCATTTCCAGCATGGTGGCGGCTGCCTATGAGCTTCCGGCGCCCCCTGCAGGAACAGACGGGTGACGTCACTCAGGTTTCGTCCGTTAACATTTACAGTCTCTGATTCTTGTGTTGGTTTGAAGCAGACAGTCCCAGTTATGAAAAGTTAAATGACTCATGTGTTAGTGATCGTTACGTTTCCTCTCTTCAGATTATAAAGTGCACACGGCAACGCAGGACCCTCATTGGTCGATAGAGCTGTCAATCATGACGCCACACAGACAAATGAACACTTGGACTTGAATCATGATGACAGGAACTAACTATAGAGATCGAAACCATGTTAGAGAAACATTGATCTGACGTGTAGTTTGTTTTTTTTAGTTTGACTCATGTCCCATCTGTTAACATGGAGGAGGCGGAGCTTATGACTGATTCTGCAGCCAGTGATTAGTGGGTGAAGAGTGATCAAATCATGATCGATGATTCACACATTCATCTGGACAATCTTTACAGTTATCATGAGGACGTTAAAAGGCCGATAACCCAGCTCACCAGCGCCACACTGCCCCTGCTGGAGCCCTCCAGTAACTACAACAAGTTAATATGCTATTACATTAAATCATTATTATTAGAAAATAAATTCTGCAGCTCTGCTCGACCTGAGTCGCTGGTGTTGCTTATTTTCCACCCATGACACGGGTGTGTGTGATGAATGTCTGAGCGTGATGTGGTGGTTAATCTGCTGGTTTCAGGCTTCTCTATCCTCCCGTGTGTGTGTGTGTGTGTGTGTGTGTGTGTGTGTGTGTGTGTGACAGGTGTGAGTGTGTGTGCTCGGTCGCTCAGCTCAGACATCAATCACACAACCAGGTCTAATTGATTCAGCTCTGCTTCCTCTTTCTTCTCTTCAAAAGAGAGTCAGCCCCCCCCCCCCCCCCCCCCACACACACACACACAAACACACACACACAAACACACCCTCGACACAGAGCTGAGCATTAAACACTTTGTCAACTTGAGTGTCTGAGTGCAGTTTCATGACTTTAAAAATAATTAATCTGCATGGGGTTTAAAAAAAAAAAGGAAATCAATAATTCAATCTTTGAATGTTGGCTGTAAAACGCCACAGTGTCAAATCACTGCGTGTCACTTAAAGCGAACCAAACTGCTGCCAGTCTTTTGGGTCTCCCTCAGTCTCTGATTGTATTTTGTCTTTGGAAACTCTGCAGGCTGGCACCGAATGAAAGAACTGCCCGGTTCATCCTGACGCTCTCCTGCCGTCCGTCTCTCTCTTGATGTGTCCGTCTCTCTCTCAGTGGGTCTTTCCCACTCGGTGGGTCCGACTCCAGCTCTCCCCGGTGGGCTCAGACCTGCTCAAGACCTCCTCTGTGATGTGGGCTGCCCAATAAAAGCTGATGCGAGCTAGATTCCCAGGCCTGGCTTCCCCCCTGAGTCTTTATCTCTCCCAGTGCTGGCAGAGGCTGAAGGACACAGAGTCAGGTTTCAGGTTTTTACTCTCTGCAGAGCCCAGGCTGAGCTGGAGCAGCTGGAGGAGTCTGATCCAACTCCGCTTTTAACATTAAAATCACCAGGAGCTGAATGGATTAGCCCTGAAAAGAAATCCAAAATATATCAATCCATGCATGCAATGATTTATACGTCTTTCTGTTTCTGTTGATCTGAGGCAAAGGACAGATTCAACGGAACAGTGGCGAAAAATAACAAGGCGACACGTGGGGCTGACGTGCATAGCTTAATATATGTTTGAATCAAACCCCATTCAGTCAGAGGGGGGATCAACCAGCTGTGTGACCGTCGAGAGGACTCATTTTTAAACATTGCAAACGCATCTAACAGAACCTAAAGTTGTTGTTTGTAGTGAAGAAATCAAAATGAATGAAACCGCAGGGTGTCAGTACTGTGTAATTACGTCTCAATATATTGTGCAAATTAAAGCACATGGAATTTTAGTTTGAAAATAACTGCACTGCAGGCGCCTTCATACACCTCGTCTGCTCACGCTGTGCAGGTGTGTGAAGTCATATTATCAGTCACGCAAGAGTGTAGCGTGCAAGAGATATCACGATGGGAGCTGCAAATCAGGCCGTGAATGAGCTCACGGTGGATAGAGTGGGGAACGACACAGACCGGACCTGAACCCAGAAGACTACATCCTACATACATAAGGTGCACGCACCGATCACTGCCCCACCAGCGCCCCTTTGGACCAGTTGGACCAGTTTGGACCAGTTTGGACCAGCTGTTAAATCAGTGGTGCCACCATGAAGTGGAATCAGACATCAGGCCTGAAATCTGACATTGCACAGCATGTCCCCAGCTTTAAGCTTTTTTACATTGCCACTGAATAATGGAGCTCGATGTTGCTCTCTTTCTAGTGACTGAACCATAAACATGGAGTTAACATGCAGACACCAAACCAAGTCACTATATTTAACCAGGCATTTATCCCTCACACCGTCAGCCTTCATTCTTCTGGTCATCGAAGCATTTCTCACATACTTGAGGAACATGAGGCCGTCCGAGTCCTGACTGAAGCTGCAGCGCGACCTTTCTCAGATGACCCTGATGACAGTCCTGAATGCGTCTGAGCACGTCGCTGTACAAGTCGGTGTTTACATCCAACCCGGCAGCTGCTCGCACCGCTCCCTGCTGCACCGTGGTTAAACACAGCCAGCTTTATATAACACGTCTACGCTCAGTCGCAGATTAACGCACAGTCACTGAGTTAATGTCGTGCACAAACACAGGCAGGTGTGCACAGGAAGGGAAAAAAAAATACACATCTGCACCGAGGAGCTGAGGCAGGAATGTGTTTGTGCAAAGAACGACAAACAAATCCGAGCAGAGCTGGATTTACACTGGTCAGTCTGCAACACACACACACACACACACACACACACACACACACACACACACACACACACACAGTTCAGCCATCCCTCCATCCTGTGGTGGTGAATCTGTTTTTCCATCGCTGTGCTCGTAGCGTGACATGGAGCTCCAAACAGCAGTGAAATATGACAAGAGGCCGGGTTATTAAAACTGTTATTAGCACGGCCAATTGGGGCTAAACAGGACCTGACTGTCACCCTAATGACAGGGTGGATGAGGGCTCGGGTAAGGGGGGTGGGCTGCAGAAACC
The DNA here is from genome assembly GCF_947650265.1 of Symphodus melops. NCBI lineage: Eukaryota > Metazoa > Chordata > Actinopteri > Labriformes > Labridae > Symphodus > Symphodus melops. Next base: position 1,313,327 of record NC_136705.1, on the reverse strand, counting down.
TCTGACCACCATCCACCAAGCATCCCCAGTGGATTCCACACCACTAACATCCAAAAAACCTCTGCCCCCACCCCCACCCCTCCCCTCCCCTCAATCAGAAGCTTCTGGAGCCTCTGAGAGAAAAATACCACCGGGGTCCTGACAAACATCCCTCAGAAGCAGGACGACAAAGAAACACAGGCTGACATCTGGACGTGCATGTCCCCGTACAGACAGATTATTGCATGCACATGTTTATTTACTTTATGGTTCAGTAAAGTCCGATTGAACACCTCGCTGTCTGTCAAATCAGGTGTATGAGACTTTTTCCATCTTGGCTATATGTGGGCAAGCATACAACACATTCTCTCTCATTTTATTGAAACAGCAGATCGTGCAGCGTGACCTGCAGATTGTTTTCACACATGCTCTCCTGAAGATTTCTGGTGCATTTCGGGCAGACGACGCCTGAAATCTTCCCGAAGTTGCTTTCTTCACAGACAGCACCACAAAGCGGGAGAATCAGTCCACGTCA
>NC_136705.1:1292813-1307813 GCF_947650265.1 Symphodus melops | reverse complement strand
TTCTAATAAACACATCCCAGCAGAGATGCAGACGGCTTCAGGGAGGAATGAATCGGAGAGAGGGAGAATGCCGGGGTTATGAGAGAGGACATCTGGAGCAGTAAACGCTGGTACCAGTGCTCAGAGTTTAAGGGCCAACAGGGCTTCGGATATGAATCTCAGCCGAGCATGGCGACCTCTGACCTCCCCCCAGAAGCCCCTGCAGGGAGCGGGGCAGTTATTGTCTTCATCTTTCTGTCTAACTCTGCCTGACCTCCTCTGTCTCCATCTGCACGAGTCCATTACAGCCGTCCGTTTCATCGCCGCCCCTCCGCTGCCGCCGCCGCACATAAACCGCTCTTCTTCTCCCCTCCGCTCTATTCACGCTCTGTGGTTCCCGTCCATCCGCGCCGAACAGAGCGGCCGATTCATCAGCCGGACGTGACCGTATTGTGTTAGAATGTGAGGACGGGGAGGGGAGGAAGAAGGCACAGAGTACTGGGTCATTAGGGAGCAGAGAGTCCTGGTCCTGAGGTCAGAGCCGAGGACAGAGGACGAGGAGAAGAGCAGCTCCACATCGCTCTGTGTCAGAGGACGTCTCAGACATTTCAAAAGGACGCCATCAGTCATCGACTGTACACAGGCACAGAGCTTGTTGTTACATGTCATGGGAAAAAAAAATAAATCTCCTCTTTCTGCTAATATAACAACCATTACTCACGCGTTAGCTAACAAAGAGAAACAGATTTTACATCAAATGTCAAAACAGGAAGACCTCGGGGGGAACTCTGAGCTCATGTGCTGCTGCGTCTTTAAGAGAGCTTTCTCTTATTTCTGGTGGATTTTTTAGTATAAAGTCCAAAAGAGAAAGGAAATGAAAGAAACACTGTGGTAGTGCACTGAATGAAATCATTCCCATATTTTGAATCAAAACTAAGTCATGTTTTTTTTGTCCTTTTCCACCAAAGCAAAAACTAAAAGACTTCTTCATGTGAGGACGTTTGACCTCACAGCTCTGATCTGTTCAACATAAAGACGCACAACGAACTCATCAGTGCAGAAACAAGATGGCAGCCATGCTTACCAACTTCTATGTTGTATGTCCTCCTTCTCAGTTTCGCTCCTGAATGGTCTGTATTTGTTTTTATGTGTTCTGTTTTCATTCGGTGGGAAACACAGATGGATGCAAAGTGAAACCTGACAAACATCAGGGAGTGATCTCTGAATGTAAGATGTTCAGCCCTGCAGGGAAATCTGAACTTTTCCCCCTGCGAGCTCATTGCAGCAGCTCTGACACTTTGAATCATGACATCACCTCGCGACACGACAACAAACAGAGCAAGATGAAACCCTGCAGCCTTCCTCTGGGACCCTCCGGCTTCCTCCTCCAACTCCCCAGAGACCTGCTCCTCTTCCCTCCTCGGGACCCTCAGGGGGCTCGGATGAAGGAGGAAGGATGGAGCTCAGAGCGAGGATGAGCTCGTGACTGGAGCCTGTAGTAACGAGGACATCACAGGCATGCTGCCCCTGAAATCTGCTCCTCAGGACTCGACGGTGAAAGTAGAGTCTGACGCTTTTGACTTCATGCATGTATTCAACATGTTTACAATATTAACAGAAGATCAGGAAACATAATCGGGGAGTTTTAATACATGCATGGAGACGTGCAGTCACTGGTCCGGCTGCGTCAGCTCACACAGACCTCACGAGGAAAATTCAGCGAAAGGCTGGCAAGAAAATTCCAGGTAAATTTTAGAAAAGAGTTTCAAGATTGAAGATTTTTTATTTGTCACATGCTCATACAGGTGTGCAGTGAAATGTAAGTGTGTTCTGCAAGCCGTGCAATAACAATAATAAGATTAAACATTCAGTTTAGCGATAATAGAATATAAACTAAAGAGTGGCACCCACCCTGAATATTTCAGGATGTTTTCAGGAGTTTCTTTTTTTAACTCATCTCGTACTTTTTCCTGCCGTCCTCAGTGCAGCGGTCGTGGGTTTGAATCTGATCTACTCCCAACACTTCCTGTCTGTCGTCAGCTGTCCGGTCTAATCGAGAAAAAATGTCCCATTAAAGAGAGATCAGCGATCCTGAGCAGAGACGGTTACAGTTTGAAGGACCCTCCCCTCTGCATCGTGTTTGTTAAACCCTGCAGGCCAGAGACCGATCTGTAGTCAGACTCAGACCTCTTAATGATTACGAACATCCCTCCTCTGTCGACCTCCGACAACAGGAACGACGGAGGACTTCCACCTCCACCCTGCACACATTCCACTGCATCATGGGACACGTAGTCTCTGATGGAGATGAGGTGATGGGAGATGAAGTCATGTATCTGAACTCTGTGTTTGTGTGGGAGAATGTGAGAGGGTGAGGAGGGGGGAGGGGGGGAGGGGGGGGGGAGAGATCAGGGTGCGGTCAGTGTGATGTAATCTGCTGGACATGTGTGCTTCGATGAGAGACAGGACACACACACACCCCACAGGGAGCTGTCTTGGAGTCTTGGTCTTAATGAGACTAAATGAGTCCGGAGCCTCGATGTGAGGAGGTCACAGCTCGTCAACCAGTCAGACGGACCGTTCCACACTGGCTCCACCACAAACCAGTTAACAACCTTTTTTCTATTTAATCAGTCAACTAGTTAGTCAAATAGAGTCTGGAGGTTAAATGGGTCAAACTGAAGGCCCTGATGGCCTCGCGGTTACGTCACGTCCCATATACGAAGAAGGCTCTTGTCGGCCACGTGGCCGGCCCCGGCCCTCGTTGAGCTTCTTATTCCAGTCTCCATTTTATTTTAAAGTCTAAATTATCTCGACGTCTCTGAGCGACGGTAACAACAGAATTTCCCCTCTCTCTACCTGGTGTCCGACTCTGTCCTCTGTCCCTTTTTTAAAGACGGCATAAAAGCCGAAAATAACAAATCTTAAAGCGAAAGGGTCAAATCAATAATCAGTGAGTGAAATCTCCACGTGGTCGATAAAGCAACCTGAAGTCAGACTCTGCATCTTTCAGAGTAACCGTTTCCTGAAAACGACGTTGAGATGATTTCCCATCATGCTCCTGGTGGAGATTTCAAACAAACAGTTTATGACAATCCTTGTTCACATCGTAGCTTCACGGCCTCAGTGTGTCATCAGAGGAAAAAAAAAAATGGCCGCCTTATCAATGTTGTCAACGACGTCATTCCACATGTACGCTATTCAGATCGAGCTGTAGTCTCGGTTAACTGTTAAAACTGCTCGGTGTTGCAAAAATCATGATGACCATCCCGTCACTAACACAGAGCAGAGTTCATCCAAGCAGGGGCTGAATAAAGTGGGGGGGCAAGGGGGGCAAAGGGGGGGGGGGGGGGGGGCAAAGGGGGAGGGGGGGCAAAGGGGGAGGCTTATGTAAGACAGGAGTAAATCTGAGCAGATCTGACACAGGACAGACTTCAGACTGACGCAGTGGGGGGCAGAAATGTGCTGACCAAGGCTGGGGGCTGATTAAAGGTTGGGGGGGGGGGGGCTGTATAGAGGGATTGGGGGGGGCAATGAATGAAGTTTATTTGACTGTGGGTCATATAGACTTTCTTCAAAAACAAACAGGTCTAATTTTGTTTGCTGTGTTTTAGCAGCTGTGACCTCCTATATGCTAACACTGACCCCGGAGGGGGGGGGGGGGGGCAGGGGGGGGGGTCCTCTAATGTCCACACTGAGCTCTTTGTGTGAGTCGGGCTGGGTTATATGTTTGTTACAAAAAACATCTCAAGATATAACTTCAACATGCGGATGTTTTATAACACAGAAAACATCTTGCAGTGAATTAACACACATTAACACTCGACATGTTCGTTGGGGTGTCGGTGGCCAAGTGTGTTTTTTTTGCTTGACCCATGTACAGAGGCAGAAGTACTGGAAGCTTGGCGTCCAGGTTTGAATCTGACCTGCGGCTCCTTTCCTGCATCTCTTCTCTAACTTGAACCGTCCGACTCAACTACGGCGTGAAAATCTCCAAACTCAATCTGTTGCTGCATCCCTGACGGACAGGAAGTGCAAAAACAGCCGACTGAGGAAGAAGAAGATACGGCATCACACACACTTCATCACAACCTTCATGTGACTCTTTACAACCCAAACAGCAGAATCTCCGTGCGTTAACAGTTCATTGCACTGCCGCCGCTACGATCATCATTTTACACCTCTCTGGAGTCCGAGCGAGCTGTGTGTTGGCTGGCAGCTACGAGCTAAGCTAACTGAAGCAGGTTTCAGCGAGCCGTGTGTTGGCTGGCAGCTACGAGCTAAGCTAACTGAAGCAGGTTTCAGCGAGCCGTGTGTTGGCTGGCAGCTACGAGCTAAGCTAACTGAAGCAGGTTTCAGCGAGCCGTGTGTTGGCTGGCAGCTACGAGCTAAGCTAACTGAAGCAGGTTTCAGCGAGCCGTGTGTTGGCTGGCAGCTACGAGCTAAGCTAACTGAAGCAGGTTTCAGCGAGCCGTGTGTTGGTTGGCTGGCAGCTACGAGCTAAGCTAACTGAAGCAGGTTTCAGCGAGCCGTGTGTTGGCTGGCAGCTACGAGCTAAGCTAACTGAAGCAGGTTTCAGCGAGCCGTGTGTTGGCTGGCAGCTACGAGCTAAGCTAACTGAAGCAGGTTTCAGCGAGCCGTGTGTTGGCTGGCAGCTACGAGCTAAGCTAACTGAAGCAGGTTTCAGCAAGCCGTGTGTTGGCTGGCAGCTACGAGCTAAGCTAACTGAAGCAGGTTTCAGCAAGCCGTGTGTTGGCTGGCAGCTACGAGCTAAGCTAACTGAAGCAGGTTTCAGCGAGCCGTGTGTTGGCTGGCAGCTACGAGCTAAGCTAACTGAAGCAGGTTTCAGCGAGCTGTGTGTTGGCTGGCAGCTACGAGCTAAGCTAACTGAAGCAGGTTTCAGCGAGCCGTGTGTTGGTTGGCTGGCAGCTACGAGCTAAGCTAACTGAAGCAGGTTTCAGCGAGCCGTGTGTTGGCTGGCAGCTACGAGCTAAGCTAACTGAAGCAGCTAGCCGTGTGTTGGCTGGCAGCTACGAGCTAAGCTAACTGAAGCAGGTTTCAGCGAGCCGTGTGTTGGCTGGCAGCTACGAGCTAAGCTAACTGAAGCAGGTTTCAGCAAGCCGTGTGTTGGCTGGCAGCTACGAGCTAAGCTAACTGAAGCAGGTTTCAGCAAGCCGTGTGTTGGCTGGCAGCTACGAGCTAAGCTAACTGAAGCAGGTTTCAGCGAGCCGTGTGTTGGCTGGCAGCTACGAGCTAAGCTAACTGAAGCAGGTTTCAGCGAGCTGTGTGTTGGCTGGCAGCTACGAGCTAAGCTAACTGAAGCAGGTTTCAGCGAGCCGTGTGTTGGTTGGCTGGCAGCTACGAGCTAAGCTAACTGAAGCAGGTTTCAGCGAGCCGTGTGTTGGCTGGCAGCTACGAGCTAAGCTAACTGAAGCAGGTTTCAGCGAGCTGTGTGTTGGCTGGCAGCTACGAGCTAAGCTAACTGAAGCAGGTTTCAGCGAGCCGTGTGTTGGTTGGCTGGCAGCTACGAGCTAAGCTAACTGAAGCAGGTTTCAGCGAGCCGTGTGTTGGCTGGCAGCTACGAGCTAAGCTAACTGAAGCAGCTAGCCGTGTGTTGGCTGGCAGCTACGAGCTAAGCTAACTGAAGCAGGTTTCAGCGAGCCGTGTGTTGGCTGGCAGCTACGAGCTAAGCTAACTGAAGCAGGTTTCAGCGAGCCGTGTGTTGGCTGGCAGCTACGAGCTAAGCTAACTGAAGCAGCTAGCCGTGTGTTGGCTGGCAGCTACGAGCTAAGCTAACTGAAGCAGGTTTCAGCGAGCCGTGTGTTGGCTGGCAGCTACGAGCTAAGCTAACTGAAGCAGGTTTCAGCGAGCCGTGTGTTGGCTGGCAGCTACGAGCTAAGCTAACTGAAGCAGCTAGCCGTGTGTTGGCTGGCAGCTACGAGCTAAGCTAACTGAAGCAGGTTTCAGCGAGCCGTGTGTTGGCTGGCAGCTACGAGCTAAGCTAACTGAAGCAGGTTTCAGCGAGCCGTACCGAAACGAAGCACAGGAGTGATGCTGTGATTCATCCTGGCAGGTACAGGGTGTGCTCGTCCCTGTTGCCACGCCCACTTCCTGACCACTTACCCTGCCCTCGCACAGACTTTTTACAGGCCGCTGTTGGAGAAAGTCTCTAAAGACCAATGAGGGAGTGAAAGGAAAGGAAGGAAGCAGCTTTACACAGAAATCATTCAGCACGCTGAAACGACTCCACGGAGCGCTTCAGTGTCTTTCAGCCTTTTTTTTTTTTTTTTACGGCTCGTTACTTTACTGTCATTGTAATGGTGTCAGTCCTAACAAGGTCGTCTGATGACCTCTGTACAGGTGCAGAGAAATACAGGACACACACACACACACACACACAGAGCTCAAATATCAGACACTCCGCCACTCTGGCTCTCTTTCCAGCCAAACCAGGACTTGGACTTGGACCGGACTGTTCCCATGACTTCAGGGGCTGGGATGATGATTGCTCTGTTGCCATGGAGACGGCTCATGTGTCGTCTAAATATTGTCAGTGTAGCGGTGATGATAAAGTGTTCGAGCAGATGTTTCAGGACCGGGATGACTGAATCCGTTAAACGTTCTGATGGGAGGCTTTAATATTTTTTTCCTGTAACGTTTAAACACAAAGAGGTTTGACTTTTAGAGTCACTCTCAACTTTTATAACACTGATGATTAACACTGACTCACACAGCTGCATGAACAACAGTTACACACACACACACACACACACACACACACACACACACACACACACACTCTTAACATGACGAAAGCTTGCTGCTAAAACGTTTCACTCAGATTTGACTTTCACACATTCAAAACACTCCTGAAAACTTGAGCTGCATGCGTGAGCGCCGACAGCTCCGACTTTACCCGCTGACCGTCCTGCTCGCCCCCGGAAGTTTCTGCAAATTCACCGCGAGTGAACAGGAAGGGGGAGTGGTCAAGTAGCGCTGGACTCGTCCACCACTTCTGCCTCGTTGTCTTTACATCGCGTCTTGCTTTCTACGATCTCCCCGACATGTGTGAACAACCAACTCAGGAAGATTTGTGAGAAAACGGCTTCTGCTGCAGCTTCATCATTCAAAGAAACGTGCTCAGCAGGAATGTTTGCGTTCAGACTCTTTTCATCGAGTTATTCTCTGTTAAAAACAAAAACATGCATGCAGCAATTGTTCCTGATTATTAAAAGAAACGTTAAAAAGTCAAATAACAGGCTGCAGGTGCACTGATGTTTTTCTGCTTGGTTTTTAAAACTCCACAGCTCTCTCTCGCTCTCTCTCGCTCTCTCTCTCTCTCTCTCTACAGCTTGATTCTAATCCTGCTAATTAAACTTTGAGGCCTGCAGGGCGCCCCCCCCTCCCCCCTCCCCCCTCTCGTCATCCTCAGGACTTTCTCACAGCGAGCATAAAGAACAGGAGGAGAGAAGAGAGAGAGGAACAGAGGAGGGATTCATGGAGCTCTGCTCTGCTTCTTATCAGCATCCTGCTCCCTGAAAGAAGCTCTTCAGACGAGCTGCTCGCCCCCCGACACCCAATACGCCTCCAAAGATAAAGCTCAATACACACACACACACACAGACGCTGCACATACTGAATGTGACGATAAACATCATGTACTGAAATAGTGCAAAGTAGAGCTGGAAGTTTCAGTTTGCTTTTTTGATGTTCCTGTTTCAGTCTTTCAAATGTGGGAAATGAATACGAACAATTTCTTTACAGGCGTGTAAGTAAAGAAAACCAGAATATGCAACTCTAGGAGTGTCCTCCATTCACACACTGATGGTAGAGGCTGCAGAGTCACAAGCAGCAACTTCAGCGTCTTAACATATCGAACGTGGCTGCAGGAGCTGGGGATTGAACCCACAACCATGCAAGACACAGAGTGGACATGCCTTGTGACCTGTCTGCTAAAGTGTCTCTGACTGTTTTAACAGTGTGCTGTGTAAGTTGCAGGACTGTGCTGGCCTCTCCTCTCTATCTTCATCCGTCTCCTGGACACTTCAGAGGGAGTTTACAGTTTCATCCTCCCTCCGGCTCTGAATGTCAGCGAAACAATCTGATGTGAGGGGGCTAACCAGGCAGTCATAACATTGATCCAGAAACCAGAAGTTTATTTTCCAAACACTAAATGCAGAAACATTTCATTGTGATTTCCTCGGTGCTGCTCAGCTCACAGCAGTCTGTACTTAGTGGCTGCTGTAATAACGGGGGCCGCTGTGCAGATATGCACCGCTCACATCCAAATACACAGAAGGGGGGGGATTGAGTATCATGCCTGTTTTGTATGGAGGGCATCCCCCCCCCCTCCCTCCCCGTGGTGCAGCCTGTTTTGGAGATGAGTGGGGGGAGCGGAGGGGTTATATTATAGGATATTAAATGGTAATGATGGGCCTGGAAGCGCCTGGTCCATGGGAAAGTGGTCTGTGCGTCTGCTGCGGCCCAGTCGGTACCGAGACTCCAGGAGCCGAGGCCGGGTCACCCCGCCGCAGAGATCATTACAGAGTGGTGGGGTGGGGATGGGGGGCAGGCAGACCCCAGCTACCACTTTAACCCCCTTACCCACCAACCCTGAACCCTCGGTCCCCTTCCTCCCTCAAACCAAGAGTACGCTGCCCACGAGAAAAAAACAACAACTCTGCCGCGGTTGCCAGCACCAACCCCGACCTCGACGCCGAGACGGCCGAGCATCCAGACGATGTTTAGCAACAGGAAATCGCCTCCGCCATGACAATGAGAAGGAAGAGGGGAAGGGACGTCTTCAGACAGGAGATGAGACTTAAATGATGAAGCTGTCGACACAAACTGGAGCAAGGGGAAGGAAGAGAGACCAGATCCAGTTTCAGTGGATTCATTTAATCCAACCGAGCAGGCCGCAGATTACCGAAGGCATGTGTGTGTGTGTGTGTGGAGGTGTGTGTCCGGACGGCAAACTTTCTCGGAGACTCTCGCTGAGTGTTACGTAAGCAGGTTTGTGTGTTTACATGCAGAGACTTTTCCTGATGAGCTCATGTGCGTATGAGTCCGGTCAGGTCGACCTCTGCAGAGGGACACGCCCCCGAGGTCGGCTTCACTTACGGGAAATCACAGCCTGCTGTGTCACTGACGAGGGACCAAGTCTGAGAACTTTCTCTGCATGAAAAGAGAAGTCAATGACTTGGGAAACATCTGCTTTTCAGCACCCGTTGGCGGTCGCCATATTGAAAATACGGTCTTGAATAAACCTTCAAGCTCGTTTTAAAATAGGCGTGTTCTTCACCTCAGAGGCTTTTGAAGCCAGCCTCAAGTGGACGCTTGAGGAACTGCAGTACTTGCACATCGCCTTCATTTTTCAGATGGCTGCTTGATTTTTAGGGAAAGTTGTTTCAGTGGTGAGAAGTGTTTTAGTCCACAGCTCTTTCCATCCAGTACCTTTACAGCTTATCGTGTTCACAGTCGTCAGAGACGGGCGACACCCACAGGGCTGACACACACAGAGACAAACAACAAAAACATTAGTTTCACCAGTTCACCTAAGGAGCACATCTGTGGATGCAAAGGGAAGCGAGCATATGCACCATGGTTAATGTACCGAGGCGCACCGCCGTGCAGCCCAGCTCCCTTTAAACTCATCACTTGACACCACACACACATCCATGATCCCTCCAGATCTGTCTGAGAGAAACAGCAGATGATAGAAGAGGAGATAAATTATGATTAGGTGTCCATAAACTCAACACCACAGTGTGTGATCAGAGCCGAGCGTTAAGTTATAGGAATGTTACAGCGACACCGAAGGAGATCGTAAAGTTCCAGATGGTCGTCCAGACACGACTGTCGGGCCTCGAGGAAAAGTTCTGCAAAGGATGTACAGTGAGCATGTTGTCGTTGCAGGCGGAGGGCCGGACCGTGTGACCATGTGACCGTGTGACCGTGTGACACGCTCCAAAAACCGATTAAATCAGCCAAATTCAGTTTTAAGACTTCTTACTTGATGTCATGTTACCGAGCGGCGTGGAGAGCGGCGTGTATTTTTTTTTATTTTCTCAGGAGTGCATGTGTGAAAGCAGCTTCATAAAGGTTTTTAAACAGAGGAGATTAAAAAGCCTCAGTTTGACGTCTCTGACCTCGCTGCACACACGCTGAGTGTCTGTGAGGAATATTAGAACTCTCCTTATGGAGAACATGCTGCTCCTCCTCCTCCTCCTCCTCCTCTGCGTTTACCTCCTCGCCCTCGCCGAGATGTTTTCGAGCTGAGCGTCCAACATGATCCTGTATAATTAAGAAGGTTTAAGGCAAACTGATCCCCTCGGAGAGCCTTGTCTTCCTTACCATCCAATTAAAAGCGATTACAACACAGCGGTCTTTTACTGCTGAGAGGCCTCTGTCAACTCCTCATCACTGCCCCCCCCTCTTCATCCCCACCATTCCCAGGGTCTCAGCTGTCAGCCGTCCCCTCAGCACATCAATCTCAATCTCTTTCTCAGCACTTGTACCTTTTTTTTTTCTTCCCCGTCGAGTTAGCGATCGACTGTTTTATGTCGTTTCGTGCGTTAGCCTCGTGCTCTCCGTCTTCGTTTGCTAACTCACGAGACTCAGAGATGAAGAATCGTGTATTTTCACTCTTAAGAGCAGGCCGAGACAAAAGCGTGAGCCAGGCAAATCCTTAAATCTTGTCAACTTTCAGCCCCCCCCCCCCCTCGTGGCCCACCTCTCTCCCCTTCTTCTTCTTCTTTTCTGCAGGGGGATGAATAGAAGCCCCACATTTCCACATGAAGTGAGCAGCCATCTTCTCTCCGCTGGCAGACTTTACTTTTCTTCTCCGAGCTGTGAGAAACTCTGTGGATGTGCTGCTGAATATTCATGACGGAGAGTTCGCTGTCAATCAGTCAGTCAGGCCGAGCTGAGCCGAGCCGAGGGGGGGGGGATTTATGTCCCGGCTCGGTTTGTGTGCTAATTCAGGATCAGGACGTCACATCACTTTGGGTGTGTTTCTCTTTTTACACAAAGCAGCACAGACACAAACATATCCCTTCATCTCTCCCGGAGGAGAGGTGCAGTATCTGACCTTCCCAGAGAGATGAGCGGACCTCGAGCGATTTATACGACGACAGCGATGGACGAGGAGTTCGATCTGCGTGCACGTAATGAAGCTGCTTCATTAGCTCTCATGTTCTTCATCCTGTCGATGCGTCCTTACATAGGTGTCCGTCTGTGTGCTGGTCTCCTGAGACCCCTCCTCTGCACGTCCGACAGGGGAAACTGTTTGTGAACAACAACAAAGGGAAGAGTTCAGGAGTGCATCTTTAAAAACAGATAACCTGCAGGTGGTTGTTAAAACACAGCCCAGTGTCCAACACACACTCACTAACTCACAATTCATACAGTCGATTAAAACAATGAAAGAGCACTTTCCTGGCGAGCATGAAATCAACGTCAACCATTAGTCCTGATGGGTCAGGGGGGTCGAGGGGGGGGGGGGATCGATGGGGGGGGCACAAGGAGCACTGCACTCAGAGCGGAGGAGAAAGTTGGAATAAAGCTCTGCAGGACTCCTCACAGAGACACAAATCTGAACTCTCACACGTGGATTCAAATGCAAATCTGCAGCCCAATTTAGATGAGTCCCAGTGTGTGTGTGTGTGTGTGTGTGTGTGTGTGTGTGTGTGTGTGTGAGAGACAGGAACACCTCATTCTCCACACTGACAGACTCTGAATGTATGAGCGCTCATTAATATGCATGACGAGGGACACGAGGATGTTTGCTGGAGCCAAAGTGGGCCGGCCCATTTAGTTTATATTTAATGTCTGTCGAGGCGTTTTCAACGCGGCGTGATTGGTGTCATTCCGACGTTGACCTGAAGGGGGAGTCTTGGTTGAGGCTGGACATAAAGAGCAGCATCAGGTGTGAAAGAGGAGGCAATAAACAGGTGACTTTATGTTGTGAGTTACATATTTGGCGTCCTGACATCACTGATGGATTTTTTAAAAGTACAGTTTTTAAAAGTGTGTGTGTGTGTGTGTGTGTGTGTGTGTGTGTGTGTGTGTGTGTGTGTGTGTGTGTACAAGTGTTGGGAGGTAACACACCCAAAATGCACATCCTTCGTCCACCCCCACTTTCTGTGCTCTCCTCAGAAATGAACCTGAACTGATTGAGAGTCAAAAGCAGTTGCCGGGGCAGGTTCAGTGGGGCAGAAGCGGTTGCCGGGGTAACCGAGGGAGGAGGGAGGGGGGCTAGTGCTGTGCAGTGTTAAAGCCATTAGGAGGTCTCTCCTAAAGAAAGGAGGCGGGAGGATGAGTCCTGGAGGATAGAGCCACTGTCAAACAGCAGGAGGCTGACAAAAGAGCCTTTCACTGCGAACACACACACACACACACACACACACACACACACACACACACACACACAGCCGGGCTCATTGAGAGGCAGCAGCGCGTCCTCACAGAGGGGGAATTCCTCCTGTGAAGTGGAGGAATGACAGAGAGAAGAGTAAAAAACAAGACGACTGAGAGCGTGCAGAGCGTCCTCCGGTCTGTACCGAGCAGATCCACAATCTCAGAGAGGCCCCCAGGGGCCCCGGTCCAGCCTCCAGGGAGACCCCTCATCACTGTGCCCGGAGGACAAATCTCAATTCCATCCTCCTGAGTGGAAGTTTCTCCACTGTTGAGTTTTTAATCACTGCAACAAAAAGACCTCAAAAATGTGGGAGAGGCTGGACAGAGAGGGTCCACGGAGGTCGCAGGTAGATCTGATGGCGGTCTCCTAACGTTCTCACTATGAAGGAACCACAGCAGAGTCTCAGTCCGAAACCTTTTTCAGAAGTCTTTGTAGCTGCAGTGATACAGCAAAGTGTGTTTGAACCAAACTAAAGATGTTCTGTGTATCAGGCGTTTCCTCCTGGGCCCGGCTCATCTGGACCACGTACCACCTGATACGGTTCATACGTCCGTGTAGTTTATGGTTTGGATGGGCTGAAGAGTTAAATCAGCGCGGGGTCTCGGTCTCATCAGGAAACTAAAACAAAGAGTCAAGACGGTCTCCGTTTTTTTTAACAACATCTGCGTCTGATTCATGACAATGCGTGCCGACGTGCCGACATGTCTCTGATGTCATGCTCTCCTCTGATTTACAGCTCGTCCCAGCCTGCAGCTTTGTCTCCACGTCAGACCTGAAGCCTGAACCAAGCTTGACAGAATAACCAGATTGTTTTTTATTTTTTATGTTGATTAACTTAAACCGCATCCTGCAGCGTAAAGATGGAACTCGACCTCCACATGTCATGGTAGGAAGTGTACGGTTGGATCCTGCACACGCGGACGCTTCTCTTTGGTCTCAAAAACATCGAGGGCTAAAAAAACAACTTTTACAGCTGGAACATGAAATGAAACTTAATATCTGATTACACTTGTGTTGGTTTCCTGATAATGAGTCAGCAGTGATTCTCAGTGAGTGAGTCAGTGTGTGTGTGTGTGTGTGTGTGTGTGTGTGTGTGTGTGGGAGTAATGTGGGTGGGTGTGGGCACTGCGGTCGAGGCTTTGACTAAAGGGGCAACATATGAGTCTGTGTGTGTGTGTGTTTGCTTCAGAGGGGTGTGTTTCCAGAGGCTGCGTGTGATTGGTCGGTTTTCATCACAGAGCCCGCCTGCAGACACAGTGAGATTATTCCTCTAACTGACACCAGCGCCGCTCTGAAAGTCAAAACGTGTGCTTGAACTGTTGGTGAGTTTGTCTCTTTGGAGGAGCACTTTGATTCATCGTGTTTCTTAAAGATGGAAGAGAAGATCTGTGAGGTCACGATGTGCGCTCACGCCGCTACAAATAGCGTCCGTTAGTCGTTTAACGACATTCTTCAGCAGCTTTGTGGCTGCGTCCAAACGAGCTGCTGTTACCCGCAGAACGCTGAAGCACAGCGGAGGGGTTTTGGCGTCTTGACTTCTCTTTTTCGATCCAGAGTGACTTCTGTATTGTCTGCAGTTGCATGCCCTTATATGGGCGTTTATTTCTACGTGAGTGAGGGGAAAAAAAACATGCACAAGCTTCCAGTTTATGAAAGCATGGATGAGACACTCTTACAGCGTGTCCTCTCTGCACGCCTGCGTTAGACGCTCGCCGTCCTCACTGCTGCCGTCACACATTTAACCCTTTGATTTAACAGTTTGACATGGGCCGCTTTGCGTCACTTTGTGAAACAAGCTAACCCGCTCTGCTGAGGGAGAAATGGAAAAACTCAATAAAACGTTATCCTCGTAGACATTGTCAGTGCCTCGTAACGCCGCTCCTCGTTCCTCGTCCACGATGCGAGCGACGGGGATGAAAGAGAAACATGGCGGTGCTCGAATAGGAAACAGCTTCTTGACATCATCTTGACCCGTCTTTACGCCGGTTTCTTCGGGACGTATTTAAGAAAAATGACGACTCCCCCGGATCCTGAGATACCTGAGTGAAGGGCCGGGGTCAGAGGTCAGGGTCCGTCTCAGTGAGAACACATGGAGAGGGTAAAGAGTCTCTGGGTTTAGGTGTGTGTGTTTGTGTGTGTACACATAAACATAAACCTGAAAATGTTCGGGTTGAGCCGCAAACTTTTCAGTCCAACATGAACTGGAATTTGCCTCCTGTGACGTTTCTGTGAGAAGTCAGAGTGAGCTGCAAACATTCAGGAGGGGTTGATGCAATCTGCAATCACATCCATGTAATGATCGCGCCCTCACCCTCTCCACTCGTATGTTTAACCCCAGGATAAAGTGAACTTCTCTCAGTGAACTTTTCGACGCCGAGCCTGCGAGTGGCCTCCTCCACAGTCCGATAGAAATCGTCTCAGATTTCAGCCTTCAACATTTTTAAAGACATTCGTGAAAAACAGAGTTGAGGGGAAAATCTGCGTTTTGGCTGTTTGGACCTTTAATGTGCCTGAGTTTCTGCTCCTGCAGCAGACTGGCGATGCTGCCAGAGTACTGCCACACACACACACACACACACACACACACACACACACACACACAG
>NC_136705.1:1288088-1290113 GCF_947650265.1 Symphodus melops | reverse complement strand
GCAGATTATTGTTTCTGATGGAGGGATGTGACTTCAGGGATTTGAACCTCTCACTGCTCTCCGAACACTTTAAGAGCCGAACTGATAAATCTGTCAACTCGTCATCAAAATACATCAATCTGGTTCCACGAGGCCTCAACAACGAGGTCTTATCACCTGAGCAGGTGGAGTCTGTGTCAGCGGCACAATGAGAGAGGAGCTCGTGATCCACACTGACGTGTGTCCAAACAAATAAAAACTCAATAATAGAGAGAAACTGTTGTGCTGCAGATGTTATGACTCTCCCGCTCCACAATATGAGTCCTCCCGGGATTAATCAGTGAGGACTACAGCTTGGATTCATGGACATGGTTAGGGATTCGGGTTTTTACATGGACGCACGCACTGACCACTGCGACGCCACGGACTGGGACACATATTTCTCCTTTGGGGGAATCTGAACAAATGTTTTCAGGCGTAATTACAGTAGAGCTTCGTGTGTGAGACTGACACCCACCTGATGATGAAGGGCAGGAAGGGGGCGAGTCCCAGAGGTGACGAGGATCCGTCCATTGGCGACGGGTAGAGTCGACTGAGCACGAGCAGCAGCAGGAAGAGGCTGGGGTGGAGCTTCACCTGACCGCTGTCACTAAACACAAACACACAAATCATCATCAGCTCCTCCCTTTCTAACTCTGCTGGAGCGGCTTCACTGAACCTGAGTCCTTGTGATTCGAGCGTCTCTTTGGGTTGTACCCGAGGCTCCTCGCACATTCTTAATTTCACAAAGGTTAGGGGTTAGAAAGGACCAATCAGAGAGCTGCTCTCTTCCTGTGTGATCATGAAGGAAACCTGCTGTGTTGAAGCTTCTCTGACAACAATGCAGCAGCCAGTATGTCCTCCTTCTAACTTTAGATTCTGCTCCTGAATGCTCTGGATCTGATTGGACCAGAGAAGGTAGGCGGGGCTTTGAAGGCTGTTTTGGACGCCCCTGGGTTTGCCAGATATGAGAGCAGTTATCAGGTGAACAGGTGTTGCATGTTTGTGCATTGTGTCTGCATGTTTCTAAGAAAGCTGCTCAAACTAGGATCAATGTTGGAGATGAAATCCAGAATTTTAAACACGAGAGGTCACGAGCTGTTTTGAGGCAGAGCGAATAAATGTACCTCAATCGTGAATCACACGTAGAAATCTTCTGTTTTATGTTTTCAAACGGTCATAAAAAGTGACTTCAAGAATGCGTTTCTATTTTCTAATTTAATCACCGACACATAAAGACATGTTTCATCTCATTTCGAAACCAAATTAAACCTTTTATTACACGCTGCATTCCTAAAGCGCCCACACCGCCGTACAGTCATCTCCGCTCCGGCCTTCTGTCCAGCTCCTTCGCCTCCTCTTTTCCTTCAAACACGAGCCGATCTCCGCCAACTGAGTCAGAGTGGAAACTGTCCGTCTCTGCCAGCGGTTTCACAGTTTCACTCTGACACACTCGCAGAGAGGGAGCGTGGGAGGAACGGACAAGAAAGGGAACAATTAAGGAACACAAAGCCGGGATCTGGTATGCAGGAAGTCGACAGTGAGGATCTGAAGCAGACTGACTGAATACTAAAGAAACAGCTTTTCGATGTCTCAGGTTTGACATGTGGCTGCCAGCATCGCTTTCGCTCTCGTTAAATCAGAAGTGACCATATTCATGATGAAGATGAAGCCGGGGCGGAGCCAGGGGTGAGCAGAGCTGTGACTGTGACCGATTCGCTGGATCACAGTGAGCGGTTGAAACAGAATGATGTTTCAATGATGTGGACGAGAATCTCTGAGCGACACAGAACCATCTCACCGACGCACGCCATCTTTTCTGTGGAGGAAGTGGTTTTGAAATGAGATGAAACATGTGCTCAGTGTGAGTTGAGTGAAAGGGGACAGGATGTGATGTCAGAGCGAGGGGCCGTGTGGGGACACAGACGGGATGAGATTTAAAGTCTCGTTCAGATCTCCCATGAGCACCCGTCTGACCCCGACCTCCTCCTCCACCACGGCGAGCAC
>NC_136705.1:1280588-1283088 GCF_947650265.1 Symphodus melops | reverse complement strand
ACGAGAACATCGACGTCGGCCAACCAACACGGGATATAAAAACGGGTGTTGTTGAGCAGCGTGTGACCTCATCAGTAAATCAGCTTGATGATGTTTCACATCTGGATCAATGACTTTTATTGGAACATTATTAACTAACAGGAAGTCTGATAATAAATCTTTGATGCTTTGTGTTTATTTGTTTTATCTGCTCCTCTCTGACTGCAGACGTTCAGACCTCCACCAGCAGTCATGTGACACCAGCACCCCCTGCTGGTGGCACACACACACACACACACACACACACACACACACACACACACACACTCCACTGAACCTCTCAGAAGAAATCACCAGTTTGGACCTCGAACCAAAGATCAGAAATCAAACTAAACAAAAAGGATTTAAAAGCCACTTTTGGGGTCCCGGCCCACCAGCTGAGAAGCTCAGCTTTAAAAGTTATGATAAATTGATTGATTTGTTGAAGTGTGCACTTTGCTTCTTATATTTAAATGTATTTAAGTTCTTGATATTTTGTCTTTATTTAATCATATTTACTGTTTTTGCACCGAGACAACACGACAAATTCCTTGTATTGTGTGAATGCAATAAAAAACAAATTGATTCCAATTATGATAATATTCTGTGTTAGATAACTCTACATAATACGACAAATGGCTTAAAACAGTGTCAGGATAAATGCGGCCAAGTCAAAGGTCAAAGGTCAAAGGTTTTGGCTGCAACTCAAAAAGGAGGAATTACCTCGATCTGCAGAATGTTTTCAATAAGAGCTACATTTGACCTTTTCATGCAAAGGTCACTGCGTCTTTTCGACCTTTATTTTTGGGCGTGCACGTCTCGTTCTGCTCTGATGCACATGACGGTGAAGTGGACGTGTGAGGCGCAGCAGACCTGTTCTTCTTCGAGTGCTCGTCCTTCCCCTTCTTCACTCCAAAGATCCTCGTGATCAGAGTGCTGAAGAGCAGCGTGGACGAGTTCCTCACCTGGAAAAGGAGAAAACACGTTATCACGTGATTCACGTTAATCGTGATTTAGTCCTCTGGGATGGAGAGAGTAACATGCAGTCCTGTCGGTGTGTTTATTCAGGGGCGATGCCGGGGACTCTGAGACTCACCGCCCACACAGGCGAGGTGAAGCCGAGCACGGCGGCCTGCAGACCCTCCGAGACGAAGGGAATGATGTTTTCTCCCAGACGAGTGTCTCTGTACAGAGCTCGCAGGATGTTCAGAGCATGGACCTGAGGGAGTCGACATCAGTTACATTTATTCATCTAAAACTAAAACAAAGATTTTAGACCATCTGTGAGAAAAACAAACTACGAGCATCACAGTTTGTTCTCTAGATGGCAGCTTAACGTTGATCAACCTGAGGGACGGTGGAAGCGTCGGTGTTTCTGTCTGCAGACGGCATGGCGAGCGCAATCAGCTCCCTCATGGTCATCTTCAGCAGGCTGCAGCTCGACGACTTTGGTTCAGAGGAGAGGAGAGCCTGCGTGGGAACAAACACACAGAGTCAGTCAAGACGTCACAGCGTGTCAGACATCGACCAGAATCATCTTTGATTCAGTGGATTTGGATGATGAAACTCTGACAGTGTAGAGAGCAGGCGGACTCTTAAAGCGCTTTAGACCTCTACGTGTCCCTCGTCTGTCTCCAAACCCCCCAATGATGAGAAAAGTCCATCCTCTCCGTCTTCTGCCTGCTCAAACAGGCTGTTTGGAGATGTTCCCTTCATGACATCACAAAGGGCAGTAGCCCCTCCCCCAGGTGGGTGACACTCCCACAGCTAGGTGTTTGTTCTGCCCTCTGAGTCTGCCTTCTCACCGTAAACAATAGGACATGGAGCCAGAAAGCAGCGAGTACACCCGAGCCCTTCCAGAGAGGGGGCGTGGTCAGACACAGCTCATTTACATATTTAAAGCTACAGACACAGAAACAGCCTGTTCTGAGCAGGGCTGAAATAGAGGGGTTTATAGACATGATCAAATACAGGATCAGAGTGGATTTACAACAACACACTTCACACACATGATGAAGAGGAGCGAGGACACTGATTTCACCTGAAGAGGAGGAGGAGATCATGTGACCTTTAAAACAGAATAAAATAAACCCACTGACGATGAGAGGAAACATTCATTTCTTTCTTGAGACGCTGCCTGAGGTATTCATTGCTGTTCAGGTGCTATGTCAATACGATTAATGTTATAGTCAATATTTGTGTTACACTTTAAAATATTCCTGTTTGTTTACAGTTTGGCGTGTGTGTGTGTGTGTGTGTGTGATGCATTAAATAACACGCCTCATTTCAAAGGTTGGTTCCGTAAATATACAGTGAAAGTCTCCATGTTAGCAATCTGATCCATTAAACCAGTGCATGCCCATCACTGTTACAAAGGGTCCCTAAAGCATACGTTTATATCCGTTATCTTCACTGAGTGACATCATCTGCAGGCTCCATGATGTTACTGCAGGAGCTGATGGGAGCCAGCTGTGCGTCTGTG
>NC_136705.1:1245588-1278088 GCF_947650265.1 Symphodus melops | reverse complement strand
AGCGCTGGGTGGTTCAAAGTCAACATCGTCGGGTTTGAGGTTCGTCACCTGCCGCAGGGTCGACTCGTCCTCCGCGGCCCGCCGCCGAGGAGAGCGGGGCGGGACGACGGAGGAATTCTTCTATGTTGTTCAGAATTATTGGATGGTTTGTTTCCTCCCCGCAGGAGGATCACTGTGGAGTCATTTCCAGGAATCGCAGAGGACCGGAGTCGTCTATGTTTTCAACGCTGCCTGACGTCCCGTCACGTTTATGCAAATTTAAAACGACTTCAGTGATGTAACAACGTCCCGCTATTTCATGAAACCGTTACACACCAAGACGGACCCAACTTCAAAAATGATGTCACACATTGTTCTCCGACAGATATGACCCGACATGACTACAGATCCATGTTTCAACAGGTGAAGTGTCCCTTTAAACACCCGGCTGATACTGACCAATCAGAGACCTTCAGAGACCCCCCCCCCCCACTCTGTCCACTGTTCTTTCAAAATAAAGTGCCACTACCAGCTTGTTGATTTACTTTCTTCTTCTATGAAACGTCGTCCAGCATCTCTCCGGGCCGCCCCAAGACATGAATAATTAATAACACCTCATCAGGTCTTGATGTAATCACATATTTCCACCTGTGAACCTGAGAGGACTCAGCACAGCTATTCAGCAGTGTTACCTTCCAGCCCCTCTGCCCTGACTGTGAACACACACACACACACACACACACACACACACACACATACACACCTGCACAGCATCTCGGTGAGGCGCACAAAGCCCACATAAGCCAGTTCAAAGGCTCCTCGATGACGAGACTGCAGCAGCTGCTGACGGAAGTACAGGCCGACTCCCTCCACCTGCAGACACAAGAGAGAGAGAGAGAGAGAGAGAGTGTGAGTGAGTGAGTGAGTGAGTGTGTGTGTGTGTGTGAGTGTGTGTGTTTGAACGTAGAGGTCAGAATAAAAGCGGTTATTTGACATGTATGTGACCCAGCAGCTGTACAAGTGAAGAGAGCAGAAGAGACGACTGTTTAAAAATCTTCTGCATCTTATCGAATGATGTCATTGGTTGATTTGGGCCAATCACAGATGTGCAGGGAACTGTGTTTATTATTGGTGCAGGATCTCTTTAAAGGATCGAGTCGCCTCTCAAACTGTGATTTATTAATCGTGTTCATAATCCATCTCAGCCTCAATCGTCCTCACTGTTCATCATTTCTGTGATTCTAATTATCGTCCTGCAAGAAAAATCTAAGAACTGACCTTAAAATAAAGACTGCATCATCAGTATTTGTTACCGTGGTGACGAGCTCGCTGCAGCGTTGAGTGAAACTGAAACCACAGCAGCAAAAACAAAGTGCTCAGCCGGGTTATCTAATCCCTCTTCAGACTGTGACGCTCGCGTGTTTCAGAGACGTCGCTCAGACTGCAGCCAGTCAGCATCGAGCCCTCGCGGCGTGAGAGCAGCATGTCAGTAGCGTGACAAGTGTGTTCGAAGAAGGAGGCTGAGACCTCCACATAATCGCCACCGTCAGTAAAACCAACCAGTTAGTAATAGTGTTAGCGACATTATGCTAACTATACACACACACGCACACACGCACACACACACGCGCACGCTGTGGCGGAGTGTAAACGGGTGAGTGTGCAGCAGGTGAGGTGGCAGGGCGAGGCGGACGCTGCTCTGTCATTACAGCTGTGGCATCACCGCCACCACAGAGCCACCAGGCTGGACTTAGTCAGGGGTGGCACCGAGGGCACAGGGAGGGGTGGCAAGTCCCGCTGCACGAAAAATAACACCCTCTATGAAAAGAGGAAGAAAAAAAACAACAACAACAGGGATGTGGGGTCAGACCTCTCATCTGACAGAGACCTGCAGAGGACCCGGGTCAACGAGAGACCCCGTAACGTGAAGGATCCTGAAAGGCTTTAAATGAATGAATGAAAATGTGTAAAAGGAAGAAGCAAACACGCAGGGCTTACGCAGCCTGTTTCTGGCCACATGACTGATCCTAAACTGGACTGACCCTGCAGACCCGAGGCGGACTAACTTTAACACCAAAGTACGGCCCGAGTGAACCACAGCCGTACCAAGCCCAGTGACTTATCACATTGTTGGTCTGAGCGGACTCCGGCGCAGGCCTGACCTCACCGGGGTAAAAATGGCAGCGACAGTCACCGTTCGATGGCCCGTGGCTGCCGGGGCTCAGACCGCTGCGGTGCTGAGCCGGGTCGAGGCCTCGCCTATTTACGACCTCGCTCTCCAAGGTTCCCGTCTGTGTAACTGTTTAAAAAAAAAAAAAGGGCAGCGCAAGCTTCCTGCGCGGCGTGGGGGGGGGGGGGGGAGGGTACCAGGGGGACTTTATTTAGATGTCAACTTCCTGTTTGCAAGCGTGCCCGATTCCCAGAAAAACTTCACTGTGCGGAGAGAGAAGTTTCCCAAGTCTAATTACATGTATGCTCGGGGCCGTGACTGCGACCCAAATAGACCAGCGCTCCCCCGAGGACGACGGTTAGACAGCGGCACGCCGACCATGTTTGTTGTTTCTGTTGCTGCAATCGGCAGGAGGAAATGTCAACTTTGTGTTTCACAGCGTGGAGTGAAAGACGAAACTGTTTCTTTAGTAAAACTCCCCGAAAACTTCTGGAAAGTATTTAAGTATCATCAAGAGTCGTACGGTGTCATCACCGAGCGGCGCCATCACCGAGCGGCGCCCTCCGCTGTCGTCCACAGAGAACCTGAGAGTCACGGCGCACGCACAGGACGGATCTTTTATTTTACTTGTCCGTTTTTGACGAAGGATTAGCGAGACGCATGTTTGAAGCGTGGTGGGCACGCCGGGCGCTGGGAGGCTCCGCCTCTTTGCCTGTTACAGTTTGAGTCAGCGTATCCAACGTGAGGAACGCCATCTTCGGGCTTCAGGAGAACGTTTTAGAAACTCGTGAACATTTGCTGGATGTCGTGCGAACCCTGCAGGAAATATTCCGATGTGGCGAGCGAGCGGGGACGTCTGTCACGTTTCGATCCTGAGACTCTTCAGCTGATGGTTCCATCTCGGTGCACGTAATGACGCTGCGTCCTGCGGTTTGTTGGGGGTCCGACGCACTGCGGGGACAAAGCGACTTGTCGTCGTCCTCTAAAGATCAGAAACATTTTTAAATAAGTCCAAACACATTCCAGCTGATTGATCGCCGAAAAAGAAAAACAATAACCGTTACCATGGTGCCACCAGTGACAGGAACAACTGCAGCGTTACCATGCCAACAGGGATGTAACACAGGATGCTGGCCGAGGAGCAGGAGGTGTTGGAGTAACACACACACACACACACACACACACACACACACACACACACACTGTTCTCATGTTTGCTCCTCACTGCGGTAGAGCAGAACGACCACAACATCTCAGCCAGACCCAACTTTCCAAACACACATTAAGAAAACGGTAAATTCTACCACACACACACACACACACACACACACACACACACACACACACACATACACACACACTAGTGTTAATGTAAACACACACACTCGGTGGAGGACCTAGGACAGCAGATGAAGAATCGATGTGGTAAAAACAGAGAGGACAGGAGTTCATATTTTCCTCTGTGTGAGTTCATGTTTTCATCAGTTATGTAATAACGCCCATCGCCATGGTTACCAGAGTGGACACCACGGTGCCCATGACATACACGTCAATTACCTCTCCAGGACACTGTGGTTATGACATCATTTCTGTAGTAGCCGTCTCACCAACCACATGCTTCACGCAGCGGGAAAAACTCACTGACGTACTTCAACGTGCGAAACAGATCAAAACAAAGGAGTGATTTTTATTAAAGGTCGAATCTGTGATCAGACATGAAGGAAACCTGCTGTGTTGAAGCTTCTCTTCAACAAAGCAGCAGCCAGTATGTCCTCCTTCTAACTTTAGATTCTGCTCCTGAATGCTCTGGATTTGATTGGACCAGAGAAGGTAGGCGGGGCTTTGAAGGCCGTTTTGGACGTCCCTGGGTTTGCCAGATATGAGAGCAGTTATCAGGTGAACAGGTGTTGCAGCGATGGAAGCGGGCAGTGGAACTGCTTCAGATAGAAGTGATTGTACCCGAGCTAAAAAGCCTCTGCATGTTTCTAATAAGCTCCAGCAGCAGAAAGCTGCTCAAACTAGGATCAATGTTGGAGATGAAACATGGAGAGAGGTTAGAACGCAGAAAGCTTTACAGACCCATGCAGAGCTGGCTAAACACTGAAGCTACAGTGTCCACCACATGCAGAGCTGGCTAAACACTGAAGCTACAGTGTCCACCACATGCAGAGCTGGCTAAACACAGAAGCTACAGTGTCCACCACATGCAGAGCTGGCTAAACACTGAAGCTACAGTGTCCACCACATGCAGAGCTGGCTAAACACTGAAGCTACAGTGTCCACCACATGCAGAGCTGGCTAAACACTGAAGCTACAGTGTCCACCACATGCAGAGCTGGCTAAACACTGAAGCTACAGTGTCCACTACATGCAGAGCTGGCTAAACACTGAAGCTACAGTGTCCACTACATGCAGAGCTGGCTAAACACTGAAGCTACAGTGTCCACCACATGCAGAGCTGGCTAAACACAGAAGCTACAGTGTCCACCACATGCAGAGCTGGCTAAACACTGAAGCTACAGTGTCCACCACATGCAGAGCTGGCTAAACACTGAAGCTACAGTGTCCACCACATGCAGAGCTGGCTAAACACTGAAGCTACAGTGTCCACCACATGCAGAGCTGGCTAAACACTGAAGCTACAGTGTCCACTACATGCAGAGCTGGCTAAACACTGAAGCTACAGTGTCCACTACATGCAGAGCTGGCTAAACACTGAAGCTACAGTGTCCACCACATGCTGACCTGTGTGAGAGGAGGGGGCGGAGCCAGACAGCTCTCTGTGATGATTAGAGTTTAGACTGCAGTACCCATTTTGAACACTAGGGGGCAGAGTTTATATAAACTTGCATACGCACACACCTGTACTATCCGCCTACATTCACACACTGATGCAGAAAACACACATTCAGCACTTTGTCGAGTGCGATGCTTCCTATTTCCTCTCAGGAGTGAACAAGCAAACACAAACACCCCCCCCCCCTCCTCGTACCCCCTACACAGACAAACACAGCCTATGTCTGGCTCCCTTGTTATTATGGATGTTCACATGCTGAACCACTCAGACGACTATTCCTGTGTGAGTGTGTCCGCCCGTGTGTGTGTGTGCGTGTGTGAGTGTGTTGTTTGCAGCGTTCGGTGTTTTCCTGCCGGCGGTGGAAGCGATTTGGAAAGAATGCAGTGGAAAAGGGAGGGGCGGTCGCGGCTGTTAAACCAGCGGGGTCAGGCCTCAAATGAAAGCGCAACGCTAACGAGGGCGGATGCTAATTGAAGAGCCTCCCAGCGTGGAGTCACAAACACACACACACACGTTCATTCACATCATTCCAGGATACAGTACGCACACACACACACACACACACACACACACACACACACACACACACACACACACACACACACACACACACACACACACACACACACACACACACACACACACACACACACACACACACACACACACACACACACACACACACACACACACACACACACACACACACACACACACACACACACACACACACACACACACACACACACACACACACACACACACACACACACACACAGGACATGACACAGAATGTGGAACCTGTCTACGTGGGAGGATGTAGATCTCAGATTTGCTCACGTCAGGAAGATGAATATTTCACTAACACTTTTTCATTGTGATCAAGATGGATGCCGGCCACGGTTTGGCCAACCTTTACACGCCATCTTCCTGCGTGACCATCTGCACTGCATTCAGCAAAGTCCGTAACGTGTAGCTTCTCTGCAGCTCTTTCTGGAACCATCATGTGGAGTCAAACTGCCAACCTCCTCCATTCACCTGCCTTTAAGTGGAACTAATTCATCTGCCGCCATTCTTTAAGTTCAGTATCATGACCTCTTAAAAAGACGTGAGAAAGTGGTCTGTGTCGTTATGTATCCCAGCACGCAATGAATGTTCAGATTGTGTCAGGTTGCAAAGGATGATGGGTAAAGCCGCCATTTTAGACTGACCGTAGATCGCGCCATCAACATGTTGGTACCTGTGTGTGTGTGTGTGTTTGAGTGTGTGTGTGTGTGTGTGTGTGTGTGTCTCTCACCTGTTCCTCTGTGATGAGTCCCGGCTGTGTGTGTGTGTGTGTGTGTGTGTGTGTGTGTGTGTGTGTGTGTGTGTGTGTGAGTGTGTGTGTGTGTCTCTCACCTGTTCCTCTGTGATGAGTCCCGGCTGTGTGTGTGTGTGTGTGTGTGTGTGTGTGTGTGTGTGTGTGTGTGTGTGTGTGTGTGTGTGTGTGTGTGTGTGTGTGTGTGTGTGTGTGTGTGTGTGTGTGTGTGTCTCTCACCTGTTCCTCTGTGATGAGTCCCAGCTGTGTGTGTGTGTCGTCTCTGTAATGCAGAGGCAGACTCTGACACAGCTGTCCCAGCAGCATGGCCACCTCCTTCATGCTCCGCCAGCAGCACACCAGCACCATCTGAGCCGTCACCCTGTAGCCTTCCCCACCTGCTGCGTGGACACACACACACACACACACACACACACACACACACACAGTACACACACACAGTACACACACACATCACACACACATCACACATCATTTTCACTAGTTTAGGTCATTTAAAGGGATTCCTCAAGCTTTTGGATTGTTTTCTTTAAATACAGAAGTAAGGTCAAACGCTGCCCCCATCAGCATGGAGCCGGTACTGCACGTATGAACAGGTACACGTATTAAATCTGCTCATCTTAACTCTGTTCCCTTTCTATTCTGGTATCCACACACACACACAGTCTCTCTCACACACACACACTCTTCTTCTTCTTACCCGTGTTCGGTGTTGGCGTGCGTGTCGGAGTGTGTGTGTGGTCATCTGTGCGCTGTGTGTCCAGCTCTCTGGCGCTCGTGAAGAAGTCGTTTGTGTCTCTGGGTTGAATCTCCTGCAGGATCCTCTGCAGACCTTCACACGTCTCTGCAAACACACACACACACACACACACACACATCACAGTTAACACACATACCTGTCTGTCTCCACGGGTTATAGTCCTCAGCAGCCGAGGGTTCGAATCCCCCCCACCTCCCCTCCCAGCTTTTCTCTCTTCAGCTGCTGTTTCCATCAAGGCCCCAAATGAGTTTAAAAAGAGTTTAGCAGAGTGTGAGAAAGCTGCAGACCTGAGTCAGTGTCCATGGGGATGAGTCCTTCGGGGGAGGAGCTCTGGACCACAGGTGAGACCACATCAGACATCCTGTAACTCACAGCGATCATCTCTGACACCAGACGTCTCCACTGCTCAGTGTGGCCCAAACTCCTGAAAACACAGCACACTGTTAGTGAACTCCAGGAAGCATGTGCAAAGAGCAGAGGTTAACATGGAGCAGGATGTTACAGGTGTGTGTGTGTGTGTGTGTGTGTGTGTTACTGTGCTCACTCAGTGTTGAGATGCTGCAGGACGGCAGTGATGCAGTGCGCTCTGCCGTACAGAGGAGAGGAAGCAGCGGCCTGCAGGAGGGACGACTCGGCCCTCGACACCTCCGACTGCAGACACTCCAACAAGAACTGAACCACTGAGGACACGCAGACAACAAAACGCTCACACACACATCTACACACACACACAGTACATGTGTCAGTGCTACACATGCAGATCTTACCAGCCAGGGTGTTGAGCTCCATGACGGCTGCCTCAGACGCCGGGGAGGGCAGGAGGGGAGGCTGGAAACGGATGCCTTGCTCGTTGGCACAGAGCAGCAGAGCCTGACTCAGGTGAGGCTGCTGCAGCAGCAGGTCGAACAGGTGAGCTGCTGTGACGCTGTCGAAAGGCTTCGTGCTGGTGCTGAGGTCCAGAGCAGCTCCAAGAACAATGTGCATCCTCTCCAGCACCTTAACGCACAAATAACAAACAAAACACAACTTTAAAACATCAACACATTTAGTATCTTTAAAGGGGAATTCTTCTCCGTCTCATCCGAAGAGCTACAGAACATTTTCATCAGCCTGCAGCATCTAAATCGGCCACATGTCTAAAGTGCTCCGTCCTCATGTTTACCTGAAGGCCCACAGCAGACGGTGGCAGTTGCCGTAGTAACGTTGAGGCCAGTTGCTTGACTTCCAGGAAGTTGCTGGCGACGCAGTAGAGGACGTTCTGAGCATGTGCAGAGGTCACCACTTCACCGAGGGCCAACGCATCCTCAGCGCCTAAAAAGAGAACAGAAAGGCGGCGGCTGAAGCCTCAGAGAGGAGAGACAGGATGTACCTCCATGCAGACTTTATGCTAGCACATAGTTAGCCCCCCGACGTGTTTAACTGAAACCTTCTGCCCGTCTATTGGTCGGTGATTGATGGGTTTACCTGTGCTGAAGGTGAAGATCTGTCCCAGCACACACAGCACGTGGAGCGACATCAGGCATTTAGAGAAGGACGCTCCAGGAAGCAAAACGTCCAACAGACTCACGCAAAGCCAGCACAGGAACTCCTACACAACACACACACACACACACACACACACACACACACGCACACACACACACACACACACAGCAGAATCAGTGCACGCTCTTGTTCAGCCTGAAGTGAGGGATAGTCGAGTTCACTCAAACACAAGAACGAGAGTTAACTCAAGCCCGTTCTACAGACTCTGTTACTATGGTAACCGAGTGTGTGAACCCATCCTGGTTTTCTCCACTGAAGCCCGAGGGTCACCACGTCTCCTGCTTCTTAAAGGGCCAGACACACGGTTTCATTTCCTCATTCTGTCATCGCGCTGGTGTTACAGGAGATTCAGTGTTTTCATCACGTGCACGGACGCTCACACACGGGGATTAACTTTATATCAAGCACGCCATCACTTCCAGAATGTTATCAGCAGGCAGGCAGGAGGACTTCTGGGTAAAATTTGCGTTCAGACGTGCAGCTCATCCTGCAGCTTCAGACTCATATGAAAGCACCGTGACAGGTCGTAGTTTAACTAGTGTGTGTGTGTGTGTGTGTGTGTGTGTGTGTGTGTGTGTGTGTGTGTCACCTTGTACAGGCGCAGCGTGTGTTGGTCTGCGTGCCTCTGCTGCTCGTCTCTCTCCTGCAGCCGTCTCTTCTGCAGCAGGACGCTGCTGTCCTTCATCCGACACAGCAGCTGGAGAGGAGACAGTTTGAATGTGACGGAGGGATCATAAAAACATGAGACACCGTCCAGGAGGTCAAAAGGTGAACAGCTGACCTTCTTCAGCAGGCTGACAGTCTGCTGTCTGATGCCCGGTGACTGACTGTTCAGATTTGGCGGCAGGAAGTGGCGGATCAGGTCCATTTCCTGTGAGGTGAGAACTTCCGTGCTGCGGTGGGACTCGCACACTAAACCCAGAGCGTCCATCCTCACCTGAACAAACAGCCAAAATAAGTGTGACTCTGAAGTAGTGTTTGAAACATGACGTGTGTGTGTGAGACGGCGAGGAGCGTCCTTAACGGATCACGCTCACCTGGTCGTGCTTGTGTATGAGAGCTTGTTGGAGCAGGGGGAGGGGCACCAGTCCTCCCCACAGACCCTCCTCTGAGGGAGGAACCACACCCTGAGCTCTGGCCGCCCGCAGACACGTCATCAGAGCACCCAGCGCCCCCCTGCTGCCCGACGGACCTGACAACCACAAACGTGTTCAAAAAATTAAACCACACCTCCAGGAAGGTTTTTCAAAATGTTGGACGCAGGACTTTTATTTCTGTCACCACGGTAACGACACTGACACCTATCGTGTTTTAGAAAATCTGCTGACAAAACGAGTAGGATCAGAAGATGATCAGAAGATCTTTGTGGTCACCTGTGCTGCTGGGGGGCGTGGCCTGCAGAGCCTGCACCATGTGACCCAGACTGGACGGACTGCAGCGGAGAAGCTTGGGCAGGAAGTAGTCCAGGATGTAGGTGGTCTGGTCCAGCTTGGCCCGGCACAGCACCTGCAGCAGCGGGGTCACCCAGGTGTGGTGCCAGCGCTGCATCCAGTCCTCCTCTGCAGCATCGGAGGCCAGCTGGGCCTTGTGGCTGACAAACAGGCGCTCCAGCAAGTCGCTTGCGTACGGAGCCAGAGTCTGGTCCCCCATCAGGCCCAGCAGGCAGGACGGCAACTGGGGGCTGGACTCAAGCAGGTATCCCGCCCCGTACAGCTCAACGAGGCAGCCCAGCGAGCCATACTTCCCCCTCATGTGCCACTCCAGCCCCAGCAGGCTGTGTGTGAGCTGGCTGACGTACGGGTCCCTGCAAGGGTCAGACATGGAGCAGGCGGCGTGCTGGTGCAGTAGGAGAAGGTTTCTGAACAGGGAGCGGGTCTGGTGGCGGACTCCATCCAGCGGGTGCTCCCAGTGAGCGTAGATGTGCTCCAGGAGGTGCTGCTGCAGCTCGGAGCCTCCGCTGAGGGACTGCTGGAGGAAGGCGGGGCAGGGCTGGAGCTCCCCCTGCAGGCAGTCCAGGGCAGCACTGCTCCACAGGGTCAGGACCCGAGCCACCACCATGGCTGTACTGGACTCCTTTATGCTGTGAAAACAGAAGTTGCCCCTGAATCAGTTTAAGCTGTTTTAAACACCCGCCGACCTGAGCCAGCTCGGCGCTCGTGGTCTAGTTTGAACGTTTTTGCTGCACCAGGTAAAAGTTCCAACTTCAATCTCAACCAGTCCTCTGGAATATGCGGTTGCCATGGTGACAGTTTTAAAGATTTTTAAAAAATAACCTATACCTATAGCCAATAACCTTCCCACTTTTTTAAAAAGTGGGAAGGTTATTGGCTGTCGAGTCTACGTAAGAGACTCCATCCTTCAGGAATGTTTGACTTTCTTCTGACTGTTTTCCACGAGTGGAGGTCATTTCATCCATCCAATAATAAAGACTTACAAATAAATGATGTTGACATTCAAGATTTCAAAAAAAAAAACCTTCAGTGTGCAGCAGTCAGGAAAAATGCTTACAGGTGCAGGACATGAAATGATCTTTCCCTCCAGGAAGATCTTAAAGATCAGCGTTTTAGTTTTTTTTTTAAATCTTCAGCTTCAGTTATAACCTCATCATGACGCTTTGTCATAATTAAAACAAATATTCAATGCAATTTGTGGATTATCTTCATTTAAAGAAGTCTTTGTAAGCAGTTTGTCCGTTCAGACCCGAGTTCAGCAGACCCACCTGACATCCAGATCCAGCAGCGTGTTGGGGACCAGCAGCAGCAGCTGTTCCCACTGCGGCCCCGGCAGAGAGCGCCTCCAGCTCAGCATGGCCAGAGCGCCGTGACACAGGTACAGAGAGACGCCAGGAGGGCGACCACGGGCGCACAGGCCCTCACACCTGAGCTTCAACCACTGAGGGGCGGGGCCTAAACCCTGAGCGGAGCTGCGCAGCAAACTGCTCACCTGAAACATAAAAAGACATGAGACGGAGCATTTTAAGAAGGTGTGATACTCTTCATTCTCTACTCACCACAGAGGCGACGTCATCTCCACAGCCCATCACGGAGCGGATCAGTAACACCACCGCCATGCCGGCCGTGCTCTGCACTGACTGGATGAACTCCTCTGCACACAGGTGAGCAGAAACAGGTTAATAAGTTCTCATCTGAACTCATGACGTCCCTCATTCCCTTCTGTGTGGGTTTCTTACCGTCGGTCAGGATGTGTGTGTAGCAGCCCAGCAGGCCGCTCAGCGTGTCCTGCAGCATGCAGTGACTCTGTTCAGCCTGCAGGGCGGCGCTGATGCTCTCCTGAGATCTCTGGATGACCAGCATGGTGGTCTTCACCGCAGCCAGGCACGAGTGCATGAGCTGAGCCTGCGCGATGTGACGTCCTGCTAGACCACTGGGAGGACAGCAGGGGGCGACAGAGACACATGACACACACGCAGCTCAGACTGTGTGAGGATTTTATAACAGGCTACGACAGAGAGCCATGTGTAAGTCTGCAAACAGTGAAATAATGAGAACAGCATGCAGTGAAGAACAAACCCCCCGTACCTGTTCTGTTGCAGGTATTCATTCAATCTGTGATGAAGAAAGCGCAGCACTAAAGAGAGAAGAGGGTCAGTCAGGAGGTTCCTTAAAAATCAGACATTTTAAAAGAATCAGTGAAGCTGTGCACTCACCTGCAGGCAGCAGTTTGTTGATGCACCTCTCACCTGCAGCGTTTGGGAGGAAATTTTATTTTTCTCTTTGTAATAGACTTCTGTTCTGGTGAATCCTGCAGAGAGACGATGGCTGACTCACCGATAACGAAGCCGTCCAGACAGGCGGTGACGGTGTCCACGATGTGAGGATGCCGGTCTGACGCCGGGTTGGAAAGACAGTCGGACAAACAGACACATAAACTGTTTACGGCGCGCTGTTGAAGCCAGGCGGGGACGGATCCTAGCGTGCTGAGGAAACAAACACGTCTCAGTGGAGGAGAGAGAGGGGGACTGGAGGATAGAGGACTACAGCCTCTGCACATATGAGGCACTGAAAATCATAAATGAGCTCTTTACCAGACCATCATGAGACAAGAATGATATTTGAAGGAGTGCGTTCTGGTCTATGTGCTTTGAATCTATATAATTGGTGTATTTTAAAGGCACTTAAAAGGATGAGCTTTATGAATAAGCACAGGCTGTAAATGCTGGAGTGCAAGGTATCACTTTGAATGTGTAATTTTGTACCCTACGACAGAGTCAGGCAGAGGGAGGTACCTGGCGATGGCTCGTCGTAGGGGGTTCTTGGCCTGTAGGGATGTGTAGACCAGACAGAGGGTGTGTAGACAGGCCTCCAGCAGAGCTCCATCTGGCTCTTCTTCACTCAGAGCCTCCAGCTGCCTCCCTGCCTGGTTCAGGGCGGAGCATAATATTAAAAAAAACTATTATTGTCTTTTATTTCATCCTTCAGTTCAGCCCAAACTAACCTTTTTAACCAGCTGGATCTGCTGCACGGGGTCCGTCAGCTCCAGACAGGACTGCAGGGTCCGAGCAACCTGCCGGACTCCGTCGTCACCTCCGTCCACAGAGAGCGACGCTGGAAGACATGAGACTCTTCAAAACATCGAATATGAAGCATACGACACCTGGACTGAAACACATGAACACACAAATGTTCCCAAAGATAAACTGTGTGTGAAGCCACTGCAGGACTCGGGGTCTATCGCTGCATTCAGGTGCTGCTCCGGTGGTCCCAGTTTCCAAGTTGGGAAGTCATTCTTCCGACTTCAGTGTTTCAGTTCAGTAATTTGAAAGTTGTAAAAACTGCTCTGAAGACGATGAGTGAACGTCTCTGTTGATGTCCAACACGTGAATTAATTAAAAGTAAGGTAAGATTAAGATAACAGATTTTGTCCTTCATGACGACGACCATCACATCAAGTCAGCGAGTCGAGGACCTGAATGCAGCATCAGAAGTCATTCCTGGCACTTCAATTTAAAATACATCATCATTTATTCTTCTTCATCTTTACCGATCAGCAGGTGTAGCTTCTGTTCATCCAAAACCACAGCCTCCACTTTGGGTGTTTTCTTCTTCACCACCATGACTCCTTCTGAAGAAAACAACAGAAAATAATGGGAACAACTTATTTTAAACTGTTCGATAACCAACTGGAGGACCTCAAGCTCTGATCCAGCACCAAGAACATGGATCACATCAGTCCAGGTCTGGGATCTTTACGGTCTGTCAGAGAAGAGATTCTGCGCTTGATGGTTTTAAGGTCAGAATACATGAGTGACCTCCTGGTTAACCTCAGAACCGTCCAGACTGCTCAGGTGGTCTGGTCCAGGTCTGCCGTCTGTCCCCAGAGTCAGAACCTGGAACAGGACTCACCTGTTCACAGCTTCTTTTAACTAAACTATGTTAACTAAGATTTTAATCCAAAACGTAAAACTCTTTTTATATTTTTACCTCCATTAATTTCATCTGAATTAGGAAGTTTTAATAATTTTTATTTGAACGTTATTAATTATATGTTCATGTCATGATGTGTGATTGTCTTAATGTTGACATGTGCTGTAGATTTAATCCTGCCTTTCCTCGAGATCTCTTCAAATTAAAGTATATCCAGATGTTTTCAGCTGACTTTGACTTATCATTAATGTAAATGATAAACTGACACTCACGGTTCACTTTGAACGGGGATGCTAACTGAAGCTAGCTCCCAGACTCTGACTCTACGTTCACGGGTAAAATGTTTAAAACAAAGAAAAGACGGAAACGGAAAAGAGCAGAGAGAAGTCCAGAAAGAGCAAAAGAGCTGAATAAAAGCATCAAGTTAAATAAAAGTAACATTCAGCTCAGTTCAGCATGTGTTTACCTGATTCAGACGGAAGCTAACTGCACGGAGAACCAACGGAAAACAAGCTAACGCTTCCGGTCCTTACTCTTCAAAATAAAAGGAACTCGGAATTATTACTGAAGACTAATTTAGAAATATAAATATCTAAAAGTATAATTCATTGCGTTATTAAAGGTTCTGTGGTTAAACACACAGTCAAGCCATTATGAAGCCTGTACTAAACATCATTTATCCAACGTCACATAGCTGCTGTCTTTACTTCCAATTATATCTTCATTTTTCAAGACTTTGACATGTTTTTGCCGTGAATTTCATATCATGTTTGTATGTTTCATTATAAACATCATCTTCATCATTGGACAGAGACATTGCTTGGGCTTCTCAGAGCGCAAACACTTCAAGGCAGGGTTGGTCATTTTTGAAAGAAGCATTCCCTCAGTGCTCCGTCTGCACCCCTTTAACACATTACACACTTTGATGCTTCACTTAAACAACATATTGGGGGGGTTTCTGCTTTACACCTAAAACCTTTGATCAACACGCTGAACCCAACCTTGCTTTATTGCCATCCCACCCACCCCCACGCATCTTGAAACATAAGATCATCCGAGTTTCACACACAAAAATCTACCTGGGACTTTATTTTGAAGGCCCACTAGTCTCGTTTCCGGTGTTATTCTCGCTGATTTGACACACCAAAGTTCCATGCCGCACATGTTGCACGTCACTTCCTACAATTCGTCTCTGCTCGCCCTCAGTCCATAAAACAGCGCTCCTTCTTCTTATTGGCTCTTATTATCCGTCAATCAAATACAGAGCACGGACTTCCTAACCTGTGATTGGTCGTGCTGTGAGTAAGCCACGCCCTCTAAAACCAGCCAGTCTCCAACTTTTTGCCCGAAAGCTGAAATGAAATTCCTGGAGAGATCAATTGAGTTTTCTCTTTTTCTGTGTGGATGTTTTTAAAGACTTTAACGGACAGGTGCGTCAACATGGCCCCAATGAGCTTCCGTAGTTTCTCTGCGTGAAATATTGTCAAAGGTAAGTCTGGAAACTTTGACCATAAAAAAGAAAACGCGTTGTTTTAATGAAAAAGGAAAAAGCGGATAATGAAGGCGGCTGTCTTTGAAGTTTATTCTAGAAGGATGTTTACATTTATTTAATGGTCATATTCGTGTTTTTAACGATGAGATAAAATAGTTTAAAGCTCCTTTTCTCGTTTTTTTCCCCAGCAGAGTAAAGAGGGGATGCTCTTTGTGACTTTTTTTTCGAAGAGCTTCATCCTATGAGACCTTTTTAATGGTAAATTATAAACACATATAAAAACATGAGTAATGCCGTGTTTATTGTCTTTAAACTCTGACATGTACAGACACATACTTTTATTTGTGTCCCTTGTTTAAAAGAGTATTTATAAAGAACATACAGCGCAGGTATGGTGATGTAATAACAGCTAATAAAGGCTTCACTGTCACTGACTTTTATGAAGAGACTTTTGTGACTGAAAAGATTTAAAAAGAAAACAGAGCAGCTGGAGTCTGATTGGGGCCCTTATAATCAAACATGATGTGTGTGTGTGTGTGTGTGTGGGGGGGTGATTCTCTTTCGTTTTTCTTTTTTTACTCTTATTAAAAAACTTTGTTTTGTCACTAAACGATGACGCATGCAACACTTAGCAGGCCAACACAAACACGTGCTGTCAGGTGAGGGACGATTCATGGATGCACCCCAACAGTACCAAAAAAGTAGGCCGTTATGGACCCTTTATGTTGGTACCATTCCCAACTTCTGACAGTCGATACGCATTAAAATGGGTACCATACAGAACCGAACTGAACCAGACCGCTTGGTGGAAACTGGGCTCTACTGTCTTTGCAGACTTTGGGCAGTTGCTCTGGTTTAACGTTTTTGAGACCTCAGGGGCCCCATACTGGTCTGGGGTCCCAAGCAGTTGCCTGCCTTGCCTGTTGACAGTCTCTAAAGATGCCGGGAGGAAAATAAATGTGTAATGAAACATTTATACAGCAAACAGAAATGTAAAAAGAAAGGTGCTCGATGTGGTTAGACTGTTCAGAGACAGCTGGTTTCTACAAGGTCACAAACCTCCTCTGCTGCTTGAGTCATCTTATATTTGGACCAAAGCTCAGAAACACAGATGTTTGTTTAGAGCACAGGGGGCGCTGTTTGAAAAGGTGGAGAACATGTCCTCTTTAAATAAAAGTTAGCATTTAGTTTTTAGAGTATTTTTTTGATAGTGGTCAGAATGGGTCGGTGCTGGTTCTGAGCCGGCCGTAGCAGCAGCTCCAGATTGCACAGCTTCCCAGCAGAGCTGTGTTATTAGTTTCTGAATGTTTACTTCAACAGTTCACCACAAAGGTAGGAGGGGACGATCTCCTCATGTTGGACCTTTACACTGTTAATACAGGATCTCTGATTTATGAGGATCTTTGAGCTTTAAATGGAAATAGACACACAGCAGACCCCCCCCCCCCCCCCCCCCCCACTCTGATTCATTCAACAGGAAGTGAGAGAGACAACGAGAAAGTCCGCGTCAGGGATCAGCGGGTTAAACAGCCTTTAATGTTTTCCTAAAACCACATCCTCCTCTCATGGCGGAGGAATGACACTGACAGAGGACGGAAGACTTTGTCTCCGACGCGACAGGAAAATAACTCGTGTTGTTTTCAGCTTCAATAAGAGTTATTTTAATCACCAGTAGTGTCAGAGAGCATCAAAGCTTTGTGCAGTTTGGGCATCGTGTGAATTAGTGATCAGACAGAAGGAAGCGCCCGTCGCTCGTTGTGTTGGACTTGGTTTCAGGATGTTTCTTGATTTTTCTTGTGTTGTATCAAACGGTGCCCTGAAGCTTTATTTCCACCGAGCGGTCGAGTTTGGTTCAGTACAGTGTGGGACGGTTCACCCTGATCTTTCAGCCAATCACACCCATGCTTGGTAATATACCTCAAACCTGCAGCTGCTGCACAAACAGTACTTTAATTTCAATCTTTAAATTATTGATCTGAACACAAGCGAGGATTCAGAGAGGACGAAACAACGTCAGGAAGTGTGAAGCGACAGCTTGACGTCTGATTGGACAGGCACAGGTGCAGACAGGAAGTGAGCATCGACTGTTGTTCAAGAGAAGTTCAGCATCATAACCATCCTGAATATCATCTCTGAAAAACAAGCAAAACATTAAAATAACTGAGGTCAGGGTGATGAAGAAGGTCACAACAGGGCGGGCGGCACAGGAACGGTTTAACGGATATCAAACATCAAAAAGGAAACTCGATGAATTCATGTCCAGTCGTCTCCCTCTGACCTCTGACCTCCTGCGGAGGAAGACATGAATGAATATCTTCTCACAGGAAACAGGCTGCAGGTTGATTGTATGATCATATCTGTGTGTGTGTGTGTGTGTGTGTGTGTGTGTGTGTGTGTGTTTTCAGAAGGGGAGGCAGCATGGCGGAGGGGGAGGAGGCCATGAGTCAGGAGGACTGGAAGGAGAAGTGTTTGGTCCTGGAGGCGCTGCTCATGAAGTTCCGAGTCCAGATCATCAAGATCCGAGAGCTCACCGCGGACAAGGTCTGTGAGAGGAAGCTTTTCATGTCTCTCTGCTGCAGGCTGAGGACATCTCCTGTCTGTCCCTGTGCTGCTTTCACACATGCACAAAACCTAACCTCTAATCCAGAGGTGTGTGTTTTTAATGCTAAATGATTCACTCTGATCCCCGATGACATGTTCCTGCGTGAAGTCGGGGGAGAGGGAGGAAACATTTAGGAAAATTCCTAACGAGGACGCAGGACGGGGTCGGTGACGTCCTGCGTCCTGCGTTCGACCGGTGCGATCACATGTCTCCTGTATCTTCAGTTTGTTCTTCTCCGCTCTGTGCTTGATGTTATATGGATACAATGTCATGCCTCCTGAGGCCCCTCCCCCTTTTCGCTGTCTGACAGGAACATGGTCTCCAGCTGTGAGGTGCAGGTGTGAACAAGCGACGTATAAGCGATGTATAAAAAAAACATCTATTTTAAAAAGTGTCCCAGGTTTAAAGGACTGAGACGCAGAGTGGACGTGTGGGACTCAGAGTCGCAGCCCGGTCTTCCACATGGGCTTCAGAGACTTGATAAAAACCCACCAAAGCCCGTTTCTCTTCCAAAGTCTTTCCAGGAGTTTGTTTTGCCGTCCAGCTGAGTCTGACTCTGTAATTGACTGGAGCTGGGTCAGTCCCATGATGCATTGCGTGGCGGAGCCCTGTGGTCAGACTGCTGTTTACATTAGAGCTCTAATCAGCCTCCCTGGAGAGCAGCTTCAGATCTAGGCCACTGAACAGTTTGGGCCGGCCCAGCTCGGCCAGCTGGGAGGGACGGGCCGCTCCGCACCCAGCAGACACACCACAGCGCTCTGCTATACTTATGAGGACCACATGTTGATGTTTTTTCTTCACTTCAGAGTTTCAATATTTAAAGTCTGTTGGCTCTTGATGTCAGAGCTCACAGCGTCTGGTGCTGAAAGATGAAGCATGACAAGCTGCAGTTCCTCCAGTGTCCACTTGAGGCAGGCTGCAGAAGTCACATTCACACCCAAAATAAACCGCCCATCTTTGTCCCTGAGTCGCCCATTTCTTCAGCACACGCTGCGCAGGGTTTTAACACCTCATCCATGCTGATTGGATGAAGTACAGGAGGTAACTGTGTGTTTCACAGAGGAATAATTATCGATCAATATTTACTGACTGGGTGAAGCAGACGGATTATAAATCTTCTTCTAAATGTCTCCTGGTCTGAACTCTTTGAAACTGCAAACAGCTGCTTCTAACATGTGAGGGAGGGGCTTTAATGAAACAACGTTCATGAGGTTACTTTGACCAACCTTTGTGCTTTAGATCCAAATAATAAAAAAAAAAAAAGAATCCAGCATGTCAACTTTAAATAGTTAGAAAATACCGGACTCTTCCTAATAGAGCCGAATATTGATGTTTGATTTGGGAAAAGCGGCAGAGAGAGACGGAGTGAAAAGGTGAGGCCTCGTATGAAGTGAAGTGTGTGTGTGTGTGTGTGTGTGTGTGTGTGTGTGTGTGTGTGTGCAGAGGAAGTGTGTTGTTTGTTTTCAAACACACTCACTGATATTTAGCATTCAACGTGACTCTGAGCCTTTAAATATAATCGATCCTCAGTTTGATGGTGTGATTTGATTTGTGTCAGCGTCCAATGATGTCATAATCCATCTGTGTTTTTGTCTCCAGATTTCTTTTTAAATTTACCTGGACAGAAAGAAAGAAAGTTCCAGTTTGAAGGTGTTGTTGTCCTAACTGGATGTGTTGGACCCTGAAAGCTGCTCAGAGCTGAGAGGCGTCCACTGAAAGAAGCTTTGTGAGCTGGCTGTTTGGCTGCACAAGGAGGGATGGGGGCGGGTGTGTGTGTGTGTTTCTGTGTGTGTGTGTGTGTGTGTGTGTGTGCATTGGGTGGGCGGGGTTCAGCGGGAGGTTGGCCACAGAGAGCCAGTTGTGGAATTCCAGGAATGAAAGTAGAGGTTGGATCTGATGAGGGAATCGTCTGCAGAGGTGATGGAGAGATTTTCAGAGGTCACGTTTTTGTGTGTGTGTGTGTGTGTGTGTGTGTGTGTGTGTGTGTGTGTGTGTGTGTGTGTGTGTGTGTTTCTGTGTGTGTGTGTGTGTGTGTTTAGTGAAGCAGTAAAGCAGCAGGAGAACTCAACAAAGTGAGGAGTGTTAAAGATAAAGTCGGAGAGAAACGTTTTTCTGTTTGCGTTCACGTATGTGCAGCTTATCGTGAACATGTGTGTGAAAACAAACATTTATTTATTAGTTAGCTACATTCACACACTGATGCAGATTTAACTTTGAATGTTTCTGACTGGCGAGCTGAACCTCACACTGGAGCGTCTGTCAGAATCAAATCTATCATAAATATTTTCTGTGTCATGAAGTCTGAGATTATAAGAACGTCTGCAGATTCTGGTTCAGGACCCAAAGCAGCTCATGAAACACACCCAGGTCTCATTCATGCTAAATATAACAAACAGCAGGCTCTCATAAAGAGGAGCGTATCGTCAGCGTAACACGTGAGTGTGTGTGTGTGTGTGTGTGTGTGTGTGTGTGTGTGTGTGTGTGTGTCGTATACATGCTCTGTAATTATCATGCTGCTCCCTTTCAGATGCTATATCTGTCATAAAGAGAGGCACATGTGGTCGTCTGTGGTGCGGCAGCGGATCTATATAAAGTGTGCACATGTGTGTGCGTGTGTGCGTGTGCGTGTGTGTGTGTGTGTGTGTGTGTGTGTGTGTGTGTGTGTGTGTGTGGAGTACGCCTCTTAAAAAGCAAATATTCTGTTATTTGTTAGAGTTCAGCCTGTTTTTATCAACATGAAAACACACACACACACACACACACACACACACAGATGTGAAAGCACTCGGCTTGCACTGGAATCGTCACACACACACACACACACACACACACACACACACACACACAGTGTGAGCAGACTCCCTCTGTGGTGTCAGGACGGACTCTGTATGCACAGGCGTGATGGAAACTCTGAGCCGCTCCGGCAGGGTGTGGCTGTTTCTGGACCCGGCTCAGTCCACTTCTTCTTCTTCTTCTTGTCTGGAAGTGAACAACAAGCAGAGGAAAGTTGGAGCTCGGCCGTGCCAGTCTGAGCCGGCTGCAGCCGGCCTGCAGCTCAATGCAGCCGGCCCCGCTGCGTGCACTTTACAGAGCGAGACAGACGCACTGCGTCCGAGAGAGAGAGAGAGAGAGAGAGAGAGAGAGAGAGAGAGAGAGAGAGAGAGAGAGAGAGAGAGAGAGAGAGAGAGAGAGAGAGAGAGAGAGAGAGAGAGAGAGAGAGAGAGAGAGAGAGAGAGAGAGAGAGAGAGAGAGAGAGAGAGAGAGAGAGATCTGGAAGCACTCACAGCAAAGGAGCCACAGGTCAGATTCGACGTGTGGCGTGCACCAACATCCACGCCATCGGTGCACCGTGTCCCCTCAGATTAACCCTTTGTGTTTCTGTTTCTCTTTGTGATTATTATTTTGTCACAAACACTCTGATTGGCCCGTTCACTGAAGACAGTTTCATCCATGCACTTTGTTTAGAATTCATATCCAGCTGTACTCCAGATGTCTCGATGTGTTAACGCTGGTTTCCATGACAACAAGTTGATTTCCAAAGGTCTCAAGAAATCGACTTTAGACCGCGATAAAACAACCGACATGTCAGTGGACTCCTTGGACTCGAGCGTACAGATTCGGAGCCGTTTAGCGTCACGTCATATTACAGGTCCTTTTCCTGAGTTATTCACGAGACCACGTTCTCACTGATCAAATTGGACCTGACTTCAGGGTGAAGAGTCCTCAGCTCCGGGTCCAGGTCCAGGTCCCGAATGTGAAGCCACCTCACGCTGAGCTGCTGAACCCTGCAGAAACTCTTTTATGGCTTTACGTAAGCAGGTGAGAAAAGTAAGAAAGGCGTGTTTGATGAACTGTATCAGCAGTGATTGGATCAGTCTGTCTGAGCCTCATCCTCTAACCCAGTCTCATCCAGACACATGAAGCTGAATGTCCTGACCACGCTGCTCGTCGAGTTGCTGTGAGCAGAATTTCCAGCCACATTCCTGAATATTTCCCTCCGAGAAGCTGCCGAGGTTTGACTAAGTTTTCCTGAGAAGACACCGAGCCGCTTCCGCCTCTGTGAGCGGAGGAATTACAGAGGAATGTTCATAGTCATCCCTCTCCTCCTCCGCTACTGCACTGCTCCTCATCCCTGTGTGTGTGTGTGTGTGTGT
This sequence comes from Symphodus melops, assembly GCF_947650265.1. Classification (NCBI taxonomy): domain Eukaryota; kingdom Metazoa; phylum Chordata; class Actinopteri; order Labriformes; family Labridae; genus Symphodus; species Symphodus melops. The sequence continues at coordinate 1,255,887 of NC_136705.1, read as the reverse complement.
GTGTGTGTGTGTGTGTGTGTGTGCGCGTGTGTGTGTGTAACACTCTCTCTCCAGGTTCCACACTCTCTGATCTCTGCACACAAAGAGCTGTTTGTACCTTCATAGTTTCGGCTCCTCGTCGTTCTTATGCAACATGTTAATGGTGACGCTCTGCAGAAATGAAACTGACCAATCAGCTCCAAGATTAAAGGGACGATGATTCAAACCACGGTGAGCCAGGAAGCTCTGGCAGCTTGTTGTTGGTCTGCAGTTTCTGGTTGGAGCACGTTCTAGTTCTCCTCATGGTTCTTGTTTCTGACCGAGGAGCCGCTGGCCTGTTGTTTAGTTTTGTTCTCACCTTCTGGAAGGTTCCATGCTTCTCGTGGAACGCCACAGGGGTGCTAAGAGTCCGTTTATGTCACAGCATCAAATCCTGCATGCTGCTTCAAAGACAAAGACAGAGGACTCACGAGCACAAACGTTTTATTGGTCCCAAATGACGCATCCAACACACAAGTCCAAACTCCGGGTGAGGACGAACACGAGGAGACACGAGGAAGGTTTGACGAGCGGCTGACACAGAAACACGCCGATAAAGGAGTCAAACCTTCGATGAGCGTGATCATAAAAATAATATCTGTGTGTTCGGATACTTCATCTGAATCATCTGCAGAACATCTGCTGCTGTTTGTAAGAGAGGATTTATTAACAGGTGAAAACAGGACAACACAGAAGAAGAAGAAGAAGAAGAAGAGAAATGTGAAATATCAGAATCAGATCAGGTGAACTAAACGTTTGTTCTCTTTGTTTCAGATTCAGCAGCTGGAGACTCAGGTGATCGACGCAGAGAAACGAGCGTTCACCGCTCAGCAGCAGGTGAGGATCCAACACACCTGTGCCGTCACTCTGTGTGTGTGCGTGTGTGTTTTACAGAGTGTGTGTGTGTGTGTGTGTGTGTGCAGGCGCAGTGGATGGAGGAGAAGCTGAAGGTTGCAGACGGCCCGTCCGGAGACTCGGAGGTGCGTTTGTTTCAGAGGTGTCAGGAGCTGCAGGTGTCGCTGCAGGAGAGGGAGGAGGTCATCGCCCGGATGGAGCTGCAGCTGGAGGAGCAGGTAGGACGCACGCCGTGAGGACGCCCGGCGGTAGACCCGGTGTCCACACTCTCTACACGTGCAGAGTGTGTGTCATGGAAGGTGTTTGACTTCGGAGAAACGCGGCTGATGTTTGTTCTTCCTGCAGAAACAGAACCGACTTCAGGACGCAAAAACTGTGGAGGAGAAAGCCGCGAAGATCAAGGAGTGGGTGATGCTGAAGCTGTCAGAGGTAGAGGAGAGCAAAAAGATCAAATCACGTTTCCTTCAATCGTTCGGTACGTTCAGATGTTTCTCTTGTGTAGTTCGAGGTGGAGAACGCCGCCTTAAGAGAAACCAACAAGCTGCAGGAGGCTCAGATCGAGGAGTTACAGACACAAGTGCAGGGTGAGAGGTTTATCATAGAATAACCCGATCATGTCCACACACACACACACACACACACACCGTGTCTAACAGAGCTACGTGTGTGTGTGTGTGTGTGTGTGTGAGCAGCGTTTGAGCAGAAGTGTGCAGCCGGAGCAGGAAGAGGAGTCCATCATCGGCCGGGCGAAGCTCAGCGTCTCAGCAGTCTGACGTTCGGCTGTTTCCAGGTGAGGGGGAAGAGTCCGCAGGTGATGACCGGGCCCGCCCCCTCCCAGAGGACCCTCAGCACCCAGGGCGAGACGGAGGAAGGGGACAAAACAGGTGAGTCTCCTTCAGCCACGCATGAGGATTCTGAGGTATGGGTCAGGTAACCCCCCCCCCCCCCCCCCAGTCGTGACGAAATCCTCTCCGTCTTCTGCTTCGGACAGAGAGAAGCGCTCCTCAGACCTCCTCCTCAGGATCAGACCCTGAGCTCCACAGACCCGATCACTCTGGAGTCCTGCAGGAGGACAGCGCCTCTGAGAGTCAGGGGGACAACGTGTGTGGAGCGGAGTCCAGGGGGGTCTCTTCAGTGCTGTCCAGCGCTGCATCAGAGGGGGAGGGAGGGGGAGGAGAAGGGGGGGAGAGAGGCCTGGAGTTCAGCCGGCCGGGCAGTGAGACGTACCTGACGGCTTCAGACGACAGCAGCTCGCTGTTTGACGACGACATGCAGCGTGCTGATCGTCCACGCTTCAGCCTGCAGGGGGCGTCAGAGGGGGGGAGTCAGGGGGGAGACGGGGAGACTCAGAGGGAGGACTGCACCTCCGAGGAGCTCAACAAACGTTTCCAGTCTCACAGGCTGGACTCGTCGTCTTCCTCCAGCGAAACAAACACTCCCGCCCTCACCCCAAAACGCCCCAACGCCCCTCAGGACCCGAAGGACACGCCCGCCTCCCCCAAACAGCCCCGCCTGCGGACCCCAGCAGGGTTCGGCCTGATGAACGTGGCGCTGGCTAAGAAACACCTGAGCCAGCCCCCGATCAGCCGAGAGACGTCGCACGGGCAGACACGCAACGCTCTGAGCATGCTCCGCCCCCTCCGACCCTTCGAGACAGACTTGGACCAGGAGCAGGAGGTCGTCATGGAAACGGAGAAGGACGCACCCACGTTGCCAGGCCTGCAGAGCTCGCCGGGTCCTCCTGACCGCGGCGCAGAGAGGCAGGACGGTGACGGCTCGGCGCCAGGATGCAAACCTCCGACGCCGCCCCTGCACAGACTGCCGTCCTGGGTGAGATCACAGCTGCCGTTACCGGCGCTTTACTGACCCAGTCGTCATAGCAACGCCCATCACGCACATCGAGTAGTGCCTCATTCACGCATCGGTATCTTCAAAGTTTGAAATGATGCTTTCGATGTTTCCGCAGGAGAGTCGTATCTACGCTGTGGCTAAATCGGGGATCAGACTGTCGGAGACGTCGTGCTCAGACGCTGCCAGTAAAGGTGAGGACACCTGTCCACATCTGTCTCACCTGTCCACATCTGTCTCACCTGCAGAGACTCATCTGTGATCTGTGTTCCAGACTCGTCCCTGCAGTCCTCATATCCAGCCTTTGTCATGTACACCTCTCTGGTCTATAGAAACATGACCACGCCTGTGTACACCACTCTGAAGGGGGTGAGTAATCTGACCGCCTCGTCGAGAAACACCTGCGTTCACATCTGACGGCGTTTTTGTTTTTGTTTTTCGGCCCCGCAGAAAGCCACCCTGCTGAGCAGCAGTCCGTTCTCCGACGACTCGTCCAGCTCCGACGAGTCCTCGAGCTCCGGAGAGGAGGACGGCTCCGTCTGCAGCTCGCGCGCCTCCTCCAGCTCCCGCAAAGACGGCAGCCCGGGCAGCCCGCGCTCGCTCAAGAGAGGTGACGCGATAAATCATGGAATGGTTGCATCAACTTTTTAAATCATTAACTGAAAGTGTTGATAATAACTTTCATACAGACATGCAAACTTTTTTGATTGGCTCTTAATTATTTTGTGTGTAAAAGTATTCGGTACAAAAGTCGAGAAAAGATGCACGTCGTCGTGCGAAGAAGACGGCTCGCACGCTGCTCATATTTCAGATCATTTCTGAGTTTATTCAGAGCAATCAAAAGAATGTGTTGATGGAAGTGCGTCCCCTCTCCTCCTCCAGCCGTGTCCATGTCCTCGATGACCTCCGAGAGCGACTACGCCATCCCTCCTGACGCCTACTCCACCGACACGGAGTGCTCCGAACCCGAGCACAAGCTGCCCAAGACCTGCTCCTCGTCCAGCGACAACGGGAAGACGGTGAGTCTGTGTGAGCGGCTTCCTGCAGGTCGGGACTCAACCGTTACCCAGAATGCATCACCTTCAAATGCTTCTGTGTTGCATGCTGTCAGCGAGGAGGTTCCTGGTTCGAATCCCCGTCTGGCAGGAGCCTCTCTGGGTTTGCATGTTCTCCCCGTGCCTGTGAGGGTTCTTTGTCTGTTTAAGTGTGTGTGTGTGTGTGTGTGTGTGTGTGTGATCTGAAGGAGCCGATGGAGAAGTCGGGCTACCTGCTGAAGATGGTGAAGACCTGGAAGAAAACCTGGAAGAGACGCTGGTTTGTCCTGAAAGACGGAGAGCTGCTCTACTACAAATCACCTGTAGGTCGAACGAACGCTTCCCTCCGATCGCTCCAACGTGTCACAGGAAGATCCGTTTTAGAATGAGTTGTTTTTTTTGTTCCATTTGAAATGTTTCCTTCAGAGTGACGTGATCAGGAAACCTCAAGGTCAGATCGAGGTCAACGGCAGCAGCAGCATCGCCCGCGGCGACGGAAAACAAATCCTCCAGGTGACTCATCAGAGACGAGCTCATGAATCCAGACGTAGAGGAGGACGAGTCTTTACTCTGTGTGTGTGTGTGTGTGTGTGTGTGTGTGTGTGTGTGTGTGTGTGTGTGTGTGTCGTGTGTGTGTGTGTGTGTGTGTGTGTGTGTGTGTGTGTGTGTGTGTGTGTGTGTAGATCGTGACGGGGAAGCGCGTCTACTACCTGAAGGCCGACTCTCCTAACCTGCTGGACGAGTGGCTCAGGACGCTACTGAGCGTGCTCAGACTGAAAGCTGCCAGTCCGCTCTTCACCCAGCCCGACATCCGGCCCAGCATGAAGGGGCCGCTCGTTAAGGTCACCAGCTGAACAACAAACATAATTACACCTGTTATGTTCCACGTTAGGCTCCGCCCCCCCCCCTGATCTAAAAGATGGTTCCTCTCCTGCAGGTGAAGCACGGATACTCAAAGAGGGTATGGTGCGCGCTCATCGGGAAAACTTTGTTTTACTTCCGCAGCCAAGACGACAAGGTGAGAAACTTAAAGATCGATAGAATCAGGAAGGAACAAACGACACGTCTGCAGTCGTGTTTTTAACCAAACGCCGCCTCGAGTGCAGAGCCGATACGAGGAGGCGGGAGGAGAAACTCCGCGTGATGTCAGTGTGTGTGTGTGTGTGTGTTCGCAGTTCCCTCTGGGTCAGATCAAGCTGTGGGAGGCCCGGGTGGAGGAGGTGGACAGGTCGAGAGATTCAGACGACGACCTGAAGGCGTGTGGGCGGGGCTTACAGGTGGCGCCTTTTACCATCGCCATCCACCCGCAGGAGCAGGGGCCGACCTACCTGCTGATCGAGAACAAGCAGGAGAAGGTTTCATCTCATCTCCTCTGAAAAACAGCAGATACCAGCTTCACCCCTCCGTCCTCGCTGACGTGTGTGTGTGTGTGTGTGTGCGTGCCTGTGTGCGTGTGTGTGTGTGTGTGTGTGTGTGTGTGTGCGTGCGTGTGTGCGTGTGTGTGCAGGACTCGTGGCTCTTCCATCTGTCTGTGGCAGCAGGAACCTCGGTGGGAACCGTCGGCACCGACTTCGAACAGCTGCTGGGAAAACTCTTCAAACTGGACGGAGATCCCAGTCAGTGTTTGTTCTGTTCAGGCGTGTGTGTGTGTGTGTGTGTGTGTGTGTGTGTGTGTGTGTGTGTGTGTGTGTGATCTGATCATTCAGTCTGTCTGACCACATGTTTGTGTTTCAGACTCTCCCATCTGGAGACATCCCGTGCTGTGTTTCAGTAAAGAAGGTCTGTCGTCCCCTCTCACCACGCTGCCCTCCCTCGCTCTGCAGACCGAGGCAGTGAAGCTCTTCAAGGTACACACACACACACACACACACACACACACACACACACACACACGCACACACGCAGAGTGTGTAAGGATTGTTCACGTCTCGCTCTCCTCAGACTTGTCAGCTGTTCATCAACGTGGCCATCGACGCCCCGGCCATCGACTACCACGTGTCCCTGGCTCAGAGCGCCCTGCAGGTGTGTCTGACGCACCCCGAGCTGCAGAACGAGTTCTTCTGCCAGCTCATCAAGCAGACCCGCAGGAGGCAGCCTCAAGGCCACCCGGGACCCCTGCAGGTCTGGACTCTCACCACACGGGGGCAGCAACACATTTTATAACAAGCATATTGCACTTTAACATGACATTAGTATTAAAACTTGTTGCTGAATCCAGACAGTGACAGAATCATTTCCATATTTATTTATTATTATTTCTGAGGGTTCTTTCAGTTTGAAATGCAAAAAAAAAAAACAGAAACTCAAGAGTGAAGAGAAAATTCAGACGTGTGACCACAAGAGGGCGCCCAGGTTCACCTCCTTAATCTCTTCTACAGCGGAATGATTTCTCCAGAGCAGGATTCAAAAACAAACTCATGAGTCATCTCACAGCGCTCCGTGTGTGTGTGTGTGTGTGTGTGTGTGTGTGTGTGTGTGTGTGTGTGTGTGTGTGTGTGTGTGTGTGTGTGTGTGTGTGTGTGTGTGTGTCTTTCAGGGATGGCAGTTCCTCGCTCTGTGTGTTGGACTGTTTCTGCCTCAGCATCCGTTCCTCTGGCTGCTGCAGGTTCACCTGAACAGACACGGGGACTCCAGGTGAGTCCGAGGCGTTTCCTTTCCTGCGTGTCCTTCTTTATCGAGTGTCACCTTAACTTAACTTAACTGTGCGTCCCATCACCAAAGAGTGAAAATAAAGAGTGAGAAGATCTATTCAAAAAAGAAGCCCAAGATCGATCTGGTCTCAATGAACAGAGTCTATGAGACAACACATATCGTACACATCATTCCTCCCTTTTGATTACATCTTATTGACACCATATGATACTTGGGACATGTTCTTAAATGTGTGAGCAGTCACAGTAAAACAATGACAATGTGTAACTTCATAAAGGTACAGCATATCAATATTTACGGATTATAGTCTTCTTCATCTTCACTGTCGCTGCTGGACTCTCACAGTTCTTAACAACAGGGGAAGTCATGGTAAGGAGTAGATATAACCCGAGCGCTGGTGCAGGAACAACACAACAACCAAAATCAGCAGCACAGCTCCAATAAACAGCAACTTTAAGAGTCATCACATCCTGCAGTGGGACCCAAATATGAGCCTTTGGGGTCTTGATGAGTAAAACAGACAGAAGGGTTAACAAAGAGGTTGAGACCATTATTATTATTATTATTATTTTCACATGTACACTGATTGAGTTTGAACACAAAAACATCGGTGCAGTGAAGGTGTGAGGATCACGAAGAACATCATAACTTCCGTCACATTCTTCCCCCGGGGTTAAGATTCAAAGTCTGAGTCATTTCTTTTCCAGAGAAAAGTCTGAGTGTTGTTGCTTTCCCACAGTAGGAAAACGGAAGTGGAAACGTGTACTGAGGCGGGATAGGGAATCAGCAAGCCGTTAGAAGGAGCGGCAATAATCCACAAACTATGCAGCTTTCATTATTCATCCTTCCTGGCCTCCACTCGAGCAGCCAAATGCACGAGGTGACAGGGTCTCCCCCAAAGGGACAACCACAAGGGGAGGCACAAGGTGGTAAAGACCACGGCTCAACTCCTCGGGGTCATTATGGGGCTGGATGAGGGGCAGCCAATGGGGGCTCTCCAGTGGCTGGCGTGAATCCAAGTGGCCATCTCTGCGACCTAACGGACCTAACCGGCACTGATAACCGGTATGAACTCCCGGCGGGGCGCACAGCTGACCCTCCTCAGTCCTCCGTTGCAGGAACATACGATGAAAAAAAGCCTGTAGCTTCGTCTGCTCAGCCGTTCATTAAAACACATCATGAACACGCTTGGGATGGTGATCAATAACTTCATCATCGTTTCAAACATCATCATCATCAATTTTCTCACCTTTATTTTGATCCGTTAAGTCTGTTTGACTGTTGAGGACGTTTTAAAGAGGACATAATCTCCCTCCTCTTTTCAAACAGCGCCCCCCTGTGGTCTAAATATAACCTGAATCAAGCAGCAGAGGAGGTTTGTGACCCTGCAGAGACCAGCTCTCTCTGAACGCTCCGTTTTGGGGTGTGTGTCTCTTTAAATGCAATAAGCCCCGCCCCCTGAGTTTTCCCAGTAGACATCCTGTCAGACCCGGGTTCAAACCTGGACCCTCCTCACTGCGAGGGGACAGACGTTCACCCTGTGTGTGTGTGTGTGTGTGTGTGTGGTTGTCAGGACTGAGGTGGGTAAATATGCCATCTACTGCCTGCGCTCCGTGGAGCGGACTCAGCAGAGAGGAGAGCGGCAGGGGAGACCGTCCCGCATGGAGATCCTGTCCATCCTACTGAGGAACCCCTACCATCACTCTCTGCCCTTCAGCGTGCCCGTCCACTTCCTGAACAACACCTACCAGGTACACACACACACACACACACAAACACAATGATGGAGTCTGTGTGCAAACGTCCCGCCCCTTCCTCTAACACAGACTCCTGAAAGCTCAAAGGTTCCTCAGCAGAACCGTTCCTGTGTCGGTTTGAATCCCACGCTCAAAGTTATGAAAGGAACCTTTGTCTTCGTTTGCTCGTCTCCTCTGATAATCTGGTTCACGCAGCGCTGCAGCCTCATTGGTCGACAGAGCTGTCAATCATGTATGTTTTTTTTTTAAAGGGTCAGCTAAACTTGTGGGAGACGAGAACAGTTTACATGAATCAGCGTGATGAGAACTAAATGTTTGATTTATGTTTGAGAGAATCTTTGACTCATCCGTTTACATTGAGGAGGCGGAGCCTATGACCTGTACGACCTGTTTTGTCCTCCCTTCGTTCTGTCACCTGTCAGGCCGGCCTTCTGTTTGTGTCTGAGAACAAGACAGGACGACGAGTGAAACCTGCCAAGAGAGCGTGTGCTGACATGAATGTGTCTGTTCAATCTCACCGTTGATTAAACCGCCATTTATTACAGCTCCACCGCACCTTTCTCTCTCTCTCTCTCTCGTTTACTGGAAGTCATGACATCATAACCTGCAAACCTTAGAAACGTCTCCCGCCGTGATTGAGCGCCTTTGACTTGTTATCAGACATTAACCTCGGTGAGAATAACCCGTGTTCCAGCTGGAGAGCGACAGCGGCGTTTAAGAATGACGATTACAGACGTCCGCCCCCTGCTGGCGTGCAGAGTTATTCCCTCGCCCACATTTGCAGAACGAACGCGGTGGTTGGCCGTCGGTCGGCGTCCCAGCGGCGTGTCTTTTAAAGGTTGATGATGTGTCGTCACAGGTGGTGAGCTTCGACGCTTCGACCACGGTGGACGAGCTCCAGTCTCGTCTGAACCAGGACACCAGCATGAGGAAGACCGGACTCTCCGGGTTCAGTTTGTACACCGACGACCCGACGGGGCGAGAGCTGGAGCACTGCCTGCAGGGGGGCGTCAAGGTGCTTCTTCTTGCTCGTGCGACTTTCTGACCACAATCGATCAGAGACGGATTTATTAAACCCGTCTACTTCCTGTCCTCTGCAGATCTGTGACATCATCTCCAAATGGGAGCAGGCGTCGAAGGAGCAGAACACGGGCAAATCGGAGAACACCCGGACAGTGCGCCTCACCTACAAGAGCAGGTACATTCCCTTTCTTCACCGTGATCCTGATCCACAGGGGGGGTCTCGCTCAGACCCGACCCGGATCAACCCGTCTGGCACTTCAGAGTCCTCACCCACAGCACGCCACCTCACCCACAGCACGCCACCCCAACCATCCTCCACCTATAAATCCCTCCCTGCCCTCGCTCCTCAGTCCCTCCGGTCCGGCTCTTCATCCCCCACACGAGACTCCGCCCCCACTCTCTGTAACACCGAGAGAAGCGACCATGGCGTGCATAAACAAGTTTATACAGTGATGATGCATCGTATCCGTTATAAGTTGACTCAGTGTCTCCCCCTGGTGGATCAGGGGCTCTGTGCACGTCCTCTCATATCTCTACAGATCAAACAGAGACATGGTCTAACTGTGTGTCTGCAGGTTGTACTTCTCTCCCCAGGTGAGGGGGGAGTCTGAGCGCGAGCGGCTGCTGCTGGCCTATCAGACGAACGAGGCCATCGTAGCGGGACACTTCCCCGTCAACAAGGAGCTGGCTCTGGAGATGGCCGCCCTGCTGGCTCAGGTCTGACACTGATTCATGCACACCTCTTCATCACACACAGACCTTTTCTTTTTTTTATGACAGTTAGAAAAAAACGGTGGTTGTTCGATTTCGATCAATATATATATTTTTTTTTTTTTTTTGTGAGTGCAGGTGGAGTTCGGGGATTTTGAGCGTCCATTCTCGGCTCCCGGATCAGCCCAGACCAAGTCCAACCAGACCCTGAAGCAGGTTCTGGACAGATTTTACCCCAAGCATTACCGCAGGAGCACGTCTGAGGAGCAGCTCAGGTACAAGACGCAGACTCCCGCTCGTGGTCGTCCTGCGTCGCCTTCGAGAGCTCACATTTCAAACGCATGCACGTGAAAGATCCGACCTCTCTCTCTCTCTCTCTCTCTCTCTCTCTCTCTCTCTCT
>NC_136705.1:1191972-1245388 GCF_947650265.1 Symphodus melops | reverse complement strand
GAGTCGAGCGGTTTACCGTCTCGTCTTCTTTTGAAGTCTTTACAAAGTGTTTGATTAGAGATATCGACCAAAACATTATTTTTTATTTATTGTTTTTGTCTCCCCAAAATCAATATTAAGCCCCGAAAATGAAAACGATCCGGTTTAAGGTTCTGGAAGACCAAAACCTCCCGTGATCAACAAACTACACCCCATGTTTTCGTCCGGAGGAGTCGGAGGTCGTTTGTGTTTTTTTTGTAACACAATGTGATGTTGTTATAAAACAACGTTAGCTCTTTAAGCACAGGTCGTCACCGTCGAATCACCTGACTCCACCGACTCTGACCCTACCTCGCCATCAGGCAGGTAGTGTTTTAGTTTCATGTCCACACACACCGCGACCACGAGCGTGTGTGCCTGTAGTTACTGATTGGCCAGCGGCGAGGTGGAACTTTGATCTTTGACGAGAGAGCAGCTGAAGCCTTGTGTTCTGAATTTCACACGACAGTTTTTGTTTGTTTGTTTTGTTTTGAGAAGTCAAGCCGGGTGGTGATTATTTATACAGATTCGGGGTGAGGAGGTGAGAGGAAGTGACACGTGGTTTATGGGAAGCGTTTCCTGTTGAAATGAAATGGGAACTGGAAAAGTGGTACTTTAAGCAGATGTTTGTTCCTTCCTGTGTCGTCGCTCCCGCCTGAACTTGGCGGCAGGTTTCATATTTATTTGTGTTGTTGAAAAAACAAACAAACAAACATCATTATTGTAAAATGTGATTATTTGAAGAGTCAACAATAAACGACAGAGAACACGCAGCTCGTTTCACCCAGTCTCACGCTCATTTCTTTCCGGCTTCACCTCAGTTTCTCCTGCACAGACTCCGCCTCCTGATTGGTCGGCGGGATCTGACGTGCTGATACCTGCAGCAGGTAGCTGACAGCGAGTGACGCACCCTGTAGTATCAACACAGAGAGAGAGAGAGAGAGAGAGAGAGAGAGAGAGAAGGGGGGAGGGGCGGGAGGATATCTGATACCTGAACTGTCTGAACTAGTTTGAGACATGCTTTTGTACCTGTTGCCATGGAGACAAGGGGGAGGGGGGAGGGGGGGGCTCACAGCGGGAGGGAAAAGGGGTGAGGCAACAAAAAAAATGCACTCAATAATAGATTAATGACTTTTAATAATTTGCTCTGTGGAAAACTTTAGGAACATAAAATCAAACAAAGTCGACGGGAAACAAAAAGCTTCTTTGTTCTCCTGAAGTCAAATTCCTTCGTGTGTTTTGGAAAGTAAAGGACAAACGGTCACTTCTGTGTTTCCACCTGAAGAGCTGCGTTCAGCTGAGAATCACACACACACACACACACACACAGCGCTGTGATCATGTTGTAACAGGTTACACAATAACAGTTTCTCACAGAGTCCGGGAGCTGCTTTAAAAAAACAAACCTCTACCCGAGGGGAGACGTGTTTCCCAAAGCTGCTGTTCGTCACATAAAGGAGCAGAAATACAGACAGACCGAGACAGAACCCGAGACCAGACTAAGACCGAGGTGGGGCGAGGCCGAGACAACACCAAGACCATAAATGTAAAAAGCAGATCCTCATCTTGAGTCCTCATCTCTTAGACCAGAACACCGGGGGATAAAAATCCAATCCAAGTCGGTGTCTAACCTGACTCACCAGCTGCTACTAACCTTTAGAGTCAGGCCGTAGAGTCCTGCTCTCCTGGTGTTCAAGGTCAGCTGATTTGACCTTGAATCCACATATTCATACACTGCTGCTAGATGCCTTGAATTTCCCTCGGGATCAATAAAGTACCAGCCTGCCAGGTAGGTAGGTTTGGGAAAGATCGTGCCCTGCCAGGAGGGCAGAGGCTCTATGTGGCGTGATGGAAATGTTTAAGTCTTCATGTTTGCCTTTGTTTGGGGCCTTTTTCTCTCATTCGCCGAAGAAGAGAAGGGTCTTCAAATGCTGCTTTTGCTTTCGAATAAATGTTTATTCTCACTCTTTGTTATTGAAAAATTCCACGACACCCCTCAAGAGGATGTTCAGGTGACTGAGGTGCACGAAGCTCGCACGCTGTTTTCACACTTTTACAAACCTCCTGAATGTCCAGAGAGCTGCATGCAGCTCATATCTCTGGTCGCGCCCTGGTACACTTTAAATGTGAGCCAATTTCACAATGCAGCGAGAAACAATAAAGGTAAAAATCATTTGACATTTCCAAAAATATAGATATGGACTAATACAAAGGTAACAACGCACAAATATCCCTTCTGGGCCTCCATACATGGTGGTGGTTAGTGTGCCTGCAGAGGTCCTGGCCTCTTCCTTCATTTATGTTTTAGTTCGGTTGACTCGGGACATTTGTGGGCATGGAGCAGGTGCACTTCCTCCAGCCAATCACAGTGCACAGGTGAGTGCACTGTGAGCCAATCACAGTGCACAGGTGAGTTTAGGACAAGATTCAACCTGGCAAATATGGCGGACATGAACGTAGCAGCAAAGAAGAGAAAATAGAATCACAGAGAGGCGAAGGGCAGAGCGGGTAAAGCTCGTTCTGAACCGAGCGTGAACCCTGTGTTGGCTTTGACCCGTGGACGTGGAGTTGATCTACTTCCTGTTGGACAGGAAGCTGACAAACACCTGTGCTAGCGTGCGGTATTAGTAAAGGTGCACAGTCATCCTGCAGCCAGTGTGCACAGCAGGAGGCCACGTCTCAATGTTGTGTTCACAAACAAACCTTTAAGTGTGTTTAACCCCATGTTTTGTCCCGTTTCTAAAAGTATTGTGGACATTATTTGACGTGACCTTAAACTCTGTTAGTTAATAAACTGCTTGTTTTAGTATCACTCCGTATCTAAAGCTGTTGATTGTGAATATTCCTGCCTTTGTGTTGCCACACAGTTTATGATTAACACCCTGCTGCTTTGACTTTTCACCTGACTTGGGATCAAAAGCTGCTGCAGTCCTTTAAGTGTGTGTGTGTGTGTGTGTGTGTGTGTGTGTGTGTGTGTTTGTTGTGTACATAGCTGTGTGTTTGTGAGTGCAGAACCAGACCGACAGGTTGGGCGTGATGCCAAACACTTCTTTGAAACACACATCTCTAAATGACTAACCTCCTCCCTCTGCAATGCCTAACAGATGTGTCAAAGCAGGAAGTCACAGCTGACTCTCAAACTGTCAAAATGTTTCGTACTTCTACTTTTCTATCCGTATCAGATGAACCAAAATCTCCATTATTAAAATACAAAAGGTGTCAAAAAGCCAAATCCTACAAAAGGAAGTAGCTCTTTTAGACGAGGCAGGTGAACAGGTATACCTGCATACTCACTAAATTGCATAAACACTCCCATTGGATCCTTTTTACTGCTCTCACATGTTCATTTAAAGTTCTGTTATTGTGTCCACCTGGTCCTCCACCAGCTCCGCTCCAACACGCTGTGTTCTCACAGGCGGTGGAGGAAAGATCGACAGGTGTGTTGAGGATGATTCAGAAAACTGTTTCAGCAATCCAAAGATTTTGATTTTTAATTTTCAGGTGAAAATGGGAAACTTAATTTTTTTTTTTACATCTCTTCCATGAGTTGCATTTAAAGAGTTTTTCGACAGCGTGATAGATTCTGGTTGGAGTAGAGTCGCTGGCCCGCTCGCAGGCGCTGACATAAAACATCTTATTCTAAGAAGGGCAGACAAAATTCACGATCCTGTTTTAAAGCTGCTGCAGGCTCCATTTCAGTGAACCAACAATTAAACGTTTGTTGCATTTATTTCATTAAAAACATTTGTTGCCTAAAATTAGGATGCACACTTGCAAACCTCCAGCAGCCCCCCCATTGTGACCCCAGAAAGCTTTCCCCCCTTTGATGAGCAGCTTTTAAAGGCATGAAGACATCAGATCTGACATTTCACTGAAAACATCAATTTAACCTGAAAGAATTAAATGTTCAAAAGAAAGCTGCAGGTGAAGAACAGCACGTGAACAGCAGAGATTTAAGTTTCTGTCAGCGACACAAACAATACCAAGAGGGTGACACATCCGTAGCAGAGCTGCCACGCCCTCCAGGAAGTCACCCAGGTGGAAAACTTCCATTTTACCTTCCCTGTGTAAACAACTCTGTTTATGAAAGCTGCCATCTTACCGGAGAGACCGAGCGTCGGTCACCACCGAGGTTCAGGAGACACAAAACAAGACGGCGACACATCGAGAGTCTTTTAAAACTTTTTTTTTTATTCAAAACAAACCAACAAACAAACATTAGTAAGAAAGAAACTGTACAATCTATGACGTGGAATTTAAACTCAACTCAGAAAAACGGTTTTAAAAAGCACAGTTCTTTATGGCAAACAGATTGGATGAGTTAGACTTTACATTTTTCATAAATAAAAAGGTTGATCCAGTAGTGCCGACAACATTAAAAAAACAAAACAAATAAAAAGCCAGTTAATTGTTCCTTTACAATCTGCATTCCTCAAGTAAAATGTCAAACATGGCACCGTCCCACTGCAAATAGAGTTCGTCCTAAAACACAGGTGAAGTACGAGCTGGATCTCCGGATCCTCCATGAAGACTTCACATGGCCTCCATCTCTCTTTGCTGGATGGAAAAAGAAGAAACAAAATGGAGTTAAACAAATGAAAGAAACTTTTAGAAACACGGTGACAAAAAGACGGGCTCTTCTTCTCACCTGGGCTTTGTTGTATCGCTGATTCTGACGCTTTCTAGCGAAGAACTGAAAACAAAAAGAAACAGGAAGAGAGTTACGACTCGGCTCACAGCTGCATATAAAATACAAATCAAAACGTGTGTGTGTGTGTGTGTGTGTGTGTGTGTGTGTGTGTGTGTGTGTGTGTGCGTGTGACTTACCAGCACGGCCAGGCCGGCGAGCACAGCCAGCACCACCACCACGATGACGGCGATGATTCCACCCGACAGGTTCTTCATGGTGAAGGTGGGCGGCTCCTCGTCCACGTAGTACACCAGGATCTCCTCCATCTGCAGCTTCTTGTCGCCCACCATCGGCTCAAACTTCTCCTGGTCCTTGAACAGGGGCAGCACCTTCACCTGCAGGGGGGAGGAAGAGGACGAGTCAGGAGAGCCAATCACACGCCGCCCTCTCACCGAGAACGCACACCAGAGTCTGTATACATACGTCTTTCTCCATGTAGTAGGCCATGTTGGCCAGATCCGTCTTGCGCTCTCCCTTCTCCTTCTTCACGTCCACGACGATGGTGCGGCTGTCCTGGTCGTACTGCAGGACGTCAACACGTTTAATTTAACGCTCTTTTTTTTAAATTTACATTCATATTTCATGTAGCGGCGTTCTCTCTCACTCACCTTGATCTCGCTCACCAGCGCCTTGTTAAAGTTGTTGTAGCGTTTGTGAATGGCATTGGCGATGGCGCTGCAACACGAAGAGGAAAAGTCAAACATTGAGCCGGTGCGTTTTTAGTCAGATCACAAGTTTCATGAAATGTTTAAACTTACATCTTCAGCTTGGACTCGTCCACGTTTCCTGTCACTTCTTTGTGTTTGAGCTGAAGACGAACCCAGCTGGAGAGAAAGAAGACAAACGGGTCAGGATTAAAATATCACAACGAGGACGATTAGAAAGAAAAGATGTGCGTCCAAGGTGAAGCATCACAAAGGAGGAGAACGTTTATACTCACTATGTCTCCACCAGCTTCTCGCACGTCAGCGTCTCGTCTCCCTTGTCGGTTCTGCGGACGCCGGCGCTGTTCACACACCAACACTCCTTGGTGTTGTTGCACTGCTTGGCCTTGAACGTGCCGTCGTTCTCGCACACGGGGTCGTAGATGCCGTCGTTGTCCACGAAGCCCTCCTCCGTCGGCTTCCCTCCGATGGATCGGGTGTCCAGACCCTTTTTGGCTCGGTACATCTCAGCCTTCATGAGGAAGCACTTTGGGATCACTGAGGGGGGGAGGGGGGGAAGGGAGGGAGGGGAGGGGGGATCAGCGAGAGATCAGAGGAAAGGAGCGGCAGTATCTGCAGGATGGATGGTGATGATGTCTTTTACTTACGTTTGTCACATTTCAGTGTTTGTCTGTTGTTGTTGTTGCTGTCGTCGACCATGATGAAGCAAGAACATGGAGTTCCATCGCAGGTGGCCCACTTCATGCTCGGACATGAACCTGAGAACAGAAACAAAAATCAGACATTTCAACATAACACCTGCTTCAGGGACAAAAGTGGAAAGGCAACCGGATCATTTTAAAATCATAAAATGTGCTCAGAGTTTCACTTCACTTTCCTGAAGTCAGGAAGTTCACCCGATTCTGACAACTAGACAAAAAGCTCCAAGTTTGAAATGCATTTCAGACATCTAAAGTGTCTCATAGGCCGAGTGTAATCCTGTTTAGTTCAGGTGTATTCTACCTGTCATTACAGAGAGGGACAGGGCGGGTGGACGAGCAGGTTTGTCGAACACCTGGGCGTTGGTTTCCCCAGGGAGCGGGACAAAACCTCCCCACCCCCACCCAACTCACCGTGCATGCAAACAGCTCTGAACCTCACCTTTCCGCCTCCCACCACTGATAAACTACATTTAAACATAATGTGAAGCTTAAAGAGCAGAACAGGTGAACAGTTACAGGTGAACTCCTGTAAAGGTAACTTTAAACTGAAGTCCTTGAAACACAAGCAACATGATCCAGCTTCTGTGTGAGCGCAGACTGCGCAGGAGGACTTGTGTCTTTATTTGATAAACTTGTGAAATCAATCAAACTACTCACAGCTTTGCGCCGAAGCTCCCACCGCGAGCGCAGCCAGCACGAGCGCAATCCACATGTTCATGATTTAGTTTAAAAAATCGACTTGAAGAGAAAGTTTCCTCCTGATGCTCCTCTGACCGTCCGTCGTCCTCTGAGCTCAAAGATGGAGTCACACACACAAAGCCTTCTTCTTATTCCCCTGCAGGTGTGTCCCGGTCCAACCTGTTTGAGGAGAAACTCCACGAGCGCGCGCTCACGCACACACAAAGGTAAGTGTTTATAAAAGCACGCGCAGGTCTGTTGATTATTGGTTATATCCCGGTCGATGTTTGTAGTCGAACTGACGGAGAAGTGTTATGAAGTAAATTTATAAGATTGATAGTCTCGTGACGTCACTCTAATTTACATAGAGGCGGGACTTGTCGTCAGGCGCACCTTTTCTCCGGAATGACCATATTTGGTCTCCCTCTCGCGCCCTCTCTGTTGACAAAACGTTCTTCTTTCCACTCAGCAAATCCCAATTGACTTCAAATATTTGTTTGACACGTTTCTAAAGATTCTTTGTCATCCGGATTGTTTTTAGTTTCATCTTTTCTTCAACAGTTTCTGTGATGTAGAGACGAAGCAGAGTCATATACCTGCAGGGGTTCAGATTATTGTGTTTTTAATTCACCTGTAGCATTTAAAAACGTGTAGCATTTTTTAAAAAGTAATGATCTTTAAAGTCAAAGGGGAACAATAAATAGATTTTATCATATTAAGAATTTGTGTACAAAATGCAGCGTGATTGTTTGATATCAAATGTTGATGAACCATCAAACAGACTCAGAATAATTAATTCATTTATAAACAATAAAATAAACGTTTGTTTGTGAGAGATTCTGTGCGAGGCGATGACGTCATCAGCAGGTATCTTGCCTGACAGAAACCAGAGGCAGGTGTTGTGAGTCAGGCTCTGCTGGATGACACGGCTGACTCACTGACTTCAGTTCTCACACTGATTCTCCATCTGAGAATCCCTGTCACGCCTTTCTAGTATTTTTATCCTTCTTCATCATTTCACAACAAACACTCAGTCTGACGTCAGGCTCAAAGTGAAACCACAGTCATGAGATGGGATTCAGGATCAGAATGAGTTGAAATCATTCTGATATTTATCACGTCATAGAAGCTTTACAGGGTGAAAGAAGGTTTCAGAATAAAGGGGGCGTGGCCAAAACCCATTCAGATTTATTTGTCCTTTGCAGGAAATTTGCTTTCACCCTCGTACGAGAGACACATAAACAGACAGGCCTCAAGATACATAAAGACATACATTACATCCTCCACCATACACATGTAACACAGAGAACAGAAACAACAGAAAACAGAAACACAGGTATGAGCGGTATCGTCACATCAGGAGCATGCGCATGCGCAAATGATCAGCAGTTTGTTTTGGTTTCATGCTGGTGCTCAAGTGCGACATCTACTGGATCAAAAAGTTGCACATTCTTCCTTTAAACTTTATTAGCCTTAATGACAAACATTTTACAAAAATCGAAAAACTTGTGTGTGTGTGTGGAGGGACAAAACAGGCAGGAAGTGATAGATAGTATCACACCTATTTGTTTTTTTTGAAGCAGGCTGTAAACATGTAAAAACAGGCTGTTTGAATGGGTGTGTATGTGACTTCCTGTGCTGCTGCAGCCAGCCTCTAGTGGACACTCCAGGAACTGCAGCCAGCCTCTAGTGGACACTCCAGGAACTGCAGGATCTTCAGCATCGACCCACTTTTGGGTCCCGCACCCAGCAGCTGAGAACCACTGCTCCAGGAGAAACTCTGCACACAGAGAGGATTTGTGTCTCTCTGTAATGTCTGTGCCTTCATATCTGCAAAGTGAAAAGTGACGCCGCCATGTTGGATTTAAATTAACCAGCGACTTTGTTGACATCATCAGACATGAAGGAAACCTGCTGTGTTGAAGCTTCTCTGACAACAAAGCAGCAGCCAGTACGTCCTCCTTCTAACTTTAGATTCTGCTCCTGAAGGGTCTGGATCTGATTGGACCAGAGAAGGTAGGCGGGGC
Source organism: Symphodus melops (assembly GCF_947650265.1). NCBI lineage: Eukaryota > Metazoa > Chordata > Actinopteri > Labriformes > Labridae > Symphodus > Symphodus melops. The sequence continues at coordinate 1,236,609 of NC_136705.1, read as the reverse complement.
TTTGAAGGCCGTTTTGGACGCCCCTGGGTTTGATCAGATATGAGAGCAGTTATCAGATGAGCAAAGTTTTTTCAAATATAAGCATCTTACCGAACCGTATAAGTAAAATCTGCTTGCTGCACAGGTAGAATCAACCGTTTATAACTTATTCAGGTATTAATTCTCTCTTTCAATATCGTGAAAGCAGATCATGGCTTCAAATAAGTGAAATCAGATGTTTTTGAGTAGAAAGTTCGGCAGATCGATTCGCCAAGATTGAGTTTTTTTTCAGTGAAAAGATGAAATGATGTTTTTGAACTGCAAGAATACCAATCAATGATAAGAATGCAGAAGTCAGCCGAGTTCACAGCAGATGTTGTAAAACCTGCCGTGTTGTTACCCAAGTCGAGGCTGAATCAGACGCACGCGGTGACATTTAGGTGTCTTCATTAAACCCTCATTGTTCAGGTATTTATAAGGATTGTAACTGAATCCGCGTTCTTAACATCTGTGATACAAAGTGGTATCAAGGAGAATCAAACCGTTAAATACCAGCGCTCTCCCTCTCTCCCCTGATGCTCTGCTGAATGAAAGTCATCTTCTTCTCGTCTACAGCGGCGAGGACAAACGAGGCCCTCAGGAGCCCTCGGGGGGGGGACCGGTCCCATCATTGTTCCACGGCTGACACACAAGCAGGGGAATATGGGTGTTCCCCTTCCCAGAGGTTTAAGATGTCAGGGCAGAACATGGTGTGCCGAGGTGGGCCATTGTCCCCGATCCCAGGGGCGGAGGAGGAGGAGGAGGAGGGGGGACGATGAAGGTGGAAGAGGATGACTCTGATCGACATCAGACAGTTTGACTCTGTCAGGAAGAGAAGGTGGAGAGATCCAGAAGAGGGGAGTTGAATCGCTCTCTCCCCCAGAAACACTCAAAGAAGACCGGGGGAAATATGCGGTGAGTGTTTTTAATGTTTCACATCTTGATTCGCGGATGGTTATCTATTTAGTTCCACACAGACCTTAACTACATCCATCATTATATTATGTATAATCTTTATTCACGGTCTCTTTTAAGAATATAATGAAGAATACATATAATCAATCTTACATTTTTTTTATCAGAAACAAATTGTACTAAAAGACAGATTAGAGGGAAAATCAGTTCAGTCTAAAATCTGCATTTTTAGAGTCACAAAGCTGGTTAGGTCATCATGCTAACTTTACAAAGCTAAGCTAATCTGGACGAGGTTTCATCTCTGAATCATCGGAGAAGCATCGCGCTCTCATTGAGCGTGACCTGAGGATGCTCTCTGTGGGCACTTTAGATCTACAGATAATTCACTGTGTGTTTGGAAGCTGCACAGCTACAGTGACACACACTGTTGGAGATGAAGAGGCGGCCGGAAGGCTGGGGGTTCGATCCCCAGCTCCTGCAGCCACCATGTGTCCTCGGGCAAGGCACTTAACCCCAACTAAACCGGTCTTGGCACCAAGATGGATTTTGAGCAAACAGATTAAAAAATCAGCGGCTTCTAAAGCAGAACATCCTCTCTACAGAAATATTTGACTCGAGAATTGCTCTGTGTTGTTCTCAGACGCTTGGACTCCACCGTGCTCCTCACGTTTCAAACGTTTGTTTTTTCAAAGGTGTATGTATTACCGATGATGATGGAGTTTATGGCAGCTGTCAAACTAATCTGTGTTCCAGTTACAGTCCCTCGGGAAGGCTTGACTGGACAGTAGACTGTTACGTATTTATGACACGAAAGTCTGCTTCTGTACTCTCACTGGCCTTTTGGAAGCATCTCCTGGGACACAGATAATAGCGCTGCATGGCCTGAAGGGAATACTGACATTAAGACCGTAACCCAGGCTGGAAAACAGGAATTGTTTGTGATTTTTTGATTGTTTGTGAACTACTTCTTGCCTGTTTTCCTTTAAAGCCTCTGACTGACGGTCATGAATACAGAATGATATTATGTTAACAATTTAATACACACATGTCGTACTAAATGTGGTGGTTCTTGGAAATAGATTAGATCTCAGCCTTGTAAAAATGCAGGTGTTAAAATGAAGGCTCTGTGCCTATTATCATTAAATATGAGAGCAGTTATCACTTCAGATAGAAGTGATTGTAGCCGAGCTAAAAAGCCTCTGCATGTTTCTAATAAGCTCCAGCAGCAGAAAGCTGCTCAAACTAGGATCAATGTTGGAGATGAAACATGGAGAGAGGTTAGAACGCAGAAAGCTTTACAGACCCATGCAGAGCTGGCTAAACACTGAAGCTACAGTGTCTCTACATGCAGAGCTGGCTAAACACTGAAGCTACAGAGTCCACCACATGCAGAGCTGGCTAAACACTGAAGCTACAGTGTCCACCACATGCAGAGCTGGCTAAACACTGAAGCTACAGTGTCCACCACATGCAGAGCTGGCTAAACACTGAAGCTACAGTGTCCACCACATGCAGAGCTGGCTAAACACTGAAGCTACAGTGTCCACCACATGCAGAGCTGGCTAAACACTGAAGATACAGTGTCCACCACATGCAGAGCTGGCTAAACACTGAAGCTACAGTGTCCACCACATGCAGAGCTGGCTAAACACTGAAGATACAGTGTCCACCACATGCAGAGCTGGCTAAACACTGAAGATACAGTGTCCACCACATGCAGAGCTGGCTAAACACTGAAGCTACAGTGTCCACCACATGCAGAGCTGGCTAAACACTGAAGCTACAGTGTCCACCACATGCTGACCTGTGTTAGAGGAGGGGGCGGGGCCAGCTCTCTGTAATGATTAGAGTTTAGACTGCAGTACTTATTTTAAACACTAGGGGTCAGAGGTGCATATTGCTCCTTTAAAATTCCAATTCATTTAACGTTAAAAGTTGACTTCTTCAGATGTTTGACCTTTGAAGAAAAACCCTGGTACTTATTTTTATTATTTATTAGGCAAATGATTTTCTTGTTGTACTGCTTTGGGAGGAGTCAGAATGAGCTTATTGTTTCAGTGTTGCGTAAACTGTAAACAAAACAGACTCCTCCCATTGTGCAGAGGTGTTAGTTAGTTGGAGAGGTGACACATACTCTGAAATCAGGTCAAATTAAGACTTGACCTCCCTTTTTTATGAAAACAATAGTAGTGCAGGAAGAGCAACATCTGGGCTGATTGCTATTTAGTCTTTGATGACACCTGGAGTCTGTTAGTCTTCCTCACAGGTGCCCTAAAACGACGACATAAGAGTAAAAGTTCAAACCTTCTCTGAAGTGAACGATTTGAGCAGACAAGTAAAGCATAAGCTCTTCTCAGCTTTTGGTTTAAAAGAGTTTTACAACAACCAAACAGTGTTTTGAAATAATGCCTTGTTAGCATGGCTAGGACTTAGGGCGTAAAATGTTAAAGGTAACACACTGTTCTCTTCTTCAACCAGTGTAAATAATTCTAAGAGCTCTTCTAAACGTGTGTGAAGTGTGTTGTTGTAAATCCACTCTGATCCTGTATTTGATCATGTCTATAAACCCCTCTATTTCAGCCCTGCTCAGAACAGGCTGTTTCTGTGTCTGTAGCTTTAAATATGTAAATGAGCTGTGTCTGGCCACGCCCCCTCTCTGGAAGGGCTCGGGTGTACTCGCTGCTTTCTGGCTCCATGTCCTATTGTTTACGGTGAGAAGGCAGACTCAGAGGGCAGAACAAACACCTAGCTGTGGAAGTGTCACCCACCTGGGGGAGGGGCTACTGCCCTTTGTGATGTCATGAAGGGAAAATCTCCAAACAGCCTGTTTGAGCACACATTTTCTGAAAAGTGGAGCAGGCAGCGGATGGAGAGGATGGATTTTTCTCATCATTGGGCGCTTTGTATACAGACCAGTGCACATGTCAGTGCAAAAATAATAGTGGAGGAATAAAAGGAATAGTAGGATTTCACTCTTCAGAAAAACTTTATTGACACACGCTCATTGACAGAAACACTTAAAGGTCGTACCAAAGAATACAGTCTAGTATCACTCTAAAGGCTGATTCTCATGAATCTCTTTATTTGTCTTCACAGGTTTCCACTCCTCTGGCTGATAGGTCTTCTTGCAGGGCTGGAATGCTGCTGTGCAGGTATCTAACCTTAAACATCCCTATCAATGCTGCTCCTACTGAATTTTAAATACCATAAACACATTGATAAGGAATAGGTCGACACAAAATCAGATTCATTTTTTTCTCCGTCTTCTCTCCAGTTGCTGACCTGAATGACTGCGAGGCCGCAGGCAGCAAGTGCCACCCGCAGGCTGAGTGCTTGAAGGTCAACAACAACTTCACCTGTGCCTGCCGCATGGGTTTCCAGGGCGACGGTCTGCTGTGCAGCGACATCGATGAATGTCTTAGCGGCCTGCACGACTGTCACCGGAGAGCTCGCTGCAATAACACTCTAGGCAGCTACAGCTGCATCTGCAGCGATGGATATATTGGAGAGGGTAAAAACTGCCAGGACATTGATGAGTGCCAAAAAGAAAATGGTGATTGCCATCCTAACGCCCTCTGTACAAACACTGAGGGGGGGCGACAGTGTCAGTGTAATAGTGGCTTCCTGGGAAACGGCTTCCAGTGCTCTGATATCAATGAATGCGCTAACCAAAGAACTTGCCACTGGAACGCCACGTGCACCAACAACCCCGGGTCCTACGTGTGTACTTGCAATTCTGGATATAAAGGCAACGGAAACTACTTGTGTCTTGACATAGATGAATGTTCAGAGACTCCTCAGGTGTGTTCTTCGTCCCTGGGCTACAGAGGATGTAAAAATCTGCCCGGCTCTTATCGCTGCACATGCAGCACAGGCTTTGAGAGTAACGGTCGGAGCTGTGTGGACATCGATGAATGTGCAAACAACATCTGTAGTCTGTACGCAGACTGTGTGAACACCATGGGGTCATACCGGTGTACCTGCAACAGTGGTTTTGTCGGAAATGGACTGACATGTGCCGACATAAATGAATGTAATGAAGGCAATCAGTGTGACCCTAACTCTGTCTGCATCAACCGGCTGGGGAGTTATGAGTGCTCTTGTCAGAATGGTTTTGTAGGAGATGGCCGACTTTGTGATGACATCGATGAGTGCGAAACACCAGGCATCTGCCCTTCTGCCACGACTTGTGTCAACACTGGCGGGTCGTATTACTGCGACTGTGGAAGTGGCTTCATCTTCAATAATTCCAAGTGCCAAGACCTGGATGAGTGCATGGCAGGCGGCTGCGACCCGGATGCTATCTGCACAAATTCCCCAGGCGCCTTCACTTGTCAGTGTGCAGCAGGGTACAGAGGAGATGGCTTCACCTGTGAGGATATAGATGAGTGCTCACTGGCTAAGCAGTGCCACTCTAATGCCCTATGCTTGAACCTTCCCGGCTCCTATAACTGCACCTGTAGTGTAGGTTACTCTGGAGATGGGGCGATCCAATGCAAGGATGTAAACGAGTGTCTGGTGGATAATGGGGGCTGCAGAAACAGAGCTACATGCGTCAACAACCAAGGTTCCTTCTCTTGCTTGTGTGAATCAGGCTTCCTCCTGCTCAACCGGACTTTTTGCCAGGATATAAACGAGTGTGAAGAAGTGGACGATCGATGTGGAGTGAACGAAGAATGCAAGAATAACGATGGGTCGTACGAGTGCCCGTGCAGAGTTGGTTACTTCCGCCCTGCCAGCGACATGGACTGTGTTGATGTGGACGAGTGCAAAGACAACCCCTGTCATGTCAACGCAACGTGTCTCAACACCATCGGGTCGCACACGTGCACCTGTAAGCGAGGCTTTGCAGCAAATGGCACCCAGTGTGAAGACATCGATGAGTGTTCTGAACAGGGTACATGCCATCCACAGGCGCTGTGCACTAACTTCATAGGGGGCTTCTTTTGCTCCTGTCTGCAGGGTTTCAAGGGGGATGGCTTCTCCTGTAAGGATGTGGATGAGTGTGCCCTCTCTGACACCACATGCTCTGCCTTCTCAACGTGTATCAACTCCCCTGGTGCCTATGTCTGCTCATGTCTGAACGGCACTGTGGCCTTCAATGACACCTGTGTGACACCCAGTCCGTTGTGTGACCCGGCCTGCCACAGTCGCGGCCTGTGCCACCGATCACCTGCTGGATACCAGTGTGTGTGTGACCTGGGTTATGTTGGGGATGGGCTGACCTGCTCTGATATTGACGAGTGCCAGAGGGAAAATATATGTCCTGAAAATGAAACTGAGTGCATCAACATCCCAGGATCCTTTTCCTGTGTCTGCAAGAAAGGCTACGCTCTCAATGGAACAAAGTGTTTTGGTAAATCTTTATTGTTTCTTTCTAAGTGATTCCATCTACCGTTCATTAAAGTTAATGTAGTTCTAGGACCTGCAAAACTCAACAGTGAAACAACATCAGCTCCTCTCGTCAACACCAGGATTACTAGTCTGTTTGTAAATCAAGCTCTATAAATAAAGCAACCAAACATAGAAGGTAAATGTGTGATTTCTTTGGCTTTGATCAATTGTGCATACTACGAGAGTGGCTCTAAAAACATGGACGCAGTCTCAGTGATGAGACAAGTTGGTTTCAGATGGGGCTTTTGGCGGCTGCCATGTTGGAAATGCTGACTTAACCAAACTGCAGACTAATTCAAAAACAAAGAAGGAAAGTGAAGGGGGCCTTAAGTCTCCTTGAAAATAACCACAACATGTAACATGTACATCCATCTGTCAGTCAACTCAGCCAAGCCCCTCATCATGCACATTTTAAAACGTTAGCCCTAACCCTCATAAGAAGATAAATAAGCTGTCTGAGGTTGCTGATTGATGCTGATTAATACCATTCATTCAGAAAGAGAGGGGACGCACCACTGAAACATGTCACATCACTCAGTCCTCCAAGCAGGTCTGACACATTTCTAAAATTTGAAACCAGACATGTCACTTTCAAAAATTTGAGTCCATCCCTTTATCCAAAAGTCTGACACATTTTACGTCCTACAAGCATTCACCAAAACAAGTAGTTTGATTCTTGTCAAAGTTTAATTTCTCTCCACATTCTGTTTTCTTTCTAGATGTGAACGAGTGTGAGACAGGGCAGCAGGAGTGCAGTGACTTTGCTCAGTGTGTCAACACAATTGGCAGCCATTCCTGCCTCTGTCTGAGTGGATTTAAAGGTGACGGGAAAAACTGCTCAGGTGTGTATTGATTCCTCATTATGAACTTGTATGTTGACCGATAAGTGGGCACTCCTTTGAACTTTCTCTTAGCATAATTTGGGGCTTTTTGCCTGACACTGTCCCATTTTGGATAAATTATAGACTTTGATGAGTGCCAAGTCCAAAATGGAGGATGCCATCCAGTTGCCAGCTGCTCTAACACACTTGGATCTTTCTTCTGTGCCTGCCCGACTGGCATGGAGGGCGATGGCTTTGACTGCCAGGATGTGAATGAATGCGGGCAGAACTCTACGCTGCCAAACAACTGCAGCTCCCAGGCTTCATGCCACAACACAAACGGGTCCTACATCTGTCGCTGCAGCGATGGATACCGGGGTGACGGCTTTGTTTGTGATGACGTGGATGAATGCCAGCTGGACACCACCTGCAGCAGGAACATGTCGTGCAGCAACACTCCTGGTTCTTATGCCTGTTCGTGTATGTTGGACTTGGTGTATGAAGAGGGCACATGCGTGAGTGAAGACACCTGTCTGAATGCGAGTGAGGTCTGCCATCCAGTAGCCAAGTGCCAGCCACATCAGGGCTCCTTCTACTGTCAATGCCGGGACGGTTACATGGGAAGTGGCACAGAATGCTTGGATGTGAATGAATGCGAACAATTGGACAGTGAAGTCTGCCCAGGCTCCTCCCACTGCGTCAACACCAACGGCTCATATCTCTGTAATTGCTGGGACGGGTTTAGAGGCAACGGGACTCATTGCCAGGACATGGATGAATGTTCTACCGGGAACTTTACTTGCCCCTTCAACAGTACTTGTTCTAACACTGAAGGGAGCTATGAATGTACCTGCGTCCAAGGCTTCTCCCGCAATGCTTCCCTGTGTTTGGATGTTGATGAGTGCTCCCTTGGTGTAAACCAGTGCCCTGATTTCTCCAACTGCCTGAACACAGTTGGATCTTATGTCTGCGAGTGCTGGGAAGGATACCATGACAACAACACCATCTGCAAGGATATAGATGAATGTCTGCTCAACTCAACCTGCCCTGAATATAGCTCCTGCATCAACACGAATGGAAGCCACCAGTGTGTCTGTGATGCAGGGTTTTCCAGCGTTGATGACTTGTGTGTAGACGTTGATGAATGCAGTGACAAAGGGGCTGGGGATCTTTGCACCAATGGCACATGTGTGAATGCGATTGGCTCGTATTACTGTGAGTGCAACGGAGGATTCTGGAGTAATGGGACGGAGTGCATGGATGTCGATGAATGCTTGGCCTCCCTAAACTCCTCAGTGTGTCAACCCTACTCTGCGTGCATCAACATCCCAGGGTCCTTCCGTTGCCCCTGTAATGAGGGGTTCATACTGAATGGTACCGAGTGTCAGGATGTGGATGAGTGTCATGATCCAAATGGCGTCCCTTGCCCTGAGCACTCATTATGCAACAACACAGCAGGGTCCTTCTTCTGCCTGTGTCTACCCGGGTACAAGCCTGTCAGCCTGGGCTGTGACGATATCGATGAATGCAGTGACAACGCCACCTGTCGTTTTGACCAGGTGTGCACCAACCTGCCAGGGACAGTCGACTGCTCCTGTCCGCCGGGGTTTCACGAGAAAGAAGAGGCATGTGTCGATTCCAATGAATGTGACACTTCCCCATGCCACCCCTTAGCGCGGTGCTGGAACACCCCAGGCACCTTTTCATGCCACTGCCCGTTCGGCTTTGCTGGAAATGGCTCCTGGTGCAAAGATGTGGATGAGTGTGTCGCCTTGACAAGACCTTGTCACCCCCTTGCTCGATGCTACAACACCCCAGGATCGTTTGTATGTGTGTGCATGCCCGGTTATGTAAGCATCGGGCCTCAGTGTGTCGACTTTGACGAGTGCCAAGAGGATAACGGGCAGTGTCACTCAGCCGCCACCTGCTCCAACTATGCAGGAGGTTTTAAATGCTCATGCTCGCAGGGATGGCGTGCTACCAAAGACAACGGTCGTGGAAAAGAAGGATGTGTTGACTGGGATGAATGTGCATCACCCAAAGTGTGTCCTGGACAAACGTCCTGCACCAACCTGCCAGGGACTTACAACTGCTCCTGTCCCCAAAACAGCACAGAGTGCAGAGAGATGCTTCAGAAGGGTCAGCTATGTTTATGTTAATCACTCTGTTTATTTATTGAGTCCTGCTGCTCCGTCGAGCTGAACAGCTAAAACAACTCATCAGTCATTTTAACAGGTTTTCATTAAAGACAGACTTTTAGCTTGTTGCAAACTAACTACGACTTTGCTGACTGAATTCAAACCCTCAAATAGCTGTCGTGTTATCCAGCCTGCTTTTGGAAGTTGATGCAAGCTTTGAGTTGATTAAAAAAAAACGTTTTAAAGAAAGGGTTGTAATAAAGGGTCTCAAATCTATCTAGGAAGTAATCTCTGTCCAACCCAGTTAGCTAGAAATGCTAAAAGGATAGCAACTTCTGGAGACAGAATAATCACCATTTCAGTAATTCTTTACGTTTGATTTTTTTTTTTGGTGTGGAGAAGGACAAACAGGGTGAACACACACTGCTCCTCAGTGCAGGGGAATATAATTCTTTGCTGCCTCATCTTCATCCATGTTTTACCATTCAAGGTTTTTAAAAGACATCTGCTTCCTTTCATTACTTCCCAGGTGGTTAAGTACGGGAGCATGTTGTAATCACTTGAGAAAATATCGCTCAGCTTTGAATTTTGAAATATCAGAATGTAAAAAATCCCGACAGCAGCTCTTAGTGGGACCACTTAAAGTAGCAAGCGGTCCCAGACTGTTTAGTTTAACACAGTTTTTAAATAATATGGATGGTATTGATATTGGTTTGTCGACTTCTTAGATCTTTGCAAGCCTCCTAACTCTTGTTAATTCATTTCCTGTCTTCAGTGTCCTCGATGACTCAAAACACAGCTAGCTCATGTTGTGTGTCAGTAAAGAGGGCAGCGATAGGCTAGCGTTCAGACAATCCTTCTGAGAACACAAGAGGAGCCCTGTTGGGATGAAACCCAGTCTGATGTGCTGATTCGATTTCACTTGTTCCTCGTGTTTAACTAAAACATGTGATGACTTACCCTCCCCCCCCCTCGCAGAGAGCATCCTGTACCCCTTTGGAGCAGAGGTCGGCGATACAGCAGTAAAGATCGACGCAGAAGATGGAAACTCTCCGTACATCACTCCGCCGATGGGTTTCCCCTTTTTGGGAAAACTGTACGATCGGCTTTATGTGAGTTACACAAAAAATACCAGAAATGTTTATCAGAGAGGGGTAGATCTCTGCAGACGGTTGTTCAACCACAACTCATAAAAAAGGTTGGGACAAAATGTGATGTTTTCTAAAACTCTGTCAAATCAAAGTTTAGATAGATAGATTGATACTTTATTGAGTTTCACTGAGGAGAGTTTTCAGTGACCTTAGATGCAGTTTGTGTCCAAAAAGTCAAAATGCTCCTTAAAAGCGGCGTTTTCAAAAACATCCGCTTACGTGTGGACGAGTTGTAAAAAGACTCGGAGGGTCTTCATGGCAGGTGTCCCTAGTTACACAGGGAACACAATAAGGGTGTTAACGTTAGAGGACATGCACAAGGCCAGAATCACCGAGTAAAACAGGAAACACTATCGATGCAAAAAAAAAAAAGACAAAATAAAACAGGAAACTCCTTTCAAAATAAACTCTAGAACACGTGACACTCGACTTTGTTATTTGAAAGAAATACAGACTGACTAAAAGATAAACCTTCCTGTCTGATATCGTGTGTCTGACCTTCTCCGTCTCAGTTTTCTGATAACGGCCTCGTTCAGTTCCAATCCCTCGCGGAGAATGAGCAGTACCTGCTGCCGGCGCCCTCAGCCGACGGTTTCCCAGACAACATGAACGTGTCTCTGTTGGCCGTGTTCTGGGACGATGCTGACCTCACCCTCGGGGACGGACAGCTGCTCTACCAGGTGAGCTACCCGGGCTGCGTAGCCGCTCAGCTAACGTGAACTAAAACTTTGTGCTGCAACTTTTGAAACGCCCTCTCGCCGTCAGGAGTACCACGGGCGGGTCGTGTCGGACGTCTACTCTCAGATAGTTTTCAACCGTACGGCTGATGAGGTGACAAAGTTTGAGGAGCGGAGAAACAAGCCGGCCTTCCGCCCCGCCTGGATCCTCAAGGTCACCTGGGACAGCGTGATGCCCGTCTCTTACCAGAAAGTCAACTTCTCAGAGGTGACGACCATTTTTTTTAAGCATTTCACATCTTAAAATTAGACGTGTATCCGGACTCGTCAGGTGAATGGGACAGTTGTTTTTGCAGCATTGTGATTGGTGTTTTTCCAGACAAACACGTTTCAGTGCATCCTGACCACAGACGGCGCCCGCTCCTTCGCCCTCCCCCGTTACGGAGAGATGTTCTGGGGTCCCGGTCAGAGGAAACACCACGACGCCCTCATCGGATACACGGATGGAAAATCCTCCTTCAGGGAACCAACCGTCCCACCTGGGAACCTCTTCGGACCCGGAGGTAGATACAGGCCACAGCAGGTGAAAGGCATCATGGGAAAGTTGGGTCAGCAGGTGTATGATCTGACAGATCGGGCGGGGTCGGACGTGGATCCTCGCATCAGATGCCAGACGTGGGCCCTGAAGGAGCCGGAGCCCTCGCAGTGGATGGAACATCTCTTCTCGTGTCCCTGCACGCGCTCGCAGGCTCTGGAGGATCTGTCCTTCCTGCAGGACACGGCCGACCCGGGGACACGAGTGAAGACACTGAGGGGTCAGCGGTGGGGGGGCGCGGGGGGACACGTGTTCAGGTCCATCCTGTCTAACAGACTAGGCTCAGGGAAGAGGTGCGTGTACGAACCGGACGGCCCGCTGCTGGCCGGCTTCAGTGAGCGCTACTTCTCCAGACACAGCATCCAGAAACACATCGGTAAGACACGGAGCTTAAAACACAAAACTCTCCTGCTGGTCTGATAAACAATAAGACTACGGCCTCTGTGTGTGGATTGTGCATTTGCTGCCTCGTTCAAAGAGCCAATCAGCTGCTGGGATCAAACCCTCGGCCTCCTGCTCCCGCCCTCTCTACAGTCTCTTCCCTCCTCTGTGCAGATGACGACCTCCTGCCGTTCCAGTGGTGCTGCATGGAGTCTCCCCTGTGCCACCTCTACCTGAACAGGAGACCTCTTGACCGTTGCCAAGGTTACGGCTGTTCCAATTCAGACGGCTGCACTCCCGCCACGAAGGCGACGCAGGGCTCAGGTGAGCGGCCCGCTGTCTCGATTAATATTTTTTTAACATATTTAAAAAAAAAACAAAAAAAATAACACGTTCAACAATTTCTCATGATTAATCCAAAAACTGATAATTTCATAAGTGTGTGATCAGGGCTGCGTCACCCCGAGCTCTCTACCTGATCATAGCAGACTCAGTCAGATCTCAAAATGTAGTCAGATAAAAGGGGGGGGGGTCTCTGGTGTCTGATGAGATGAGGTCGGTAAGAGTGCTGCAGAAACAGAAGTTATTTTACATTTCAGATTAAAAGTTAAAACAGGTTCAGCGTAGAGGGAGTGCTTTGTGCACAGGAGGCGAAAACCAAAGTAAAGCTCTTTGAGTTTGTGTGGAGTTTGGCGCCCCCATGTGGTCAAAATATGAAGTTACATTTAGAGTGCTGGTAATCTGAAACTGGACATTTCTGCAAAGTCTTGACAGGATCAAGTTTATCGAATCCAGTTTTTTTGCTGTTGTTGTTGTTTTAGATTCAACCTTTTGAACAATAGTTATTTTCACATGATGGTGCGAAATATTTACTGGCTTTTTTCAGTTCCTTTGAATTTGACCTTATAGGTTGTATATCTGTGATTTCCTGCCCCTACAATCGTGTAATGAATTTAAATAGCTCTCCTGTGTGTATTTCCCTGCAGCGATGGTGTTCGGCTGCCTCCACTTCATCACCTTCGATGGGACGGAGTACTCCTTCAAAGCTCTGGGAGAGTTTGTGATCCTGCGTCTGTCCTCCACCAGCGGCTCCAACATCTTCACCCTGCACGGACACACGGACCGGCTGCACACACACACCACCAGTGTGGTGGAGGTCCCAGCGGTGGTGCGCATGGCTGCCTTCCACCAGGGCATCGGCAAGGTCAGGGTGTGTGTGTGTGTGTGTGTGTGTGTGTGTGTGTGTGTGTGTGTGTGTGTGTGTGTGTGTGTGTGTGTGTGTGTGTGTGTGTGTGTGTGTGTGTGTGTGTGTGTGTGTGTGTGTGTGTGTGTGTGTGTGTGTGTGTCACATTAAGACAGTGTGTGTGTGTGTCATTGAATGCTACTCTCATGTTTGTGTGTGAATCACTTAGCTGTCTATGGGATGGTAATTAGCCTAGCTTAGCATAACTAAGAAGAAAAAACATTATTCTCTTTTACAAACTCAAACTTTAAGACAAATCTAATCCATGCAGTTTCATCCACTTTCGACCAAAACAGTCTGTTATTGTACCAGGCTGCTTGCGGCCAGCTCCAAGTGGACACTTAAGGAACTGCAGCTTGTTGCACTTTAGCTGTGGCTTCATTTTCCAAGCTAGACGTTGCAGCTTTCTCTCAAACTTAAGAAACTATTTATTTTACTCGCCAGTGTTTCTGCAGGGTGAAACTAATTCTGTTAGCGGTTAAAGGAGTTTGTTAAGCTAACAAACGAAGACGTCCTGGTCAGTGATGAGGTGGAAATAGCGCCCCCCCTTGGAGAACACTGGACCAGCTGCTGGTGAATCTCAAACTTCGTGTTTTATTTTCAGATTGAGTGGAGATGTGCAGACGCAGGAGACGGGCTGCAGCTGTTTGTGGATGATGCAGAGGTCCCAGTCACAGTTGGTAATTACCAACACACACACACACACACACACACACACCTTACACACAGTAAACCCCTCACCACACCTCCTGCCCGCCTATCATCAATGGGGTCTCGAGCCTTTTTCCGTGCATCTCTGGAACTGTCTCCCACAAACCGTCTCTTTCCTGTCAGAAGTCTGGAGTGTCTCCCGGTGGACTGGATCTCCACAGGTGTGTCTCTTTACACCCTGAAAGACGTGTCTTGTGTTTTTATAGGTGTGGTGCACATGGGGGAGGAGGACTTAGCCGTGCGCTGCATGTCAGTGTCTCGCTGTGCGGCCGTGTATGCCGGTGGTCTCCATGTGCTGGTGTGGAAGGTGGAGGGCAGCAAGCAGCTGGCGGCCATGGTGGAGGTTCCTCAGACTTTCTACAACCGAACTGTTGGTCTGATGGGTCTCTGGAGCTCGAACCGCTCCGATGACTTCCTCATGTCGGACGGCAGGCTCCTCCTATCGGCCGACCTCAACCCCCCCTCTGAGGAGAGGCTGCACGACTTCGGCCTGTCCTGTGAGTGGAACATTATAACCGTGACTGACTGAGGGAAACCCTTCGATTGTTAGGCTTCAGATCACAATGTTCACGTGTGTGTGTGTGTGTGTGTGTGTGTGTAGGGGGGGTTCCAATCCCAGAGAGCCTGTTGTTCTCCCCTCCCCCCCTCTCTCCCCTGGTGTCTCCCTCCTTTGAGCAGCTGATCAGCAGCGTCAGTCCCGCTGAGGTGCAGGATCTCAGGAGGACCTGTAGAAGCAGCCTGCAGTGCGTCCACGACACGCTGGCCACCGGCAGCGCCGACCTGGGTCTGCAGACTCTGGACGCCAAGAGGAAGTTTAAGAACCTGGCTCTGATCTATGGTAGGACCAGCTGCGCTTTCACGGAGACTTTAAACAAAACAAAAATCATTAAACTGTGTCTGTTGTTTCCTAGGTAACATGCCTCCCATCGTGACGGAGCCCACAGTGATCCACTTTAAGGTCAACTCTACTCTCAACATCCAGATCGATGCTCAGGACCCAAACGGAGACCCCATCGCCTTCTCGCTGCTCTACCCCCGACCTCCACGTGCCTCCATCGGCAGCGGTGAGTCAGACGCCTTTCTCTCAAACATCCCTCCTCCAGTCTTGTCCGCCTTCTTCTACATCCAGCAGGACTGAGTGTTTCAGAGGTTTCTCTCTGCGTGCAGGAGATCCCTCAGGTAGTTTATGCAAACACACAAAGTGGTCCTGTCGGGCAGCTTTGACCCTCAGGTGTGAGAGTGTGTGTTGTCTGACCCGCTGGTGCGCTGGCCTGCAGGTGACGGCCTCCTGTCCTGGACGCCCCTCAGCACGCAGCCCGTCCAGCTGACCGTCAGAGTCAGCGACGAGGTCAGCAGCTCCCTGTTCACCCCCGTCCTCAGAGTCTGCAACTGCCTGAACGGAGGATCCTGTCAGTACGACAGCGTCACGGAAAACCACCTGCACGGAAAGTTCCAGGTACGGCTACTCGGCTCAGACACCGACTTGTAATGAAGCAACTGGAAAGTAACTTTTTAGAAAGCCTGTCTGGCGTTTTAATTTTCTTGGGCTTTGAAGTTTGCAGCATCGACACAGGCAGTAATGGCTGCAACGAAACTCGAAATCTCTACAGAGAGAGAGAGGCGTGAGGCTCTCGCCGGCGTGCTCGTACGTACGCGAGCGAGCGTCTTGATCTGAGTCATCTCTGGCTCCATCGACGCTCCCTCCATGAATGAACATCTCCCCCGTGGTCACTCCCGACCGACGCCGCTCAGACGGGCCTCGACAGATAAAACCTGTGTTTTTGTTTTCTTGTGTTTGCTTGGATTCTGTGAAGGAGTCAGGGTTGTTCTAGAAGCTTCGTCCGTGCTGAGGAGGACGTCGAGAACGTGCACAGAGCGAAACGTTATTTAGGCGACACAGATAGACAGTGAACATATTTAACATCATTACTGATGATGAGAGAAAAGTGACGTACTGCCCCTTTAATGATGAAGAAACCGAGAGCAGGATGAAGGTGTGTGTGGTGTTTAACCCTTTGTTGCCCTCGCTCTGGTGTGTCCATCAGGTGGTGGGCTGTCTCTGCCCCGAAGGATTCAGCGGAAAGTTCTGCGGCAGCGCTGCAGACGTGTGCAGAGGCCGGCCGTGTTTTCGCGGCGTGCAGTGCCGATCGGCGCCATCGAAGGCGGGACGCTTCACCTGCGCAGAGTGTCCCAGCAACATGGTCTCTGAGGGGAAGCAGGGGTACAAGTGCTTCGAGCACGGTGTGTGTACCCGACTGTGTGACGTTACACGGTTCAGTTTGGAGACCACACACACACACACACACACACACACACACACACACACTCTGTGATTAACCGGACTCTCCTTCCACAGACATGTGCATCCCTCCTTTTCGCTTCCCCTGCCACAAACACGCAGACTGCCTCAGCACCAAACTGAACTACACCTGCACCTGTAAGCCTGGATTCACCGGAGACGGGAAGAACTGCACAGGTAGCCGAAGACCTCGGCGTGAATCTGAAACACAGTCGCTGACAGTTCTTTTCAGCGTCTGTCTGTGTGTGTGTGTGTGTGTGTGTGTGTGTGTGTGTGTGTGTGTGTGTGTGTGTGTGTGTGTGTGTGTGTGTGTGTGTGTGTGTGTGTGTGTGTGTGTGTGTGTGTGTGTGTGTGTGTGTGTGTGTGTGTGTGTGTGTGTGTGTATGTGTGTGTGTGTGTGTGTGTGTGCAGATATAGACGAGTGTGCAGAGCTCTCCACCTGTCCCAACGCAAAGTTTGAGTGTAGGAACACGCCGGGCGCCGTCGACTGTTTCTGCAGGTACCAGAACAACAAGGACGCTGACGGATGTGGTACGTGTTTGACACACTCAAAGAACGTGACGTGTTTTTATTAACGAAGCCCGAATGGATCAGAACCTGAACCAAGTGTTGTGTCTCTCTGCAGGTGACTCTGCTAATCCTCCAGGTAAGACTGACCGTTTCCTGTGGCAGCTTCACCACTGCGTTGCTCTTCTTCTTCTTCTTCTTGAGTTACGATGGTTTACACGCCCTTATATGGTCGTGACGGGTTGTCTCACATTGACAGGGTATAACGTGTTCAACGTCTCTGTGGGCTGGAAGAAGAACCGACCTGAAGGACTCAAACAGGTGTGTGTGTGTGTGTGTGTGTGTGTGTGTGTGTGTGTGTGTGTGTGTGTGTGTGTGTGTGTGTGTGTGTGTGTGTGTGTGTGTGTGTGTGTGTGTGTGTGTGTGTGTGTGTGTGTGTGTGTGTGTGTGTGTGTGTGTGTGTGTGTGTGTGTGTGTGTGTGTGTGTGTGTGTGTGTGTGTGTGTGTGTGTGTGTGTGTGTGTGTGTGTGTGTGTGTGTCTCTTACACTTCACTGAGCTGTCTCCTGCTCCTCAGCTGGTCGACATCCTGTCAGTGGGCTTCCAGAATAAATTCTACAACGCCACTGAGAAGGAGGCAGGGCCGGCGTCGACTCCGGCTGCGACCGAATATCGTATCAACATGTCGAGTGACACGCCGCACTGGTACATCAGAGACTACCTGTCCAGAGTCAGCAGCCACTACGACATCACGGACATACGAGTGGACGGTCCGTGTCTCAGCTTTCTAAGAATTTACACTTTAGAATAAATCAATGTTTTTAACCAAAGAGTTCCTGTTTGGAGAAGGTAGGTAGGAAGGTGTGTGTGTGTGTGTGGGTGAGAATGTATTTCTATGTGACCCACACCCTCTTGTGGACAAAATGAGAATTACAAAAACATACTCTTGGAAGAAGAGGGCTGTGTTTTATTAAATAATCGTTTTGACAAAATAATCTAAAAAATCTGAAATCAAACTCAGGAGAGAAGATGATCATATCAGTTCTTGCCTCTCGGAGCTACGAGGATAACTAAAGCATCAAATCGACCGCAGCTCTTTTAATGACCTTCTGTTTGCACGCCGGCAGATCTGGATGAGTGTAAGACCAAGGAGGCGGCGTGCGTGCCCCCCGCCCTCTGTGCCAACACCTACGGAGGATACAGGTGTATCTGCAACGGCACGACCGACGTGGACGACACTCAGTCCTGTGTGTTAGGTGAGATGACTCTCCATCGATCCTGCTGGGGGGGGAAATCACTGCAGAGCTCATAAACGGACCTGAATCAATATGATGAGGACATTAAGAGCCGCTCGGGTTCTTTTATGACTTTAACTGTGATCAGGTCGTTATTTAAGTCATTATTGTGTCATTTATGAACCAGCTGATGACATTTACACCGTCTTTAACACATATCTTACTGACCCGCCCCTCCCCCACTCTCACCTGCAGACACCGACCAGAAGAGCAATGTGGAACTGGACCTGGTTCTGGGCCTGGTTCTGGGCATCGGCATCCCTCTGCTCCTGCTGCTGCTGCTCGCTGCTCTGGCCTGTTTCTGCTGCAGGAGGAAGGTGACGGGGGAGTGAGTACCTCCACCGAGCATGCTCAGTACAGCTCACACTAACAGCAACGCTAACAGCTTATTGTAGTTTTATATGTTTTAAAAGAGATCTATTTTACTAACTTTCATACTTAATTATGTCAGTCTGGGACTTTATTATCCGATATCAGTAAAAACACTCATTTCAGCCTCTGTACATTTTAGCTGCTGTCTCTTTAAGGCCCTCCTCCCCAACTTCCTTTGATTTCCGGAGTGGGCGTGTCTGACTTAGTTGCTCCATGTTTTGCTCCTAACACATCGGCAGATTAATGAACCAAGTTCTGCAAAGTTCTCGTCACGTCTCGTTCGGATCTGCAGGAAATCCAGGAAGTAATCCAACAGCCGTATGTCTCGTCTGGCACCAAAGTTTGGAAGTTTAACAAGATGGCCGTCGGTACAGACAGACTGTAAAAATGATGCTTATTGTAATTCCACCCCATGCTTTGTGTGTTTACAGTGTGGTGAAATAAGAGACAGAGCAGATCATGCTACTAGCCCTTTTAGTTCTATATAAAATATAAAGTCCTGGTTAGACTTTGTTGGTAAAATCTTTTATTGAAAGGAAAGATAATTCATACAATTTTTAATTAACATTCTCAGTAGTAAAGGTCAAATCTAAATCCACTCTGATCCTGTATTTGATCATGTCTATAAACCCCTCTATTTCAGCCCTGCTCAGAACAGGCTGTTTCTGTGTCTGTAGCTTTAAATATGTAAATGAGCTGTGTCTGACCACGCCCCCTCTCTGGAAGGACTCGGGTGTACTCGCTGCTTTCTGGCTCCATGTCCTATTGTTTACGGTGAGAAGGCAGACTCAGAGGGCAGAACAAACACCTAGCTGTGGGAGTGTCACCCACCTGGGGGAGGGGCTACTGCCCTTTGTGATGTCATGAAGGGAACATCTCCAAACGGCCTGTTTGAGCACACATTTTCTGAAAAGTGGAGCAGGCAGAAGACGGAGAGGATGGACTTTTCTCATCATTGGGGGGTTTGGAGACAGACTGGAGACACATGTTCGAGTCATGTTTTCTTGACCTTAACACACTTCGTCTTGTTTGTGGAGCGATGATCACGATGGAGTCACTGCAGCTCACGCTGTCTGTCAAACTTCTGTGCGGCATCGGAATCGTCTAATGAATTAAAATAATGTGTCGAGGTGGCTCAGCAGAGAGCGAGAGAAGGTTCACTGCAGGTCAAATGAAATATACTGCTGCAGAGAGTGACCACACACACACACACACACACACACACACACACACACACACAGGTCTGCCCAGAGACAATCTTCGGAGCAGCTTGAAGGCTTTAAATCGTGTCCTCTGTTCTGCTGCAGCTCCTTCTGTTTAACTTCGCTCTGCCCACTCTCTTACTATATTAAACAAAAACACTTCCTACTAACTGCTTCGGCCCGGTTATGAAACTGCACTTGGGTAACACTTTGCAGATAGAAGACGCAGTAAACAAGCGTTATAATGACAGGAACACATGTTAGAGTATTCTGATTAAAGCAGCTAATAATCATTGATATAACTGCGAGAATAAAAGATTTTTAAATACTCTATAAGCTACAACGTCCCTCAGGAGTATTTCATGTATTTAAACATGAATGCATCACGTTGGATTAAATCTGCTCCTTCTGCGTAGTACACCTCAAGTCACACGTGCGCGTGTGTGTGTGTGTGTTCATTCAAGTCGTTGTGCATCAGAATGTGTGTGTGTGTGTGTGTGTTCTTGGCCCCTGCGTGTGCGCGCAGATGTACAGCATCTGGGCCAGGTGTTAGTGGGCCACAGAGACTCGTAATCCCCCCTGATGACTGGCCTGCTTTCTGTGCACCCTATGGATGTGACGTCCCGGCATTGTGGGATTATGTTGTTAGATTAGAGTGAATGAGCAGAGGCCGGGGGGAGATGTTGTGCTGTTGTCTTTTCACGGAGATGTTGGATTATGATGTATGATATGATGGTATTTAAGAACCCAGATGTAAACGATGGATTTAACCCATTAAAGCTCAAATAGAACTGTAGTGGAACCGTCATTAAAATAATTAAGATTATTAAGAGCCTTGTGCAGCCTCTGGGCAAGATATCATTGGCAGGAAGAGCGTTTTCGGTTTTTTAACTTTTCTCCACAGAATGATTCATGGCGTCTGCGGCTCATTATCAGAGAGGATCTGCATGTTTGCTCAAAGAACAACCGTAATGATATTCAATCCAAAACATCTGAGCCGCAAATCAGACGACAGCGGGTCTGCGAGGAAGCACCCGAGTGTGTGCTTCTTGTTTTTAATCAGCTTCAGCCCCAGATTACAGCATCTTTCAACACTCTGAATATCTAGGCTACAGCCGGCATGAATATTCATGAGTCACTGACTCTTCCACAACAACAACAACAACTGCTGCTGCTGCTCGTCCGATCGTTTCCATAAAGCCTCGAGTGATTGTTTTAATATAAGAAGACGAGAGCGTTTATCATAAGCAGGAGTCACCACGGAGTGAACCACATGTGCAAAAACAAAACAAACAGCGAGCTCGCAGTTTACTGAGATGAAAACACTGGGATGAGAGGAAACAACAGAGACAGAGGAAGAGATAGATTTAAACTGTTGTTTGGTATGTACAGGCACATTTTAAGGTGTCAAACAGACTCTGAAACAAACATTTCAAAAAGCTGTTCCTGTGCAGATTTCAGCACCATGGACAGAGAACAGATGGCTTATTTACACGCTGCATGCTCAAACTAAACATAGTCAAAGTTTAAGATCATGGAGTCAACGTATGTTGGATTAATCCTGGATAAATCTGCGGGGGGGGGGGGGGCTAATCATGCAAAGCTTTCACAAACTAACAACAGAGAGAGTTGGTCTACAGTGACTCTGTGTTTTCTCTGTGTCTTCCTGCGTTCTGATTGGCTCGTGCGTTTTCTTTCAGCCTCCCTCACCTGATGTCACCTGACTACATCCAGGAGCAGTTCAACCCTCCACCCTTCAACTACGCCGACCCCGCCCTGCACTACCAAACCCACTGCAGCCCCCGGATCATAGACAACATCACACCCAGGCAACGCCACAGATAGCACACACTGAGCACACACACACACACACACATACACACACACATAAAAGAGGTAAAAAATGAGCACTTTGGTTGCCTGTGTGTGTGTGTGCTTGTTTTATAACTGCAGGATGAATGACTCTTATTTATATGGTAACAAAAAAGTAATTAAAGCAAAGTGACTTTAAAAGTCAATTATCAGCGCTCCTCCGGGCTGAGCGATGGAGCTGGAAGTCTTTCTGCCGGGACGACACTTTACAGCCGGAGTCTGAGCCAGCAGAACTCGAGCGCTGATGAAAAGTAGACCTCTGCAGTGGCGTTCTGCTTCCAGCTGATCTGAGGCCAGCAGCCGCTCTGATCGCAACATTAGCATTAGACCGAGTACCTACATGGCGTCAGTCTCCTGCCCTCCGCTCGCCTTCTCCTCCTCTGAGTTCTGGTTCTGGTCCGGAAATTACAGCATCATGCAGCATCAACAAAACGTTACACTAATCCTACTGTTTACCTCGAAGAGATTGTGTCACAGGTGAATCCATCAGTATCCTGCTTCTCTGTGTGACCTCTGTCTTAAGGTCACTCTAAACCCGACGTGTTCACTTGTTGGTTTGTTGGATCATCGTTTCGTTACCACGGAGACGGTTTGTCTTAACTAGCAGAGCGTGACGTCAAAACTAACCTAAATGTTGCAGCAGAAATGGCCAATCAGTGAGCAGCATTTCATGCAGCGTTTGTCACAGTGTCTTATTGTTTCTAAAACAAGCGGGAACCTCCGGTGCAGTACCTGGAGTGTCCACTAGAGGCTGGCTGCAGTACCTGGAGTGTCCACTAGAGGCTGGCTGCAGTACCTGGAGTGTCCACTAGAGGCTGGCTGCAGCAGCACAGGAAGTCACATACACACCCATTCAAACAGCCTGTTTTTACAGCAGACATGAACATGTTTACAGCCTGCTTCAAAAAACCAAATAGGTGTGATTAGCTCATGTCTCCATCCACACACACTGTACGGGGGGAATGTTTTGATGACTCAGCAGTTTTGATTGGATGAAGGATCAGAGTTATCCACAATAAGGCGTGTAGCTGAGCTGATTGACAGGTGGGCGCCGTGTAACGGTTTGTCAGGAGGCTTAAAACCCGCCTCAGCTCTCAGCCTGTCGTTAGCTTGACTCAAAGTTAGCCTGACTCAGCATTTCTGAGGGATGAAAACTCTGACCGCGAACACACTGCTGACACCAAACTAAAACCCTCTGCTCCTCCGTATCCTCTAACACATCCCGCCTTCTTAACCATCGCCATGACAACCACATTTTGCAGATGACGTCGAGTTGTAGCTTCAGCCTGCGTTTTAACCATCTCAGCTGGTGCTTCACCTTCTGTGTTAGCGGAGCGTGAAGTGAATCAAACTGGACGACGTGTGAACTTACAGAGAGCTGCTGATGTTTGAAACGCTCAAAACAAACCAATAAAAGTTCTGTTGTTTCAATTCCCTCATCAGTTGTCTTAACTCGACTCAGAAGCAAAACCCAGAGACAGGGTAAAGATGTCTCACAGGAAGTGCTGAATATACTGTGGGCTGGGGGGGAGGGGGGGGGGGTGGCCAAGGCGAGCTCGGAGGTGGAAGGAGAGAAAAAACACAAAAGCAAACAAGTCGAATGAAAAATCCAAAAAGAGAAAAAAATCTGGCAGCATGGAGAACAGGTCAACCATGTGTGTTGCAGGTGTGTTTGTGCGCTCCAGGAAGCCACGCCCATCCTCTGAACACACAGGGAGAGAGCCACAACGGCAGCAAAGGGAAAAACCAAAATAAACTATTTTAGAGACGCCTCCCTTTGGAGGTCTTGTTGGCGTTGGGGGGAGAGTTTCTGGAGGGATTATATATCCTGTTTGGACTGGGGAACGCCTCGGGATCCCCCTGGAGGAGCTGGAAAATGTTTCTGTGGAGAAGGAAGTCTAGGTGGACTTCCTGCCACTGCGACCTGTCTTCAGATAAGCAGAAGAGAATGGATGGATAGATTTAGCTTTGCTGGTGCTTGAAAGACGACAGCAGGACGTTGGTGTTTTGTTCTTTTCCTTTGACGGCACGTTTGAAAGTGTCAAAGATTAAACTTCTCACTGGAGAAACTGATCATGCTTCATGATCAGGGACTCACACATGATTAAATGAGCTTCTTCTTCACGTGGTGGGTCACATTCACGTCCGTCGCTGCCTTGTTCTCTTGTTTCAAACTGACTATCAGAGCAGATTTGATCCGTTTATGAAGTTAATTAAAGTCAAATAAGCTTCTCCGTCGAGGCAGACGCTGATGATAGCAGAGGCCAGAAGAACAAAAGCTTCAGGCTGAAAATACCAGAAAGAGTCTTTGTGCTGGACACGAGCCCGGAGAAGCAAGTGAGAAAATGAATTCTGGTCGTCCAACACAAATGGTTTCATGATTCAAGAAAGTTTACACGTTTTTAGTTTTTAGTGAAAAAATTGGCAAAAGGAATTTGATCTTTTTCTTCAGTTTCAGTTTTGACGATCATTTTATTTACGTTGTAAAATCTTTTTGAAGGTTTTGTTTGGAGATAAAAGGGATTTTAAAACAGGCATGTGTGGTTCAGACGCAGCATTCTGATTGGACAACGTCTCAGGGACTTTTCACCCTATCACTCCTCCTCAGCCATGTGCTCCGTCACTGTCAGATATCATCACAGCAGACAGGTTGTCCTTCTTATTGTCGCTCAGACTCTTCAGTTTGATCTCAGAAAAATCCCTTCTCACCAAATAAACCTCTGATTTTCTGTCTTTGAACATTTATGCTAAACGTCGCCCGTTCTTTAGTCATAAACAACGAGGAGAAAGTTGAAGTCCTTCTTATTCACGGCGTCTGTCACAAAGTAAAAAGTCCGATGAATGCATGAATACAGAGGAGTAATGATCTCCAGCTGAGGAGGCCGTTCTTAAACCCTGAACTAAACAAATACTCCATGTTCATAAATCATGTATTTCACACTAAAGAAAGGATTTTTTATTTTTGCTGTTGCATTATTTCATTTAAAAGCAACAATTATGTCTCCATCATACATAATTTATTCCTCTTTCACTCTGCATAAAAGTTGTATGAAAAAAAGTATGAAGCAGCATCAAATGAAAGAACTAAAATAAGAAACAATCTTAGGATATTTAAGGGGTGGAGTTATTATTCTGCTCCCTGCAGTTTCTCCTCCTTCCACCAGATGTCACCGCTGCTGAGTCTCCCACATGAGGCATCATCGTCTACTTTGTTTATGAGTGTGGCTTCAGCAGAAACAAGCACTCTCACTGCCCTGCACACACACACACACACACACACAGGAGCAGACACCTGCTCTGCAGCGTTCATCTGGACGTGGCCTCAGCCTGCAGAATGAGATCATCTGGGGGGGCATGGCGCGAGGCGGGTGGCCCTGCAGAGACAGAACCGGTCCAAGCTCGGCCGGGGTCAAGGACGGGCCGCCGCTCACACACTGTCACTTCCTCATTGTGGTCACACATCTACCCCTGCATAACCTCTGCAGTGCTTCTCCTTCCACCGGTTTCACTTTCCACTCGATTGATGGAGGGTAAACTGAGATTATAGCCCGACGCCACACACACACACACACACACACGCACACACACACACACACTTTCTGAAGGGGAAACTTCAGGAGAGAAGAGAAAAGAAATCCAAAGCAGGTAGAGGTCCTTCCACCTGTTAAAAACAAAGTGCCACGCTTCTGGAAGGTTCCGAGTGGCTGCTGAAGTCTGCAGTGTTTGAGCTACAGCTCCACACTGACTGCAGCAGACATCCTGGAGACAAGCCAGGGAGGGAAAGAGAGAGTGGAGATCAGCAGCACGCTTTCTTCCTGACAGCCAGTCGGTGTTTTTCATCCAAATCAAATAATAAAAAGAAACAAAAAACGTGCAGGTTTCGGGTTTGATTCGCTCGATGATACAAACAGAAACACGGTGGCGGCACAGAAAACTAAGTGCATGCTAAACACTATATCCATTTCATTACAACATGATTGAAAGAGGCAGGCCCCACCAAATCCTCTTATCCGATTTGAGGCCATTAATCATTTCTCCCTCATGATGTAATTTTGGGAAACATGTCATTTCTCAGTAACAGGTAGGCCAGACAGTGATGGGATTGGCTCCTGAGCGGCTAGCCTTCTGTTGGACCTTAACCTGCTAATGCCCTTTTAGCACGGCTGTAAAACCATTCAGCGTTGGCTTGGCCGATCCTAAATATGACTGGGACACAACCTTTGGCCAGTGCATGCTGGGAAACAACGAGGAGGTCTTCTGAGGATGGTCAGATGCTTCATGCAGGTCATAAAAAATAATTGTTCCACCCTGCGGTATTGACCATCGCTGCATGCGAACAGAAGAGGTTCATCTCACGTATAGATTTCGTGTGCGTATGTCGAAGCAGCTCTATATGTGCAAACACACAATGTGAAGGTCTTTTCATCAATAGTAGCTCGACATCCATGACGCACAAAACAACTGCCATTCACTCCCATGAAAGGTGATCTGCCGCTTGGCATGAAACCAGCAGGTGCATTACAAAGCCTCATTCATTAGTGATGGCGTCGGAGTCTTTCTGTTACACAGGTAAACATCTTCTCATATTTGTCACCAGCACTTCATCCCTACGAATGAGCCTTCTTCTCTTTAAATTTAGAGCCGCTTTATCACAGAGCAAACACACACACACACACACGCACACACACACTGGATCTCACATGATGAACGCCAACATGCCCCCCCCAGTGCGAGGAATTAGACCGACCCTCATGGTTGGTTTCTCTGCACAGGGGACAATGCTAACTGCTATCAGCTGGAGTGATGTTACAGGCCGTTAATGAAGATGGAGGGGCGACTCCCGCCCGGCCTCCGCTCAGCTAAGGAGACCTTTGACCCCTGTGCTGGAGAAAAGAAAGCTGCCATTTTATAGAATTGTTCCGGGTTGGGCTGAGTCCGATAACAGTCGTCATGCGAGGCGGTGACACATTCACAGAGCTGATAAGAAGAGCCGGAGGAACAAAGTTGCTGTGGTTGCAGCTTAGATTAATCAGAGTACAAAATAAAACACCCAACATCCATAATGGAAAATCAACAGTGTAACACATACTGTACTGGGCTCCGTGTTGGCTTTCATCACACAGATTGGTTTCAGGTTTTATGGACCATTAAGTCATGTCTCGAGGGCTCCAATATTCCCCGTCCATATTAACTTCACAACCTGAACCCACCTCTGACCTGGAGCGGGTCCTCAGAGACCCGTAGATCACCGAGGTGCGAGTCATCAGGTCATCAACAAAAGTGCTGATTCGGACGCAGACAAAGAAGGAAGCCATTGTGATTTTGAAATATTTATCACCCAAAAGAAAGCCATTGTCTCCAGACAACAGATTTTTATTGGAGCCATTTACCAGCAGAGGTGGAAGAAGCACACAAATATTTAACTTCAGTAAACGTAGGAATGGCACAGTGCAAGCATCTACTGCATCATAACCATCAACGTGGCTCGAGAGTCAAAGCTGATAAAGGTGAAGCAATTATTTATACACCTGTGTTGCTTGTTGAATTCACAAAGGGATTAAACAAAGATTTGTCTTTATCCAGCACAAAGCGCCAGAGTTGGTGTTTCCTATCGTTTAACTGAATCTGAAAAGGATCCAAAAAGTTGTTGAATAAATGTAAAGGAGTATAAAGGCACAATATTTCCCCGTGATTCACCGTGCAGGGAAAGTAGAAAATTCCAGAAATCAAAAAAATGGAAACAATGATTTGAAGTTCAAGTCGCTCCAAACTGTATTAAAGTACAGTGTAGAAAATGTACCTAATTTCTTTGGATGCTTCATACTGATTGTGCTAACACAACAAGAAGTGCATTTCTGTGTTACTGATGTGTTTGCCAAGTACTTTCAGAAAGGCAAAAGGTGAAAAAGTACATAATACACCTCCACGGCATGCAGACGCTCACACATGCTGCAGCTTATCTGCTTCTTGTGACAGGCCTTTGTGCCGTCACCTTTGGCATTACATAATCTGCACGGTGACAAAAACCCCTGAAGCTGAAAAACAGCTTTAAATGAAAAGAATCCAGTGTGCTCCAGATTAGGTATGGTTGAGAAAAAGCCTGGCTCATTCTAAAGCAGCTCAGCAGATCACATGGCCCAGGCAGCATCACCTCTGCAAACGGTGCAGATGGAAGTGGGAACCACTTTGGATCCTCGTTTCTTACATCTTACATGTGAAATATTGAGCTTTGCACAATCCTCGCTCTCCACTTATAATGTGACATCCGCGGCTAATAATAAGAAGAGAGGCAGTGGAAATGGGGGGGCTGTTACGGGACATGGAGATTCTGGTACATTCTCTCTGAGTGGTTATTCAAATCCTTCTCTTTGCACATCCCTGTCCAGCGTCCTCCTCCTCTGCATCTCTCATGGGAGCAGGACAGAGACAGGTGGTCACTGGGAGACAGGGGGGGGCAGTCAGGCATAAGCAATAAGGCTATCAGATACTCCCATCTACAGCAGCAGCAGCAGCACAATTAGACCTGTGAATCCACAGCGAGCTGAAGGCAACGCCTGCTTCAGGCCCCGTCACATATCACACATGTATTACAAACTGTTGCACACAAACACTTCAGCCCCTGACACTGCATCTCATTGTGCACAAAAAGTGATGATGTCTTGCAGAGTAGAGAAGGAGGAACTTCACTCAAGAGTCACACTGAACTCTATATCCCAAACTGTGGTCACATTTTAACAAAAAGAAATAATAACACAGCATGCATGTGATGTATAATAGCATCAGAAACAAACTGCAGCAACAGGAAACACTCAAGATCCTGTGAGCACAACTGAGTCAGTAATACCCCCAGTTATAGGAAGCTAATTCTGCTCCTGATAGAGAATTACTCATCAAAACTACCCCTTCAGATAATGCCTGTATAAATGTATATATACACACACACACACACACACACACACACACACACACACACACACACACACACACACTATGCAACAAGCTTGTCTGCTGTGCCTGTGGCTCTGACTGGGATGTCTATGGAGAAGATGCAGCGGCAGCGCAGACCATGGGAGTGACGCATTGCAGGTACAAACACACCAATCAGAGCGCGCGATTTCTTTCAGCTACGTCTTGTGCCTCATCACAGAGTAGCAGAAAGTATTCATCCGCAGTTGTGTAGTCCGACGGCGAAACGGAATATCATCTTTAATATTAAAGGTCATGCCTTCCTAGTAGCCGAGCATGGCTACATCAGCTGTTAATTGATTATTTTTGCTGATGTGTGTCTTACCAAAAACGTTTTAAATATAAATTCAGTTAGCGAGGAAACGAGAAGCTGGCGGAGTGATACGGTAAAGAGGCGGAGTTTAGGGCAGCCGTTAAAGGCGAGTCCGGCTGCCTCTCTGTCAGTGTGTTCATTGAGCGTTAGTGGACTGAGTCAGTGTGTTCATTGAGCGTTAGTGGACTGAGGCGTCGCTTTGGCTTTTATTTGACACGGATTTTGCCGTTACCCAGCCTCCACATCTTCATCCAAATGGTAAGGAACACACTCACTTTTCTTTTTAAGTCTAGGATTAGTTGACCGTGCTGTTTTATTAATAATAAAGCAAGAAAACGAAGGCTCATCCGGGTGTGAGTCCGCGCGCTCCAACGTTAAGTACCGCAGGGTCTCCGTGGTGACAGTGTTCTTGTTGCTAGGAGATGCTAGCTTGTTCGACCGAGCTAATGTCGGCTCAACCTGCGTTGGTGTGGGTGAATACAGAAGCGCTACCTGCGTGGAGATGAAGCTTTTACAAAACCGACTGAAACGGGGTGATTTCATCTTCATGTTACCGTTGGCTGTTGGCTCTGATGAGATGTGGATTCTGTATGAAGGTTCTCGTTTTGTTAATGGGACTTTTGACAGAGCCGGTGTTGCGTCGAGTTTTGCTACCCATCGAAACCGGTGACCAGCTAACGTTAGCTCTTCCAAGCTAACGCTTACCGCCAAATTGTACGCCCCCCCTCCCCTAAACTTTACTTAACAAAGCCCCGTTTATACGTCGTTGAACAGTCAACAGCTGCTCAAACAAATGTAAAATACAACGTTTACACATGCAGAAAGAAGATGATAAATTGGAACATGTCAAATTTATCGTTTTTGAAAACTGTTAAAAAGTATGAATTATAAACGCAAAATACAGTGAACTTCCGGGTGTTCATCAAACCTTTATCCTTCTCATCTGTCAGGGTGAGGGAGTTTTTAAGTGTTTTAAATCGGCTAATAAAAAGTAAAGGATGATTTTTTTGAAATAAAATCTTATATGAATGAAAAATGGACTCGATAACATTAAAAAATAGTATATGTGTTGTCCTAATGACAGATTTAAGGGAGTTGTTAACAAATGGACTTAACATTTGCCACTTCTACTGAGTATGGCCCAGTTGGCGTCCTCTTTTTCTCCTCCAAACTTTATTGAAAATATTTGAATGCACAAACGATGCAGACGTGCTCAACATGATTGCATGCAAAGAGGCTGGTTATATTTTTTTTTACATAAATCAATTAATAATAAAATGAGTCTTAAGATGTAATTTATGTCTGATAAATGCAAAGTAGACGAATGGTTGTACAGTAAAACATCTGGATGAAACACTTTACATGGTACAGGAACATTTGGTTTGGTGTTAGAATTAGGGCCAAGCATTACATGTAGTTTTTCAATGGAGCTGATATATTATTGATTTTAATTCAGGAATGTTTGTCTTTGCATCTCTGCCTTGGTAAGATAAGTTAAATACTTATAACCCACTTATTAATGGTCAATGTACTCTGGATACTTCCAATCTACCAGTGCAATGTTTTTATTCAAAAGGTGTAATACCAGACATAATGTAAACAGTTTTATGGTTATTGTAATGCTGAGTTTAATCCTAATACAACATTTAAACGTTTTTTTTGAACGTGTACCAATCATGGCTGACACAGTGGAGAATGTACTAAAAGACGACCTGTAAAGGCTCGGAAAGAGGCGTTTCTCAACATGATTTGATCACTTAAAAGGCCACGAGTCTCACCACTAAAGTGTAAAGATATGTTTGCATAATTTTTTTTATAAAATGGACGACTCTGGCACTGAGGCCCAACATCATTCTGAACGCTTGTGAAGAGAAAAGAGCGAATTCTGACTATTTGATATTAACTGCTCCTTTTTTTTCTTTTTCAGGCTGATCAACTTACAGAGGAGCAAATTGCCGGTAAGACCTCTCGCCTCCCTTCCTTCCTTGTGTCTCGCAGAGCCGTATGCGTTATGGATCCTTGCAGTGGATTTACACTTTTGCCTTTTAAGGCATTCCTCAGGGCGGTCTACTGGTCATAAAACAGGAATGAATGAAACGGCTGTTGCAGGCTGACTCTGCAGTGCAGAAGATCTCCCTCATGAAAGACTTTGCATTTCCTCGTTTGCCGTGTAATAAATGATGTAATCTGGGAAGGCCGAGTGTCCTGACGGCGCTCACCTTAGCATGCATGAAGCGTCCTTTGCCCTGGGTGTGTTCTTATAAGATTACATTTTTCAAGAACAATTGCAGTTAAAGTCGTGCTTAGTGCACTGGTATCTGAGATGTTCATGTTGTCATGTGAAGAATGCAGGAGTGTCTCTCTATGGCCCGTGTATGCTGACGGCTGCGTTCTGTAATGTACACGCTGTCTAAAATGAGGTCCAGTTGTAGTGGTTAGCTTCAGCTCTCGGCTTTCACAATATGCTGAGTGAAGTTTTACTACATTACATGGAATCAGCTTTTACAGCGTAAACTTTTAAGACGTTCTACTGGTGTGTAGTTTTCTTTTAAACGGGACTGTATGTGAACATGTTGACTTGGGGCAGGTAACACACATTTGAAGTACAGTAAGTGACAGCATCCCCCACCCCCACCCCGCTTTACAAAGAGGGTGTTGCCCCGTGTGTTTGACCCTGATGGGGCAGGTTTGTTTTTTAATGATGCAGACAATCTGATGCACGCCACTCCTCATTGCCCATTGGCCTCATCACACTTGATGAGCGTGTCGTCCCTCACGGCGCTGTCGTTCTGGCTGCTCATGCTCGCTGTCCTTGTTTAGCCATAAATGACTCCAGTTGGAAGTGAAAACACGAGTGTTGGGTCAGCCTGCTGGAGCCAGTTTATACCTGAAACACGAGTGATGTAATCCCTTAAATGTCATGAGCTAATTCAGGGCTTATGAAGTCTATAGATGTGAGTTATGTATGGGGGGGCTGATGGTACTGACGTGAGGTTTTAATGGAGATTTTGGCTTCTGCAGAGTTTGTTATAAAGCCATCGTCATACTGTTCTGCCAGTGTTCACTTGCTTAAGTTTGTGACACGTCAGCCCCCTCCTAAAGAAGCCCCTCCCCCTCTTTCTGCAGAGTTCAAGGAGGCGTTCTCGCTCTTCGACAAAGATGGAGACGGCACCATCACCACCAAAGAGCTGGGCACAGTCATGCGCTCTTTGGGCCAGAACCCCACAGAGGCCGAACTGCAGGACATGATCAATGAAGTGGACGCTGATGGTGAGTGCTCAGTCTGGCAGACACACACACACACACACACACACACACACACACACACTGTGGATGCACTGGATGGTAATCCCTCGTTGTCCGTCTGCTGTCTCCAGGTAATGGAACGATAGACTTCCCAGAGTTTCTGACCATGATGGCTCGTAAGATGAAGGACACAGACAGCGAGGAGGAGATCAGAGAAGCATTCCGTGTCTTTGACAAGGTACGCTCTGTCTGCATGCACACACACACACGCGCACACACACACAGACTCACGCACACACGCAAAACCTGCAGCTACTAACTGACTGCTGTGATGTTCAGGATGGTAACGGATACATCAGTGCTGCTGAGCTGCGCCACGTGATGACAAACCTCGGGGAGAAGTTGACTGACGAGGAGGTGGACGAGATGATCAGAGAAGCAGACATCGATGGAGACGGACAGGTCAACTATGAAGGTTTGTACTTTTCTCTTTTTCTGATTTTTATTTGAATCCCTCCGCCTCGTTCATCAGACGCTAAATCATCCTCCTTCTTTTCTCCACTCTTCCCTGCAGAATTCGTACAAATGATGACGGCGAAGTGAAGGCCTTGTACAGATTTCGTATATAAATAATTTGCCTTTTTTTCTTTGTG
This sequence comes from Symphodus melops, assembly GCF_947650265.1. Lineage (NCBI taxonomy): Eukaryota > Metazoa > Chordata > Actinopteri > Labriformes > Labridae > Symphodus > Symphodus melops. Next base: position 1,203,842 of record NC_136705.1, on the reverse strand, counting down.
TAATTTATCTGTAAAATCTTAATAGCCCCCTTCGTCCCGCCCCCCTCTGCTGTCCAAAGGAACTGCATGTAAACTGCATAGGCTCTTGTCCCCATGTCCCTTTCTTTTGCTGTCATGGTGTTTTGGAGTGACAGAACGGTCATACAACCAGAAGCCTGCGGAGGCCCCTGGGAGCCGGAGAACTTCGAATCTTCCCGTCTTGTGTGCTCGGGGCCCCTCCACGCATGGCGACATTGGAAACCTGTCAGCTGGTTGTCACTTGGCAACACTGTTGGCATGGAAACAATGTAGAGGAGTTTAAACTCTGCATGGACTACGGACAAAGTATATATGGAAATCTCTCAGCATTGCACTACTGCAAAAAAATGACACGGGTGTATCTCCTAGGTACTCGTACAAACTCTTTTTGTATCTGCTGTTCTATACCAGAAAACGACTAATCTTATCATGCTTTTTAATGTTTTACTCACTTTACTTTTCTTTTTCTTTCTCTTTTTTTTTTTTATGACCACTGGTCATGCCTCAAATAATCCATTCCAAGTTGTATATTTTTGTTTTCCAATAAAATTTACAATCTACCCGGATTTGAAAATTGTCTTGTTTTCTCAGTTCTGATGGATCCTTGAGTTTGTATGCCCTGTAATAATTCCCATTTTTGTATTGAGGACAGGATGCTCCATTTTTGATAGGAATTTTTTTTTCTTCTTTCTTGTTGCTTAGAATACAAATGAAATGTTTACCATTTGAAATAAAGTGTCCCCTGTTATTTTCCCCCAAAGCACTGAGGAGCATCAGCCAATGCCTCTTAATGTTCAGATCAGATCCAATCTGTATTGTCATTGAAATAAATAAAAAAAAAAAGCACGGAGTGGGATCAAAGGCTTCTATCTTAACGTGCACACGATGGTCCTCGACTTTAATCAGCCTTGTTCTGTCCAGCTCCCCCCGCTGACTGCACGGGCCACGCGTCTGCTGCTGATGGCGCCGTTTAGAAGCTGCCTCATGTCTTGTGGCGTTGACGCGGTGCAGGTGATTTGAGCGTACATCAGAAACATGGTGTAAATAGAGGTGTACCTGTTCTGTTTTTTTGTTAATTTCTGATTGAGTTTGTTACAGTAGCTTGCAGAGATACTAAGTTTGTTATTTTGATGAATGACTAAAATAAAGCTCTATTGTGGACCTCTGATTTGGCTCCTGTGTGGATTTAATGAAGCCCCGCCCCCTGTCGGTGTGTTAGGGGTGAACGTCCCTAAGCTGTGATGGGTTGTGACTGTGTAGAGTAGTGAGGGTTGTTTTGGGCCTGCTCAGTCATGCATGGTGTTCAGAGCTCCCTGTGGATGCACATTTAGAGCGCAGGGAAAGTGCACTTACATTTCAAACACACACACACACACACGCACACACACACACACACACACACAGTCTGCCATGCAAAGTAGCTTCACTGGTGTTTTCCTTGAACCTTGTGTTCAGTCTGTAGCTGGAGAATCAGCTCATCTCCTCGGTCTGCACAGGAACAAGTTAAAGCTGCTGGAACAGAAAGGGAACAACACAACCCGCAACAGTTTCAGGTGTGAACCGATGACACAAGTGGCTCACATGTCGACAAAACCAATTATCACCAGGGCTGGAAAAACTCTGAGTGGGAAGTGAAATCACAGTTACTTTAAAAAAAAAGCTGTTAATGACCCAGAACACGTCTGAATAAGAGCAGACCATGTGCAGGCAGGTAGAGAGCCGGCTGTTTCCTCATCCCAGGTCATCATGTGACACTGAACAATCACTGCAAACACGAGTCCTTGGCCGAGTCGTACCATGTGTTTTCGTTGCCTAGCAACCGGGTTGAAAGTTGTTCTTTGGCTCCAACAGTGAGATTCTCACTTCAGGTGATGAGCCTTAGTTTTGCTTGCACATGAACATACATAGTGTGTGTGTGTGTGTGTGTGTGTGTGTTGCAAGAAAGAAAGACGTCACACTCGGTTAAATATAAATGTTTTAAGAAGAAATAAAAATTCCTTTTTGTCTTTACATGTTTGTATTTGAAGAGAAGGTAGGCAGCTCATTTTTAACCATATGGATGTCACCGATATCAGAGTTGCTGCTTGATTCTGATTGGCTAAGGCAGACGAACAAATAGCCGCAGTTTATCAGATCTCTAGGGGGGGCCATGCCATCACTCTGGACCTCCTGGAGACCCCCCCCGCCCCCCCCCCCCCCCAGAGAAAAGGGAACCCCACTTTGGAGCACGTTAGAAACTTTAATCCACTTAATTCACAAACCTAAATATGTTACAAGAAGACAACAAGGTTTCATAAAAAGTTCAAACCTCAGCGAGTCTGCACTTCCAGATGTACTGGCTTCTTATTAGCATTACAAGCTAACTATGATATGTGCCTTCAAATGATAATAGCAGCCCTTCAAATGATGAGGATCAAGTAAGTCGTGGCACCATGTACACGGTGTTCCTCTGCGCCGCCTCACCATCGTGTCTCAGTCTCATTCAAACTGGTCGGGGAGTCTAAATTTAGCCCTCCACCAGGCCGGCTCGTTGAAAAATTGATCGATAGTGGAGTCGCTGCTATAGTAACAGTCGCAGTTTTAATGGTGGTCAGGTGTCACCGGATCTCCAGCCAAGCAGATAGTGAAGGAGAGAGCCGGAAAAACAGAGCCATCTGTGGAGGCACTGACATGTCCAGGGGCGGCAACACGGCCGATAAGGTAAGGCTCCTCAGAGAACTGTGTGTGTGTGTGTGTGTGTGTGTGTGGTGTGTGTGTGTGTGTGTGTGTGTGTGTGTGTGGTGTGTGTGTGTGTGTGTGTGCTTCATGAGGACGAGACACGAGGAGATGCATCAACACATTGTTGGCATAGCAATTTCATGACAGCAGTGACAGTCCGCCGTGTGTGTGTGTGTGTGTGTGTGTGTGTGTGTGTGTGTGTGTGTGTGTGTGTGTGTGTGTGTGTGCTTCTTATCCGCAGGCCGTTGACAAGGTGGAGCGGTGTGTCCGGGGGAGCTGGTGGCTGGGAACACTGAGAGTAGTGTCACACTGCAGGATGACTTCAGTGTGTGTGTGTGTGTGTGTGTGTGTGTGTGTGTGTGTACACTCAAGAACAACACACACACGTTTCAGAACAATTAAAAGACGACTCGACGAACTTGTGTTCAGACGATTTCCCCACGTTTTTTTTACACAGAGCTCTCTCATTATTTCTAATCTGCCAGAAATAGCCTCAACACTCACACTACACCGAATCAAGCCCCTCAGTGCCTCACAGTGCATGCTGGGTAATAATGCACAGACCTAATTAATTATCAGGTTATCTTAGTGTGATCCTGGCTCTCACGCTCCGTTGTTCAGCAGCTGCTGTCTTCTTTCTATGAATGGATGTATATATATATATGTATATATATATATATATATATATATATATGTATATATATATATATACATATATATATATATATACAGCTGACAATGGACCAGGTGGCCGTAACAATACGTCTTTATATGTGAACAGCAGGCAAAGCTTCGAATTCATCTGAGACGGTCGACTACTTTGAGTCAAGAGGCGAACGCTTGACAGACAGATTTGGCTCCTGGCCAAAGATGAAGAGGCCTCAAGTTAACGGTCTTCGTATGAACACGTGTGATAACTAACAGAAGCATGTGGTCGTGTTGACGTTCTCAAGTTCAGTTTGGGTCTCAAGACCACTTTTTGAAGGTCTCGTCATGGAATCGAAAGCAATTTTTTACTCGGTCTGGGAGATCGGTCAGGGTCACCACTGATTGGCTATTTCTCCATGTCATCACTGTGATTTAAAGGAAAACACCTCGTGGAAAAGTTACACGTCGTTTCTTTAAACAGATAGCTCTGTTTCACTCCCAACAAGCACCGTGCCACAAGTCGCTAAAACGTCACCCCTCTCAAATTCTTCCAGGACACTCCCAACCCGGGTGTCTATCACATCCGGGATTTCCTCGAGGAAGCCGAGCTGAACCCGGTGAGGAAGACGTACGGGTTTAAAGGCGTGGGGAGGAAAGCTCAAACGAAGGAGGATCCGCCTCTCTCAGGAGCGTACGACCACATCGACTCCATCCAGGAAGTTCAGAGAAAGCCAGCGTCGTACTCTTTCAAAAACTGCCCGCGGGCCGGACGTGGTTACGCTGGGCCTCAGGGACAAGGTAGGGTCCGGACACGACCACTTCTGACTTTATGACTCAGACTTATTTTGTCAGTAGCGTCAGTAGACTCCCTGTTGGATAACGATGTTTGCACATATGCTGACACTCATATTTAAACTCGTCTTTGTCTTCATCCCGCGTGCCAGCAGATAAACACTTCACCCTGCGACTACAACGTGACTGAGAAACCAGTGGAGAAGACTCCCTGCAAGTAGGAGCTCCACAAACAGCCTCTCTTTAACTCTCCGTCGCAGCCGAGCAGACAAGCTGTGAATCATCTCCTCATCTCCTCTCAGCTCAAAGATGGAGGAGCAGCAATCAGCATCCTCCTCTCTCTTTGTCTCTTCTCTGATCAAGCTCAGCTTCATCCTCTTTTCTTTGACGGTCAACCCCCCTCTCTCCCCCCCCCCTCTCTCTCTTTCTCCTCTTCGTGCAGGCATGTGATGTTTCGCTCGACTGTGCAGCGGATCAGCTTTCCTCCTGTAAGTATCCAGTCACCAAGACTATAGTTATTAGGACCATTCAGTGTTTCCACTGCCCACAAAAAGGCTTCATTACAATGCACTTTCAATGGGTTTTGGTTACAAGCTGTGCCCGGGTGTGTTCCTGCATGCTCTGTACAGGAGCTAGTTATGACAAGCACAAGGGTCAGAGAAAACTGATCCCACTGGGTGTCTGATTGTATCATCTGAGGGCCCGTTATCGCCCCGCGCTGGCCGAGCAGGCAGCTGTGGTTCATGTTGCAGAGTGTCGCAGCCTTCGCCCCGTGTCCGTGCTGGTAGCTGATGGATATTTGAGCCGCCCTGGCAGCTGCTGAGTGTTGACAGAGAAGGAAAGGCGCGAAGAAATCCCGAGGGTGTTATTACTGCAGAGTTGCGAGCAGTTTTCTGCTGTTAGTGTGTCACAGCAACTCCAAGACAAGTCTATTGTCAAAGGTTAAGCAGCCAACAAATCCTGCAGCGAAGTTAACTGAAGCTCAGCTTGTTTTGGACAGCTGGCCTGACGGGACATTAGCAGATCATAAATGAGGAGACTTAATGGTTTACAGCAGCAGCTCGTGCTCCGTCCTCCGAGACGCTCCGAGAGAAATAAAACCAGATTTCTACTCAGACAAAGAAAATCCTCCAGTGATATGAGGATTCCTGGGGACATTTAGTCCTTCTGATTGGTCCTAATTTCTCCGACCCCGGTGCCACTGCATCCCAGACTTACATGTTGTGCTTTTTTTTTTTTTAATCGTCTGCACGTGCTGCGCTGAAGGAACAAATCCTCCCCTGACATTCAGGCGAATTGAAGTCATAATCCTGCACATTTCCATATGAATACACGCCTTCCTCTCTCAGCACACAAACGATTCAGCCTTTAAATATACAGCATGAAGACTCGCTGTTCAAACACCTGCTGCCACACCAGCTCGTCTGTCCACATGGAAATATCTCAACAACTGCTGGACGGATTACAGTGAAACTCTGTGCAGACATTCACGGCGCACTGACGATGACTCTGGTGATCCTTTTAGACTCAAAGTGAATACAATCGTCACTAAAGCTTTTTAGATAGCATCACCCCAGAGGATGATGTTTCCTCTTGCAGCAGGTCAAAGTTTTATGATATTCTGTGAAACATTTCAACACCTTGGATTGGACGGGAGCGCTGAACTCTCTGTCTCAGGTTGTTTTCAGTGAGTGACAGGAGAACAGGAGGTGTGAGAGGGTTTCACGGACTGACCACCCAGCTCCTATAAAACACACCTGCATCGGCGAGGGGATGGCGGAGGATCGAGTGAACGGGCGACGGGGATCAAATGGCACGTAATGCTAGAAAGTGTCTCTGAGGAGCTGAGAGAGGAAACCTTCATGTCTCCATCAGAATCAGAGAGCAACTGAAAATAAAAGACTGGTGCTGCGTTCAGGGACAGAGGGACAGTTTTTATGTCTGAGGATGAGGAGGGTGGAGGGGGGGTGGGGGGGCAAGGCTATTTCTGCACGGCACGCCGCTGGTGGTGACCAGTATGTGTGTTATTGGGTAAGAGGAAAGGAGAAGTGAAAGGCAGTAGGAGAGAAAGTATTTAACCCCTGATACAGATCACATGGTTAGGAAAACAAAATAAAGAAATCAAATCAAAAATAAAAGGTCCTAAAATCTGCAGCACAGAAGAAATCCGACAGACGAAGAAAACGGCAAGCTGCAGTTCCTCGAGTGTCCACTTGATGCTGGCTCCAGGAGCACTGGAAGTCACAAAAATAGCTGGTTCAAACTTGAAATAATTTGTAACCTGGCTGCTTTGAAATTTTGAGTTTGGCGAGCTAAGAAGCTTCGACATGATGGTTTCAAAAAGTAACATTAACGTCAGCCTGTCGTTAGACTGAGACAGCATTTCCAACATGGCGGCTGCTGCCGATGAGCCCACGAAGCCCCTGCAGGAACAGACGTCACTCAGACTGAGTCCATTTATATTTCTCTTCATAAGTCTGTGGTTAAAGGTCATGATGGATTCTCCGCTCGGTGGAAGCAACAGTCCTGTAAGTATCAGCTGCTTCTCAAGATCTCGACTTGCTCATCTAGAAATAACAACGCAGGTTTTCTTCTGATAACGGGTGAATTTCAAGTCAGCGTCGAGAGATTAATGAAACACATGTCTAATCACTCACAGAAGGAGGGTCCGGCTCCGTGTCAGTATGATCCAAAGTCCAGACCCTCGAGAGGCGTCACGTCCTGCTTCAGATCCAGATTACCCCGGCTCCACTTTGTGCACTCAGTGAGTTCAGAACTTCACCGTTAGCTTGGTTAGCATTTCCGCTAAAGATGCTAACAGGTTTCAGTTTTATCACCTTGTAAGCTTCAGTGGGAGTAAAGATGTTAAATACTGATATTTAGATAAATGTTACATGATTGTTTTTCATTTTTAAAAGGCTTCTATTTTCGGGCGATAACGTTTTCAGAACGACCGCCATGCCACGCGATAAAACAAGTCGTACTTGCTGCTGTTCCTGTGTTTGAACAGAACACTCCTGGACCGGGCGCCTACGAGCCGAGCTGGAAGTTGGGCGACCGTCTGAGCAAAGACGCCACCTCAGATCCATCGTTCAGCCTCTTCTTTCGTAACCTGTAGTGTGGACTTCATTTCCCATAATGCCTTGTTTCAGCTCCTCATCCTGACAACTCTGTAACCTGAGCTGTATCCGATTAAAGGAAAAAATGTGGAAGAGAAACAGGCGTTCCTTTTCTTTGACTAAGATTGTAGAAGAATCAGATACTCAGCGGTGGTGTTTCAAGAATCAATATGGACGCCCTCCAAACGGCGTTCATCACCTTTATACCTGCCAGCGTCTGCTTACACGCTTACTCCTCTTCCTCTGTTTGTGTGTGCTGTCAGATGGGGGCCCTTTAGGGAGGTCTCTGACTGTCATTGCAAGATGTGCACATTTTGGGACGCTGTCTTTAGTTCAATGTAGACAGTGTGCAAGAGGTAACCGACTTTTAAAAAAAAGATGGAGGATGACCTGCACCTACAGGTCATGACGCAGGAGTCGAACCCACAGTTGTTGTTGCCGTTCGTATCGACACGTGTATTGATATTGTTTGATTCTTACGAGAAACATAATTAAGTTGAACATCGTGGCATCATAACAACAATAACTTGGTCTCCGTTTATCGACGTGTCTGGAGTGGATCAACAACATAATCAGCAACCTTTGTTTTTCTCAGATCGTTTTACCGACGCCGGCGAGGGGAACACGATAATCTTATCTGCAACGAGGAGTGCTTCATTCCACTTAACGACATGTTCCTGGTACCGCTCCCCCCCCCCCCCCCCCCCTCCATCTCTCTCCCTCTGCCTCCCTCCTATCTCCGGCCTTCGATGCTCTCAGGAGGAGGAATTCTGCTCAGCCATGCGTCACATGCACATAGCTTACTGTGGCATGCTGCACCCTCAGATAACACATTCGGCATTAGAGAGCCGAGGCAGCCGCGTACAATAAAACAGCTATTCTTATCGCTACCTACTCCACGTACTCTCGCTGTCGACGAAACAAACACACGGGCAGTGATGCCGGGTCACAGAGAGCAGCAGCGAAACAGCTCACATGATAATGGTGCACGACATGAATAAAAACATAGCACATTTGTTCTGCTTCTTTTGTTGTGAATCATGTATTTATTCAGAAGGTTTCCCTGAGCGTGCACGGCGCTTCATATTCACAGATTCAGACACTCGTGCAGGCGAGCTGCTGAATGTTGCACAGCTGAGTTGAGACAGGTGTTGAGGGAGTGGCGAGTTATATTCATCCAATCTCCAGATCCCGTCATCAGATCCAAGCATGCAAATATGTGCAGCCGTTCTTCAAACCGACTTTGTTAACCATATCTTAATGTGGGATTGATTTTCACCCACGGCAACAAATCAGAGAGAAAAGAAACGGAAAATAAAACTGATACCAGATTTAAAGTCTTTTAAAGGAGCAGTCTGTAGCTCCGCCCCCTAGTGTTTAAAATGAGTACTGCAGTCTAACCTCTAATCATCACAGAGAGCTGTCTCCCCCCCTCCTCTCACACAGGTCATCATGTGGGTGACACTGTAGCTTCAGTGTTTAGCCAGCTCTGCATGTGGTGGACACTGTAGCTTCAGTGTTTAGCCAGCTCAGCATGTGATGGACACTGTAGCTTCAGTGTTTAGCCAGCTCTGCATGTGGTGGACACTGTAGCTTCAGTGTTTAGCCAGCTCTGCATGTGGTGGACACTGTAGCTTCAGTGTTTAGCCAGCTCTGCATGTGGTGGACACTGTAGCTTCAGTGTTTAGCCAGCTCTGCATGGGTCTGTAAAGCTTTCTGCGTTCTAACCTCTCTCCATGTTTCATCTCCAACATTGATCCTAGTTTGAGCAGCTTTCTGCTGCTGGAGCTTATTAGAAACATGCAGAGGCTTTTTAGCTCGGGTACAATCACTTCTATCTGAAGCAGTTCCACTGCCCGCTTCCATCTTGAATTTCCCTCGGGATCAATAAAGTATCTATCTATCTATCTATCTATCTATCATCGCTGCAACACCTGTTCACCTGATAACTGCTCTCATATCTGGCAAACCCAGGGGCGTCCAAAACGTACACGACGTCTTTATCAAAGCAGCACAAACGGCCACAGGACGGCAGCTTTTAGTCCTTGGACGTAACATCCTGTGTTTCCATGGCAACGACAAACATTTTGACTCATCATAGCGGCCACCAAGAAGACACGGGCCATCACAACTATAAAATTATGGCTGTTGGAATTATTTGTGTTCATTTAAGTAATCAACAATAACAACACAGGTTTAGTCAATTTTTAATGAATTTTCATGTAAAAATTATCAACCAGTTTCGACACATTGAGCCTTTAAAATGAACTCGATTAAGATCTAAAAGACAACATTTGAGTTTGGATGATTGTGTGCACATTGTGAGCTGTTCATCAGTGAAGTGTTTTGTTTGTTGTGACAGTCAGACGGGCTGCACAGAATGTGATCTCGGCACATCTCCTTAATCCCCGCGCTCTGTTTTCCTTCAGTTGCCGACACTTAAGAGGTTCAAGAGGTTCAAGAGCCGGACTCTTATTCCCCCTCTCATTATTCCTGAGACAAAGGAGAGGAAGACAATCTTATTAACACGCAGCGTGGTCGTGTGTGTGTGAGTGTGTGTGTGTGTGTGTGTGCTGCTTTGTGCCGGTGGTCAGGGCTTGGAGCCCCTGGTAATCTCTGCCTCTGTCGATCCCCCAACGAGCCCCTCGCTCCTCGTCTCTGCGCTCTCTGCAGTCCGCCGCTGATCTCTGACATATGCCTCATACTGACGCCTTAACACCCACAGCTGGCCTCGACCACAGGCACGGCCACGCTGCCGCTCTCTGCCTGTCAATCAGACACACAGCTACACAGTGACATGAACACACACACACACACACACACACACACGCACACACACTTGTGATCCTTTGCTCTTTAAAAACTCTCTGGCATACTGATGCACAAATCTGCAGACCCCACACACACACACACACACACACACACACACACACACACCACACACACACACACACACACACACACACACACACACACACACACACACACACACACACACACACACACATTCTGTGAGTTACAAGTCTCACTTCTCCTTTTCTCAGAACATCCAGATTATAAAACATGAAGTGGGGATCATCCTGTCCTCAAACCTCGGGCGCCGATGACCCGGGAGTGAGGTCGTGACCTCAGACTGACCTGTGGTCATTCCTTCATTCTCCTCTCTCTCTCTGCAGATCATTAAAAACTACCACGAGACCAAATTAGACCTTTGAACTTTGCAATAGAAACACAACAAGTAATCATTTTAAGACCCTTGAGTTTAGGTCCTAGGGCTGTCCATCGTCTTCGGTCTATTAATCCCATTTGTTATAGTCTTACGTCTTAGCTGATAATAGATGAACCCTTGAGCGATCATGTTTGTTTCTTCATTTTAAACCAATGTAACAGGATTATATAAACAATACTTCAGAGGTCTGTTTTCTAAAGGTTTTAATGGGATTAAAGATGTGACGTGTGCTGGCGCAGTCACGTCTCTTAAAGGTCAGGAGAAACATCTGGTGTCAGACGAGCCGCACAGTCAGACCAAAACATCAACTTCAGTCTGCGGGAGCAACTTAACGAGAAGCGCTCAACCTTTAGGAAGCAGGAGCAGCACATCCGAGGAGGACATCTGAGTTTCTGGCAGCTTCCATCAGGAGGCGACGTGACCCTCGCTCCGCAGCCGGGCTGGAGTCAAGGACGGAGAATTAGCAGCTGACACGCTGAGAAAATGTGACCCTGCTGCAGAGCGCTGCAGAGTGATTACGAAAGGCAGGCGGATGGAATTCAGAAAGAATGCGAAGTTACACAAAAATACCCATAATGCAATTCTCGTGTGGGACAAATGCAACTTTAAGTCGCTGCTAAAGGTCGACAGTCGAACAGTGAAGCCATTGTGCAGAACAGCTCCGTCTTTCTCTCTCTGTTGAACTGCAGCACCTTGAGAACCTGCTTCCTGTTAGTCCAGGTCACGCTCACCCACACACGGGGGGGGGGGGGGGGGGGGTGACGAGAACGACCAGGAATGTAACACGCCAGGAGGGTGACCAGGTATCCTCCCCCCCCCATCCCCCCCCATTCCCCCACTTGGGCCGTTTAGATTAAATTACATTTAAAAGTTTAATCAGCTCCAACAGACGGCTGTTAGCGAACAACAGGGTCATTGTTTGCGTGGGTAAATGTGCTGGCATGGACGTGGACTCGGTCCAAGAGCGCTGGAGGTCGAACAGGTGAAACCGCAGTCATTGATGGAAGAGGACACAGCGCCTGTGTTATGACGTCCGCTGCTCCACAATGTCGACCTCACTAAAGAGCATCAGAAAAACAAACAGAGCGAGAGGACAAAGCAGCGACAGCAACAACGTGAGAATGATTCAACAGTTATTTTTTTTCAACCTTTCAGTGTCTGAGCAGTTCAGGTGAACTTTTGACCTTCTGTCTCCTGAATTTTATTTCAGTAATTTCAGTTTTTTAAAGAATAGCGCGATGGTTTTCAAGTACAGTTATTACATATCTTGTTGAGATTGAACATTTGTTCCTACCAGTGTCCACTAGAGTCTGTCTCCTGCAGTGAGTCAGTCTCCATAGAGCTCT
>NC_136705.1:1134645-1191772 GCF_947650265.1 Symphodus melops | reverse complement strand
CCTGAACACCTGAAGCACCTCGCCACTTAAAAGATGTAACATGGAGATAACAAAACGCCTCCTGTTGAACAGGATGGAGCCAGAAAACAACCCGTGACGGCCGCTGAGATATTCTGAATTTAGAACCCGATTCTGAGCTGGACGAGCCGCAGCGTTCACGCCACTTTCACCAACCACAAAAAAACACACATTTAATTCCCTGATAAAACACTGAAGTTCCCTCAGGCGGGTCTCGAGTCCGCAGAGTCTCAGCCCTGTCCCGTGTGCATCGGCCCCTAAAGGCTGCAGCCAGGCGGCTGACTGAGTCCGTGAAGAGCATATCAGGCCTGTCCATCGACCCCCTCCTTACGTATTGTCCAGGCCGCACAGGGTCGGCTCAGTTGGTCGAGGGTTCGATACCCCTACGAGCATGTGCGGATGATGTGCTGCCTCCTCTGTTGACTCTTTAAGTCACGTTAGTGTTCAGGTGCTGCAGCGGGCGTTCCTCTCAGGCTGCTTCCTTTATTGTCGTTTCTCCTGCATGTTGTTTCTGAAAGCATCGTACCACTCTTTGGTCGGCTGCTGCTGTTTTTTTTAATTTATTTTTTGTGCTTTATAAACTTGAAGTTTTAAAAGATTTCAGGCTTTGTGTCGGTTTCCCTTCGTCGTTGAAAACGTGACTTTCTTCACTTCCCTTCGGAGCGCAGAGGAAGGACGATCTCTCCGTCTTGGCTCCACATTTTTCCCGTGCTTGGAGGCGAAACACAACGAACAAAAACAACAATGTTGCTGGGTGGATTATGGTGCGAACTGTCCGGTGAGGCTGATGGTGGATAATGGTGGCCCATTTCTGTAATGCCCCGCCGCACTGTGGCCGTAGAGTCCCATTGTGATTAAGGCTGTAAGCTCCTTAGTGTCTCCGGCCTGCCATGATCTCCAGCCTCTGACAGATGTGCTCTATCCACTCGCCCTGTTAGCTCCTCTCTCCTAATCTCTGACCCCTTTCTCTCTGTGTGTCTCACCCATTCATCCTCCCTTCCTTCCTTCGTGTGTCACCCTCTGCCTCCTGATCGTGAACAGCAGGACTCCTCTCTCCGCCTCGGTGACCTCGGAGTCAATCCTCGAACATTAGCGGCACGGGGCGGCTGCGTTTCAGCTGCTCCGCATGCAGACCTGACTCCACCTCTCAGCTTATCATCTTATGAGGAGGCAGGTTGAACTCCACAAAAAGTGAGCATGCACGGATTACTAAAGTGACTGTACCAAACACTGCACATACACAATGCAGATTTGTTGCGTCTCTTTAGCTCCAGATGGAAAATAGGTCCGTAATCCTGTCCAATGCTAACCTTTGCATGCAGTCGGTGTTGACATAAATGGATGGATCCTTTGTGTTAAATCTTCCACTAGTGACCCCTAGAAGTAAAATTATAGCCTGTATTCACCCTCATTTTTAAAGGAGCAGTATGTAACTCGGACCCCTAGTGTTTAAAATAGGTACTGCAGTCTGATTTTAAAGAGCTGTAGCATGGCTCTGTAAAGCATCTCCAACATTGATCCTAGTTTGAGCAGCTTTCTGCTGCTGGAGCTGATTAGAAACACGCAGGCGTGAATGGCGTCTGAAGCGAGGCGTGAATGTCCGTGTCGCTTCTTTCTAAAGTTGTTCAGATATTTCAGCCTCGACTGAACGTCACACCGACAGGCTGCAGCTTCACAGAGCCCGAAGCTGTGAGCAAAGATGAGCAACTCGCAGAAACAAGACGGGGAAATAAGATCTTTGAGAAGTTTAATGCAAATACTGTTGTTGTTGTTTTTTTTCTTTTGTGAGACGGAGAAAAATGCGCCTGACGTGCCTTTTGATTCTGCTTCCTTCAGACGGAGAGTTGGGCGTGCGAGCCCGAAAAGACAAACTTTTGTTGCAGCATCTAATATGAAATGTACGTGCATGTCAACACGCTCTGCCTTTCTACTGTATCTACTCTCCAAACAGAGGAGTCATGAGAGCAGCACAGAGCTGAACAGACAGGAGAACAGCTCCACCTACAGGAAGTCCTCAGAATTAAATCTAAAGATGTCAGAGCAACAAGTTTCTCTGCAAACTGTGAATCAAAAACATCCGAGCAGCAGAGATAAGATAACGAGTTCATGTGAGGTCATGTTTGAAGTCAGCACACACCTGAGGCTCACAGGTATCTCTCTCTCTGCAGGTGTGTGTGTGTGTGTGTGTGTGTTTGTGTTTTGTGTGTAATCACCCAGTGCAGTTGACCAATGCAGACTTTAGCAGCCAATAGGGGCAAAGAGGGATCCTCTGGTCTCATCCTGCTGCATTCTTTAAATACAGACACCGCACCGACGCCCTGTAACACACACACACATGCACAAACACACACACACACACACACGCACAGCAGCCGCTGATGAAATTGAATCGAGTGTAAGGGAGTGATTCAAACATGCATCATCTGTCCTTACACAGCCCTAACAGACCCATTTAGACACACAGTCACTTAATACATGTAGGCCAATCAGTAATGGACCACATGCACGCTTACATGCAAACACACACACACACACACACGCACACACACACACACACATTCAGTAGCTTGGTCCTAAATAGAAGCGGATGTGACAACGCTGAGGCTGCCCCCTCTCCTTCTACGGAGCAGCAGACTATTTCTAGAGCTCTCCATTGATCTGCAGTGTCACTTTATCCTGCAGCAAGGATCAATGTCTGACACACACACACACGTACACACACACACACACACACACACACACACACACACACACACACACACACACACACACACACACACACACACACACACACACACACACACACACACACACACACACACACACACACACACACACACACACACACACACACACACACACACACACACACACACACACACACACACACACACACACACACACACACACACACACACACACACGGAGGGGAATGTCAGCTATTTCAGCTTCTGTTGAGGGTTCCTATTTGGCAAAAGAAATCAGAAAGTCTGAACTTGATTTTGGCCCCGTTCACGGTAAACTCATGATTGTTTGTTTGTAGAAGAAGGAGGGAACGAGTGCAGCCATGAAGGACAACAACAAATGAACCTGACAGCAAAGTTACATTTCCTGTTAGTGCACATTTTAATCATGAAATAAACATTACATTATCCAGCATGAAGACGAGAGAGTAGAGAGGCAGAGCAGTGAAAGGACAGAGCTCAGGCTGCAAATAATTGACTTCTCCTTTGGGTGTGTCTCAGTGTGTCAAAGTGTGTGTGTGTGTGCATGTGTGTGAGTGTGTGTCTTGGGCTGATATTTAAGGAGAAATGAGCTCACCTTCCCCGCCGCCATGAGTGACAGGCCCAGCTGGTGCCAGAGGTGAAACTCGTTGAAAGAAAACTTCATGGCTCTCTCCAGACACTGCACACACACAAAGACGATGAAACGATCAGATGGACACAGAAGGGACGAGCAGAGTCTACGTGAACTTTAACCTTTTTTATCTGAGATATTTTGGGTTTCTAAAAGGACAAAAATGTGATCAAACGTTGTGATTGACTTCAGCAGACGTCTTCAGCCTGCAGCAGCGAAACAGGCTGTAACGTCTGCAGCGTGATCCTCGATCGATCACAGTGCGTCCAATCATGGCCCCTGACCGTGTGTGTGTGTGTGTGTGTGTGTGTGTTGGGCTAAGCCTCAGCCCTGCTTCAGACCATAAAGACGTGATTGATGTGTGTGTGGAGCGCGCTCAGTCAGCTGCTGTCAGTCACTCGGAGGCGTGCCGAAGCAGGAAAAGGCTCTGATTGAATAATCAGGCTGTTAACATGCAGACAAAGCCGACCTGCTGCACAGAGCACAAAACATCAGGCAGAGTGTGAGGACTGTACTATGAACACTTTCACTGGACCAAGCTGGGAGCCAAATGAATCATTTCAGGAAGAGTCTCTGCTCCATGTGTGACAGAGCTGACCTTTGTCAACCCCTTAAATCTGCCCCAGTTAACCACTGGTAGAGTGTCGGCCTTTGAGTTAGCAGCTAACGTTGCTATTCCACACTATTTCAAAAGTACAGCTGAAGGGATTTTTATAGATTTTGATTCTCATGAAATGAAGTCCTGGTCTCTGGGTCCCAGTCTAAACCACTTCTTAAAGGTGTCGGTCTCAGACTGGGCAGACTCGAGGACTTAAGTCAAGACCTGACTGACAGACTATTTTATCAATTATCACTGTTATTAGAAGTAAAACACCCCTTTCTAAAAAAATAGTAATTTGACTTTATTTATAGTTTGGTTTGCCCCCCCCCGCCCCCCCCCGCCCCCCCCGCCCGCCCGCCTGGTGTTATGGTCTCAGCGAGTGACACGCCCACTGCTCACAAGATGATGATTTGTCTGTGATATTTATAGTCTGGGTCTTGACTCGGTGTTGGAGCACTCTGGTCTTAAAGCGACCCTGCCTTGTGAGACACAGTCTGTCCTGCAGCTGCACCGGCCAGCCACCTGCTTTGCATGCTCTTTGCATTCAGTGCAGACAGATTACTTTGTCATGAAGTTGCAAATCAAGTTGCTCCAAACCATCGATCAGTCTGCAGAGCATCTGTCTGAAACGTGTTCCCTCACTTCTGGGCCTCCGGACATGCTGCTTCCTCCAGCCAATGAGAGCGCAGCAGGTGAGTTCAGGAGTGGATACAGTTCAGTGATTGGCAGTGAATATGACGGACGTGGACGCAGCAGCAAAGAAGAGAAAGTATAATCAGGAACACCACGAGGACAGCGTGCAGTGTTGGTACAAGCGTTAAAGTTGCACACCACGTCCTGCAGGGGGCGGGGCTTCTGGGGGGGCGATGAGCCGAGGAGGAGGGTCCACGTGTCGTGTTTACAACCAACATTTCTATTGACCCCGCCTTTAAATCCATCAATAACACAAACACAGCTCGCCTCCATGAAAAGCTCCTTTTCCTTTATACAGCCATAAAGCTGGTTACGTCTTAAACTTCTCGACCTGCAGACGTTCAAACTGCACGAATGTTTGTCTGCGTGTCGTCTGGAGTTCTCGACAGGTTGATCAGACGTTTGAGTCAGCAGCTGCAGGAGTCACAGCTCAGATTGATTCATGCTTCAGTCTGTAATCAATCAGTGTGAATCTTTAATACACGGTCCAACAGCAGCTCATGTATCTGACAACTGATCCTCCTCAGTGTGTGTGTGTGTGTGTGTGTGTGTGTGTGTGTGTGTGTGTGTGTGTGTGTGTGTGTGTGTGTGTGTGTGTGTGTGTGGTCGTCCTTATTAGATGACTGATTCTGTCTATGAATCAGTCAGACAGGTGGGCTCACCTAATATAAGAACGACCTCTGTGACCTCCAGCTCTCCGACTCCCCCACATCTGGAGGGAGGACGCACACGGAGAGCTCGTAAACAAAGAAGATGTGCGGAGGCGTTTAGAGAGAGAGGAGGAAGAGGAAGAGGAAGATCTCACTGAAACATTTTGTGTGTGTGTGTGTGTGTGTGAGAGCACACCTCGGACAGCATGGCATACTGCCCCCTCCTGGCCATGCCGATAGTGAGCAGGTCGTACACGGAGGTGGCATCCTGCAGGCTGGTCTTACGAGCTTCGGCCTGGTCCGGCAGACGACTGATCACGGCCTCGCCGCTCTCCTGGTAGAGGACAAAATCTGAGTGATGAAGAAGAGGAGGGGGAGGAGGAGGAGGAGGAGGAGGAGGGGGGCGGAAGAGGAGGAGGAGGAGGAGGCAAAAGAGGAAACTGAGGCAAGGAGAAGGAAGGTGGTAAGGAGCAGAAGGAGAAAAGGAGGAGGATTAGTAGGAACGAGGAGGAGAGAGGGAAGAGGAGGAGGAGGAGGAGGAGGAGGAGGAGGAGGAAAACAAGGAAGGGAGAGAGAGGGGAGGGAGAAGTGTGAGGGCAATCAAGACAGGCAGGAAAGGGTTAAGAAGGAGGTGAAACAAGGATGGGGAGGAAAACTAAGAATGCCTATTTTCAGGTTTGAGTTGGAAAGGTAACATGGCTGATGATGTGACGGAGTCAACGGGGAGAAGGAAGAAAAGAAATCCTGTGGACAGTGTGTGTGTGTGTGTGTGTGTGTGTGTGTGTGTGTGTGTGTGTGTGTGTGTGTGTGTGTGTGTGTGTGTGTGTGTGTGTGTGTGTGTGTGTGTGTGTGTGTGTGTGTGTGAGTCTCTCACCATGGATTCTGTGATGAGCAGCAGCAGCACAGCCTCCTCCACCACGTCCTGAGGACAGAAGCAACTGCAGGGACACAAGAAACAAGAAGCAAAACCACAATTAGACTATTAGTCTATACACACACACACACACACACACACACACACACACTCTCACACACACACACACACACAGGACTGAAGGTGGGTTGTCAGATTGCTGCAGGTGTCCAGTTTCTCTTTGTGGTGCTGTAACACAACACGGACCACACCGGGTATATCACTACACAACACTGGCTCAGATGTCACACACACACACACACACACACACACACACACACACACACACACACACACACACACACACACACACACACACACACACACACACACACACACACACACACACACACACACACACACACACACACACACACACACACACACACACACACACACACACACACACACACACACACACACACACACACACACACACACACACACACACACACAGGAAGAGAGAGGAAGAAGGAGGAAGAGGGGCAGGCGGGAGAAGGATGAAGCGTCAGTCCATTGACACCCTGCAGCCAATCAGAATCAAGTATTCACCCGGACAAAGGTTGAACATATAAACATATTTACTGATTGATAAAACTTGCAGCCTGTCAGTCGGATTAAACGAATCAAACAGAACAGACCCGTCTGTGCTGTATCTCTGCGGGGGCTTCACGGTGGGGTAGATGGCGTCCTTGGAGGCGGCGGCCCCCTCTCTGTGGAGCCAGGCTGTGGGCGGGGGTCCCAGCGGGGGCCAGTAGCTGTCCTCACTGACGGAGCTCAGCAGCACCTCTGCCAGCTTCCTGGCTGCAGCCTGAGAGGAGACAGAATATATGTCAAACTATATCCCAACAAAGAAGCAGGAACCTTCTGTTATAGCTCTGACCCCCTAGTGTTCAAAACGGGTACTGCAGTCTAATCATCACAGAGTGACTGTTCATATTAGTAAAAGGATTACCTTCCTGAAGCTATGAGACCCTCGAGACTCCACCACCCTCAGCACCCGACGCAGCTGGTGTGAACCCTGAGCGAGATGACTAACACACACACACACACACACACACACACACACACACACACACACACACACACACACGTTATGCCTGTGAGTCATGTGAGTAAACAGTAATGTAAATGTGTGTTTAAATAATTTTTATTAGATTATTCTGCCTCTGATTTGTTCTGTTTTCTTGGTTGAGCGTAACTCTCTCTGTGATTGGACGGCAGCTGACGGAGCACGCCTGCCATTGATTGGACGGCAGCTGACGGAGCACGCCCGCCAGTGATTGGACGGCAGCTGACGGAGCACGCCCGCCAGTGATTGGACGGCAGCTGACGGAGCACGCCCGCCAGTGATTGGACGGCAGCTGACGGAGCATGCCTGCCAGTGATTGGACGGCAGCTGATGGAGCACGCCCGCCAGTGATTGGACGGCAGCTGACGGAGCACGCCCGCCAGTGATTGGACGGCAGCTGAGGGAGCACGCCTGCCAGTGATTGGACGGCAGCTGATGGAGCACGCCCGCCAGTGATTGGACGGCAGCTGACGGAGCACGCCCGCCAGTGATTGGACGGCAGCTGACGGAGCACGCCCGCCAGTGATTGGACGGCAGCTGAGGGAGCACGCCTGCCAGTGATTGGACGGCAGCTGAGGGAGCACGCCTGCCAGTGATTGGACGGCAGCTGACGGAACGAGATTTTAAATGGAAGTGTAGAAGAAGCCGAGATAGTTTGGGTTTTTATTCAGGATGTTTTATTGTTTGTTTTTTGATGAAGTCTGAGACACTTTGTGTTCAGTGAGGAAATGAATTAGTGACTGTGGACTGAAGACTCTTTGTTTGTTTTTGAGTCTTCACTGGGAGGGAGGAAGAAGAGGCTCACGCTGCTGCGTCTGGTTTTATCCTCAAGTCAAGTCGTAACACATTCAACTTTAAATATCAGAAAACAACAAAACCCGACTCTAAAACTGATTATATATATATATATATATATATATATATATATATGTATATGAGAGAGCTGGACACTGGAGGCTGCTTCTCTGAGTCAAAGAGCAACACTGACACCTGCTGGTCAGATGATTGAACTACACGTCTGTTTCAATGAGGTGAGTTTCCCCTCTCGTCCTCCAAGAACGTGATCAACAGGTTCTGATAAAACAATTCTGCTCTTTACGCCAGCTCTTAAAAATGATATGTTTAATGTGTGTGTGTGTGTGTGTGTGTGTGTGTGTGTGTGTGTGTGTGTGTGTGTGTGTGCCTCACCCTCTCTGCAGCAGACACAGGTACGCGCTCTGTAACGCAGCCTGCACGAAGTAGCCCAGGTCGACGTCGGGAGGTGGAGGGAGGAGGCTGGATTTGGGGTTCTTCGAGTGGGGGGTCGACACAGTCTGAAAATGTGTTTCACCTTTAGTACACACTGCACATAAACACACACACACACACACACACACACACTCACTGACACACACACTGACACACACACACACACTCCTCTCCTCCTCTGCAGGTGTAAAGAAGAATCCCACCTTGTCGAGCTCCTGCAGGTAGGAGAGCGCGGCGTCGCAGGCTCTCAGGAAGCAGGACAGACTCTCCTCCTCCCTCTCTGACAGACGCACACGAGATATCGAAGAGACCGCCTGGTGGTCCAGAGACAGACCTGAACCACAGAGAGACCTGAGCATGAACCACAGAGACCTGAGTATGACCCGGAACCACAGAGACCTGAACCACAGAGAGACCTGAACAGGACCCTGGACCACAGAGAGACCTGAACAGGACCGTGGACCACAAAGAGACCTGAACAGGACCCTGGACCACAGAGAGACCTGAACAGGACCCGGGACCACAGAGAGACCTGAACAGGACCGTGGACCACAAAGAGACCTGAACAGGACCCTGGACCACAGAGAGACCTGAACAGGACCCGGGACCACAGAGAGACCTGAACAGGACTGTGGACCACAGAGAGACCTGAACAGGACCCAGGACCACAGAGAGACCTGAACAGGACCCAGGACCACAGAGAGACCTGAACAGGATGGTGTTGATTTTGGCGCCCCCTGTAGACAAATCAGTATTTCTAATCTCTTGGCTGACCTTATCTTTCACATGTGCAGGTCACGTTTTTTTATCAACAACGTTTAAATGGATCTTTGTTCTTTAAGGTCACGTCGAGGCATCGTATGAACGTCTGCCTCTTCAGAACCAGAACCCAACCCACTGATGAGATGTTTCAACTTGAATAAAATCTACTTATTTTACAGATCCTGCATTTCTCCTCTTGTTCTCTCTCTGCTGGGCGGACAGCAGGTCGGTCCTGGTCCAGATGCCCCGCTTGGACAGATGATGGACAGAAGCCTCGGAGCAGCCCCAGCAGGTACAAACATCCCAGAGACGGAGCGATACGAAGCCCCGGAGGACCCGACCGAGTTCAGCAACAGAAACACGCAGAGGAAACAAATATGTGACCGTTTAAAAACCACGTGTGATCATCAGGAAACAGGAAATGTAACGATGTGATTATGAGTGTAATGAGATCAGAGCTCCGAGCACTGCGGTGATGATGCTCTGTGGACGTGACCTTTGACCTTTAATCATGCTGGGCTTTCACGAGGAACTGAAGACTGAGGAACTGTACTGTATATGTGTGTGTGTGTGTGTGTGTGTGTGTGTGTGTGTGAACAGCTCATGTTTCCACTAAGCGTGACTCACTCACAGTTGTTGTTTTTTTTTTCTTTAAATCTTCTCAGAGACTCGGCTCCCTCGAGGTCGTCGCAACAATTTTTACATCATCACCAAAAACTAAACTGAAATAACCCGACAGCCTTTAAAGAAATATTTAGAGGTCTATATTATATTGTGTTTGTTTCTTAGACACTAAACTCAGACAATAAGACAAAGAGCTTCCATCCAGGCAGCAGCTCGGGGGTTAACTCTCTGCTGCTGATGTTTTCATGCTCAGTACCTTTGATGACGAACGCCTCGGCCAGCAGGCGCAGGTGGTAGGTGGGCTGAACATCCTGCGTCAGCTCCTCCAGTCCCACCCTGGCACACATGCCCTGAGCGTCCCGGTACCGACCTTGCACGTAGTGGACTTTGGCCATCAGCAGCAGAGCCTCGTTTAGGTACCGAGGCTGCGGGGCGAGAGGAGGACAGACAGACAGACAGAGACATCAGGACCGAGACGTGTTTGAGACGCATGAGGAGTTTAATGAACATTCAGAGACTGACCGTGAGACGGCCTCTGCTCAGGACCGAGTTGAGGTGTCCTTTGGCCCGGCACAGTTTGGGTTGGGTCTTGTCTGTCAGAGGCATGCAGCTCCGTAAGAGGTCCGTGTTTTCCTGCAGGCACTCCTCCAGCAGGGCCTCTGCCATCAGCAGCATCCCGTAGTCATCTGAGAGGACGGGGTCAGGATAGACAAATGCATTTCGTTGGAGTCCGTCTGAGCTCGGGGTCAAAGGTCATTATTTTCTGTAGCCAACGCAAACCTCAGCGAATCCATAAAAACAACATTTCCCACCGACTCAGAGAGAGAGAAGCTTAAATATTCCTGACGTCTTTTTTAGAAGCAACAGTTTCCAGTTCCCTCCGAGCTCTCCTCAAATAGATTTATATTATAATCACATGACAAGACGAGCTCGTGGTCACAATCAGAGACTCTGTGTACACACACACACGATTAAACCTTCCTGTTTACCTTTGTCACTCTGTGTGTGTGTGTGTGTGTGTGTGTGTGTGTGTGTGTGTTCTCTGACGCCAACACTGCGAGCTGTGTTTATGTCCTGATGCTCTTCGTATATCTGCTGTTAGTTTTATCAGCACAGCCAAGGCTAAACTGTGTGTGTGTGTGTGTGTGTGTGTGTGTGTGTGTGTGTGTGTGTGTGTGTGTGTGTGTGTGTGTGTGTGTGTGTGTGTGTGTGTGTGTGTGTGTGTGTGTGTGTGGGGCTGAGTGTAAACAGCAGGACGGTTCTCAGCCCACGAGCTACACCAGCTCAGAATTCTGTCCCACTAATGGACGAACTTTGAGAGCGACTCGGCCTCGGCAGGTGGCGTTAGGCTACTTCCTGTTTTAGCTAGTTCCTGCATGTTGGACCAAGAACAAACTCGCCACGTTGTCGCCTCTGTCTCGTTGACTTCTTCGGCGTGGGAACTGTGGAGCACACTCAGATCACTGAGGGCCCGTTTAGGTCGGACTGCGGTGTGGATACATGAACGAGTAAAACTTTTTTTTTTGACCGACTTTGCGAAGTGCATCTTCGTACGAGTCACGTCATCATCCACGCACGGCCTGCTGCGAGCTCCACCTCAGCGGCGAGGAATCCGTCCTGCATCTTATCTCATATCTGCTTTTTGATTGATCGACTGACTGATATTCTTCACACATTTGTTCGTCTCCGTAAACAGATCCGACTCTTTCACTGGATCGATGTCAGTCTCAGTTTATCCTCCAGAATCTGAGATCAGAGCTGCAGCACTGACCTCGCTGCATAACTGTCCAATCAGATCACACACAGCTGTGTAATTCTTCTAGATGTTTCTACAGATTTCTCTGAGGTGATTTTGTGTTGCTGCTTTTACATTCATCTTGAACACTTAGTCTAATTTTCGTAAAGCTGCACTGTCATTTACTTCCTGCTCTGTGGGCCTTTGAATTGTCCCCCGGGGACAAATAAAGTTTTTTGAATTGAATTGAGTGAGCGGTCGATGTTTCACTCGTGTGCAGGGACAATAAACATCTTGAGTCTTGAGTCTTCTTGTTGCTGAGTCAGTCGGCCAGCTGGTGGTCTGATCTTCCTTTATTCCAAATCTACCTTCAGGTACCTGTAAAGTTATTTGACCTTTTCTTCACCTGCCATCAAACGGTTCCATTTCTACTCTAAAAGTGGGAATCAGAAAAAACTTCCACTCTCCTGATTCACCCGTCTTTCCATGAACGTCCGATCAGCTGATGTCCTGACTCACGCACGCAAACAGCACATTAGATTTAACACTTCAGTGCATGTGCAAACTGTCCGCCTGCACCACACGCCAGATAAGGGCTCAATAACTGTTGACTCGCAGTAAAGTCACCTGAACCTGTATTTACCCTGCGTGTGTGCGAGGGGTGGAGGCAGGTGCATTAGTGAGTCAGCACAGGACGAGACGCTTGTTTGCGTTTCTTGGAGCTTGTGTGGAAGGATTTCAGGTGATAGCATGAAGTCATGTTGTTTTTGTAAAGCAGGTCGTATTTTTATCCCCTGGAGGAGGAAGAGGAGGAGGAGGAAGAGGAGGAGGAGGAGGGTAACAATAAGGAGGACACCACCGTCGATCGAGCTCAGTTATCGTCATGTGAACTGTAAATGATCTGCAAACACCTGGAGCCCATATTCTGTTTATGTTTGAGTTTATTATTAAAAGAGGAGTTGTTATTTATGGACTAGATGTTTCATATGAATCTCGTGCAGGAGTCGAACTTTATCTGTCTAACTTTGAGTCCAAAGTCTAATCTGTGCTCATTGCAAAACATCCCTGAGGAAACTTTTTCAGAGTCTTGACATGCTGAACAAATCCATGTGCAAAAAAGTTGAAACTATAGGAAGCTCTGCAGAGAAACTCACTCAGGTCAGAGATTTGATTTTTCTGAAGAAAAAGAGACTCTGACTCTCTAAAACGAATCCAACCTCAAACTTAAACGCCACCTTATCGAAAGCAAACGTCATTAAACGTCATCATTTCCGTTGTTGTTTTTTTTTCGCGTGTTAAATCCTCTGCAGAGACCAAATCAATGAGAAGTCAAAGCGTCCAGGAAGCGATTTCAAGTGTCCACACCACAGCACCCACCCATCCACCCACTCACCGTCCTCGTGGAAACGCGCAGCCTGCATCTGGTCGATGATCGCCGGCATCCTGTCCCACTGACACTCGGCCCGGCAGCGCTCCACCTCCGTCTCCAGCCGGACCTGGGTGAAGGAGACCCGGGCAGCCATCGGTGCTCTGTCCCGGTGCTGGTGGTGACTGTACTCCCCGGACACTGCTGACTGCAGGAGAGATACATGTGTAATCTGACTGAGGAGGAGGAGGAGGAGGAGGAGGAGGAGGAGGGGTGTGCACTGCACTCATTAAACAGAAAGAAAAGCTGAATATTAAAATGATTTTTCAAGATAGGATATTTAAGGATCATTTCAATGTTTAAACAGAAGTAGAAATGTCAACGTTAACTTTTCTTTAAACTGCTTCATCATGAATTTTGTTTAAGTCAATTTAACTTATTAACCTTTCTGAATAATCATTTCAAATAATGTCAGAGTGTGAGTGATGGTGGATATCCTGGACGTGCTGTATCCTGGTGATAATCTGAGGTGGAAACAAACTTTACACCACTACGGTGATTCATAATCTGTGAATGGTCCAATGAGAGTCGGAGCCTCCTTAAGGGGGCCCCACCTGTCTGCACTCACTGTCATTGTCTTGCTCAGCGTAGTGTGTCAGACACGGCGCATTTACATATTTAAAGCTACAGACACAGAAACAGCTCATTTACATATTTAAAGCTACAGACACAGAAACAGCTCATTTACATATTTAAAGCTACAGACACCGAAACAGCTCATTTACATATTTAAAGCTACAGACACAGAAACAGCCTGTTCTGAGCAGGGCTGAAATAGAGGGGTTTATAGACATGATCAAATACAGGATCAGAGTGGATTTACAACAACACACTTCACACACATGATGAAGAGGAGCGAGGACACTGATTTCACCTGCAGAGAAGGAGGAGATCATGTGACCTTTAAAATACTGACAAAATCTCAAGAATCATTATTTCTGAGTTTTCTGAGTTATAATAACAACGACCACGACAATCTTAATCGATCACGCTGACAGTGACCTTCAGCAGAACTTTTAAAATGCCTGCAGCACGCTCACGTCACTGAGAGAGACTGTGTTGGCTTCTTCTAAAAACCAGGAGCGACAGTGTCTGATCTGAAGCTGACAGAAGTAAAAGGAAGCGAGTCGTCATCCACCTTCTAAGCAGTCTTAATCTCTCCCGCTAACTGGATCAGGTTAAAGGCTTAAGAAGCGACATCTCACAGAGAGCTGCACTCTGCTGTGGAAAAGTGAGCATCCAAAACACACAGTTCATATGGAGAAGGTTTCTCTTCTTTTCTGTCACAGCTGTGTGAAGCACAACAGGAGGAAAATGCAATCACTCCTTTCAAAGCTTGAGCTCTAGTACAGTGGGAAGGGGAAGCACATCTTCACAGGTGGAGGGCACAGGGGTTTGAAAACAGGGAGAGACAAGGGTCAACATCTACTGAGCTACTTTAAGACAGAAAATCAACCTCGAGCCTCCTGAACAGAGATTTAGCGGCTTCATTTTCTCTCTGGAAGCTGGACATTTCTTTCACACAGATCTCCTCCTCCTCCTCCTCCTCCTCCTCAGTGAACTCCTGCACACTGCGTGCTCCTGCGCTCACTTTATGTTTGACATCGTCTGCGTCACGCCCACCTGCTGACGTCATCAAAGACGCACCTGAAGGTTGTTTGTGTTTTTTCTTGTCAAGATAGTTAACCTCGGGAACAATGCAAAACCTCCTCTCAGAGATATCTGATGACCTATGTGACAAGAATGTAATTTAATGTGTTTTTATTTTTACATTTACTTTTATTAAATTTTTTCATTTCAGTCTGAATTGTGTGATTTGTTTATTTTCTTGTTCATCAAATACATTTCACTGCACATCTGCAGATGAGTGTGTGACAAATAAAAAAAGGTATTCACGTTTGTAAAAGACACCCTTTAGGCCAGTGGTTCCCAGAGTAGGGCTCCAAAAGAAGTTTATTTTGGAATAAAACCAATTAGGGCGCCGGTGGCCCAGTGGTTGGAGCGTCTCCAGTCCGGTTGTCTGGGTTTGAATCCGTCCTGTGTCTTTTTTATTTATTTATTTCACTTAATGTCTTTCTTACAGGAGGTCATGCTTCACACGCCTTTGTCACCAGGCAGATAAAAGTTAAAGAAAGCAGCGTATACTTCCGGTTAGAAAGATGGAGAGTGTGTTTGTCCAATCAGCGAAGAGCCTTGTTGACCACGTGTCGGCTACCTGTTCAATTAGAGGTTGTGTTTTCTTTTCTTGTGCATCTTGTGGTTTTTTGTTGTTTTGCACAAAAGGGTTGAGAAACTAATCAAAACCTTCATCCAGAACTTCTAACCAACGTAATCTGGCTCATGTCGATTATTTTAATCATTTTCAGGGCAGATTTGACAAAACATGAAGACAACAACGAACAAAAAGAAGTCAAATGTAAACCCTGCGGAAAGAAAAAAATACCATTTATTTATTTTCTACTGTTTGAGAAAAGTTAATTTCTACTTTAAAACTCAAATGTATCATTTTCATTTCAAGTGATGCTTTGATATCAGTTTGAAATATTCAATAAACCCAAAAAATAATTGTTAATTTATCGTAATCGAAGTCAAATGTCACAGCCCGAGAGAGTTATTCAGGGTTTATGGTTTGTAGTTGGTTTTCGTCATTACCGGAACATTTTATAAAGTAAACGAGAAGTTACGAAATGGAGAAAGTAGCTCGCTAACGTCGTCGGTACTGAGCGATGTTCGTGCGCGCGGCGGTGAACTCTCTCGCTCCTGTTGAATGCTCTTTGGAACAGATTTAACCAATCACAGTGAGCTGTCGTGTCCAAGAGGCGCTACGGCAAGCCGCTCGGCCCTGAAAGCCTCAGACTGATCAGACTCGTTTCCTGACAACTGAGACATCAACACAACGGTCCGCGAATCCAAACATGAACACGTAAGCTTTAAATGATAAATATTATAAATAATAAGTGTTAACACCTTTCTTCTTCTTCTTCTTCTTCTTCTATGGTTTGTGTCTTAGAGGTCGTAAGTTAAGAAGCTTCTTCTTACAGACTCCTCTGTGTCAACATATGTTCCCGTTACCGTTATTTACTTTCATAATCTCGTTCAGATTTCTCAAAGTGTGCACGATATAAAACTCCATCTGCACTTTTTTACAAAGCCTGATCATGTCTTTATTTAATCCTGGTTATTTGCACAGGTTTGACCTGGATGAATGGTGTCAGCTCTGAATCAGACCTGGGGGGGCATCAGTAAATAAATCATGTAAAGAACCGGAAGGTTATTTGTAGAGAATTAAATTCTCAGGTGAGCTCAGTTTGATTTGCAGTGAAGGTAAAATCCAGAAATAAGAGGATGAAGAGTTATGTCAACAGTGCTAAAAAAGAGGAAGTTAAAATAAATCAGAGATGTTAACTATTTGTGTGCCTCGAAGAGAAGAAAAGATTCAGGTCAGATTGTTCCAGAGGTAACTGCAGAATAAAAAATGAATAGATTAGAAAGCCTCCACTGTGCACACACACACACACACACACACACACACACACACACACACACACACACACACACACACACACACACACACACACACACACACACTCAGGCAGGTCTGAGGAGAGGGATGCTGTCTACAGACAGGTTGATACCGAGCTGCATAAAGTAACCACAAAGAATGTAATATATCACAGTCACAGATGCAAAGGAAAAAAATGTGTTTGCAGAGTTAAAACAAATATCTTTGGAAAAGACACATGTTGATACTCAGATAGATAGATAGATACTTTATTGATCCCGAGGGAAATTCAAGAAAGTGTGAATAGTACACAGCGAATCAGTGGTGGGGTCCAATTATTACCCTGGTATATAACTGTGTGTGTGTGTGTGTGTGTGTGTGTGTGTGTGTGTGTGTGTGTGTGTGTGTGTGTGTGTGTGTGTGTGTGTGTGTGTGTGTGTGTGTGTGTGTGTGTGTGTGTGTGTGTGTGTGTGTGTGTGTGTGTGTGTAGAATGAGGAGCAGCAGGTTACAGCGGCGGGGTCTCCTCCTCCTCCTCCTCCTCCTGCTCTCCTGCTGTGTGTCCGTTCTCTCTCAGGTGGATCCTCAGCTGCGGGACACGGTGGTGGCGTCTGCAGCTCACGTCTCGGGTCACGGTCGCCTCGACAAAAACATGATCCAGGACAAAGAGTGAGTGACATCACCGCCCCGCGCGGCGTGACCTCAGCCGTCCGGCTCTTATTTGCACAGAAGTGGGATGAACTTTGAACTCGGCGGCGTTCACACACTGTCTCACGCTTTTGTGTCCTGCAGCCACATCATGGAGCATTTAGAGGGAGTGATCGACCGACCGGAGAAAGACATGACGCCCCAGGAGCTCCAGCTGCACTACTTCAAGATGCACGACTACGACGGGAACAACCTGCTGGACGGGCTGGAGCTCGCCACCGCCATCACACACGTGCACAGAGAGGTGAGGAACATCCTGCCTGTTAGCATTTTAAATAGCTGCATGCAGGTGTTTTCACACATGCACAACACCCGAGACGCCAGGCGCCTCGTATCAACGCGCTCTTGGTTTTCATCCCGGCTGATGGAATGTTTTTGTGTTTGTCAGGAGCGAGGAGAGGACAGCCAGCCAATGAAAGAGGAGGATCTGATCAGTCTGATCGACGACGTTCTGAAGGACGACGACAAAAACAACGACGGCTACATCGATTACGCAGAGTTCGCCAAGTCTCTGGAGTGAACGAATCCCCGCCCCCCCCCCACCCGCCCCCCCCTCGAGTGCTCTCTCATCTCCATGACAACAACAAGGACTCTGCAGGAAGAGAAGGGGGGACCGTTTAAATGTCTGCGTCCTCCCTGGAAGGCGGTCGGAGTGATCAGCGAGAGGCGGTTTGTTCAGTCGCTCTCAGTGACGTCTCTTCACCGTCTGTTTCTGCAGCGTCCTTGAACGCATCCTTAAAGGGCCAGTTCACCCAAAAGTCACTGAAACTCTTTTTCATTTTGTTTGGTGCATCACGAAACCGTCTGTCAGATTCTGAAGAGTAAAGTAAGAATGTGTTTGGTTTTTTTGGGCGTGATTTTTGGCTGAATTGTCTCTTCACACTTCGTCAGTCGTTAAGAAGCATCTTAACGGGAAGTCGGACTCAAGCGCACATAGACACGAACACGCCGCCGCCGCCGCGTGAACCAAACGATTCCTCCTGTGAGATCTTCTGTTGGAGAAGACGACGAGACGAATCACGTGTTTCTGATTGTGAAGTAAAGTGGCCTTGACTCTCTCACCCCCCCCTCCCCCCCTGTGCCGTGTCAACAGAGCGCCATCGAGCGCGTTCAGAGGGGCGGGAGGAAGCGAAGCTCGAGCTTCGACGCAGAACACCACTGAAGGCGTCGCACCTTTTTTCTACTTGGCGTTGTCCTCTTCTCCTCCTGCTTCTGACCCCAAAACGACCTTGAAGACCCGCCGCCAAGGACGCTTCAAGTCCCTGAAGTGCATCTCGAGGAGAAGACGCCAAGTTGAGCTTTAAAAATAACAAACGAATTAGTGAAAGATCCCGCCTGGTGTCCTGACGCGTGTGAGGCTGGAGGAAAGGAAGCAAGGAAAGGAGTTTGCTCAGTTCTCCTCCTGAGGTTGTTTCAGTGAACACAATCGCAGTCAGACGAGCCAATCAGGCGGCAGATACGGTCAGGACAAACCGCTGCACGCCGCTCTCGCTCTCCTTGAATCCATCTGTGATTCTTCACCACGTTTGATTCATTCTCTGTTTGCCTTCTCGTGTTGATTCTTCAGGATGTCGAATGAAATAAAAACAAAGTGAGATCTGTGAGGCGTGTGTGTGTGTGTGTGTGTGTGTGTGTGTGTGTGTGTGTGTGTGTGTGTGTGTGTGTGTGTGTGTGTGTGTGTGTGTGTGTGTGTGTGTGTGTGTGTGTGTGTGTGTGTGTGTGTGTGTGTGTGTGTGTGTGTGTGTGTGTGTGTGTGTGTGTGTGTGTGTGTGTGTGATTAATGTAAATGAGAGCAGTCACTGCCACAACGTGAGGATTGAAGTCGTGTTTATTTGGATGACTCTTTAGCTCCAGTGAGCGGGGGGCTCCAGATGCTGCAGGGAGAACATGGGCGACGGGATGTTGCTCCTCAGCGGGCCGTACCAGTCGTCGTGCTGCCGCGGGGCCGCCGCCGCTGCCGGGGGGCCGCCGGCGGGGCAGGGGCACTGAGGGTACGGCGCAGACGGTATCATGGGAGGGAGGCGGGGGAGGTGAGCGAGGGGTTGGGGGTAAAACTGTCGAGTCATGCTGGACTGCTGGACGTGAACGCCTCCTAGGAGCCCCCTGTGGCCCCCCATCACGCCCATGGGGAAGAGTTTCTGCGAGGCGCGCTCCTGCTTCCTCTGTTTGGCCCGTCTGTTCTGAAACCACACCTGCCGGAGACCAATGAGAAGACGGGAAGATCAAGACTCAGTTAAGCTTTTAGTTATCTCATCACTGCTGGGAGAACTGGGAGAACTGGGAGTGCGGGGACCACGTTTTTGACTTAATGGAGAAAAAAGGCAGCTGGAGCTGATCCATGGCGAGCTAGCTTTAACGGTTGCCCTCACGTGGTTGGTCATACACGCTTCACTCAGCGCTGGCCCCGCCCCCTCACCTGTATGCGGGCCTCGTTGAGCTTGGTGACCCGGGCCAGCTCCTCCCTGCAGTAGATGTCGGGGTACTGGTTCTGAGTGAACGCTCCCTCCAGCTGCTCCAGCTGTTTGTGACTGAAGGAGGTGCGGTGTCGTCTCCGGGCGGGGGAGGGGTGCAGGGCCCTGCTCCTCCTGCTGAAGCCCACAGACACGGAGGCCCCGCACAGCGACCCCCTCCTCACAGAGTCTCCGATATCTGTTTTCAGGAGGGAGGAAAAGAGTTCTGACTTCCTCTGAATGATAAAGAAGTATCTTTAATCAGTAAAGGAGCATTTCACTGATGACTCGCTGGTAGAAAAAAAAAAAGGAGGATTACGCGACTTTCTGGTTCCCACTGACTTCAGGCAACCCGAGAGCGCGCGAGCTTTAGCTGAAGAAGACGAGCTCGTGAGAAAACGTTGCAGGATTACTCCAGAGATTATCTAACAAAGTGACTCATCGGGCAAATTGGTGGACTGAGTTGACCTCCCTGTTCACATGAGAGGAATTCAAGTCAACTAACATTTATTAACGCAGCACTTTGCACACAGACACGCCACTCAGAGAGGAGCAGAAACAGATGCATGCAGGGAAATTATGATAACTGACAAAAAGAAACCCTGAGAGCTGATTTATCATCAAGAGCAGGTTGCTTTCTTTCATTTCTTATATTTTCAACCTAACCTGGTTTGTGAGAGTCATGTTGAACATTTAAAACAACATTACTCAACTGAACTCCAAATTTAGCAAAAATATATATATTTTTTTACATTTTACAAGAACTACAAGAACTACAGGTCCTGAATCCGACTCTTTAACGCAGCTGTGCAACATCTGTAAACATCTCTCTGTGTTGGTGCACAAGACATTTGATATGTTTGAAATCTTTGCATAGTTTTCCTCTAAAAATCAGATATTTAAATCATCATGAACAGCTTGAAATCAGACTGAGTCTCGCTCTGCAGTCTTCCCCTCTTATCTCCATCTTAATAATAATAATAATAATAATGATGAACAGATTTGAGAGTCCTGTGGTGTGTTTGTCTGACCTGCAGTGGAGCTCACGGTCATCATATCTGAATAAGCGTCTGCACACTCCTGCTGGCTCCTCGCTGCGGCGCCGTCTCCTGCTGCCTTCACCTGAGCCATCGCTGCAGGTCTGCTCTCTGAACCGGACCGCCTGCACCTCCTGATCCTCAAACAAAGTCTCAGGATGGACCCCCCCCCCCCAGGCCCCGCCCCACCTGGGCTACCTTTACCTGTGTGAGTGTGTGGAGGCACAGAGGACGACAGGGACCTTTATCCGGGTGAAAAGCCGGATGGGGAAGAAACGTCTGGAAGAGTGGGGGCCCTAAAAAATATTCTAACCAATAACATGAAATGTAATCTGAATACGACGCGGTTAGAACACGTTGAATGAAGGAAGTTTTTCTTTTAAATGTACAAATATATCAAAGACTTTAACAAATTCTGCATAAAACAAACCGGTTTAAAGGGTTCTGAAATCTGGGATGGGTTGAAGCGGCGGTCGATCCTCGAGACACGAGCACCAAATCCTGACTAAAGAAAAGCTGTGAGCTTTGTTTTATGATGCAGTTTGGACCTGAGACGGTACCAAACATCACAGATCATAAACAGGAAACAGACTAAAACTAAAGTCCCACTTTTGGGTCCAGACCCACCAGTTTAGAACCGCTGAGTTAAAGGATCTTTTATTCAAAAATCTGCCTGGAAAATGTTCTGATGTCAAACAAAGTTTAATTTAAAGTTAACGGTTTGTATTTCTGTATTTTGTTCAGTCGTGTTTAAGAAGGATAACGGACTCGTTCAGGTGAATGTGTATCTGACCTTTCTTGTCTTGTTTTGTTCTGGTTCCAGTTGTATTGTTTGAACCTTCTGAAGGTCCAAACTGCACCATTTTCTATCAAATAAATCTGATTGGATGAAAACACCAGAGATGTGGGGAAGAGTGTCATGGAGTTGTCCATGCGTGGAAATCTTCTCTCCACATGCTAAATGTTTAAGTCCAGCTCTTCACAGAAGATGATCCATGTTCTCAGGAGAAAACAAAGCTTTCACATCCAGAGATAAACAGGAAATCATCAACTCACAGAAAAATCTAATAAATAAAATGTCCGGATGCGTGCCTGCTTTGGGCTTCCATCGAGGAGTGCACATCTGTGATTGGTCCGCTCGTACAGTTCTGCACAGCTGACCTTTATTTTTTTTGTTTAAATCTGAAATGATTTGGCTGCAAATAAGAAACACAAGAACTTCTATTACTCAAACTAGCTCAGCTGTCATGTTACATGAGCTTTGTGCCATTGAACTATTGAATCATCACTTGATTAATTTCCGTCAGAAGCAGTTTCCTGCGTGACCAGCAGGTGGCTCTGTAACATCAGCCTGTTTCCTCCTCAGTCTGTACAACGACAGAGGACGGATGTGGAGACCACCCAGCTGAGTCCATCACAAACACCGCAGCCCCCCATCAGGTCACCTCCTACGTCTGGCTGCAGATTGACCGACACACCCTCCACCGCCCCCCCACAGCCCGGATCGACTCAGCTGAACTCTCGCCCTGCGGTACCCCAGCTGCTATCAGCAGGTCCCATGGTGCTAAACTGAGTCCAGGCGGTCGTAGAGTCAAATGGACCCACTTACATCTCAGCTCTGAATCATGAGCGAGCAGCTGGCTCCTCTAACATGACAGTAACTCATCAGGGTCTATATCCGTCCAACAATGCTATTTGTTTGTGGGCTTGTGTCTGTACAGCACTCCTCGAAAACTCTGCTCATGCCATGGGCACCTGAGGTGACACGCTGTAAAAATAGCCTGATGGAGGTAACATACCCAACATCCCCAGCACGCCTTAGTCCTGTTCTGCCCCATAATGGGCTACCAAGGTCCACTTGTCACCTGATGAGGTTCAGAAAATGATTCTCAGATTAATTTATATTGTACAAGATTAAATAAAGCAATATCTCTAAATGTGTTTTTACATGTCACTTCCACTTTCTTTAACTTCTGTAGTGTAACAAAAACATAATCTCATTCTAATGCTAATTCTGTTAGCGCGTAAATGGCAAAATCTATTATGTGTTAGCATAAAATAATTTTTAGGGGGGGGTTTTGTCAGATATTAACATACAAACAAGCTGGAGACATACAAGAGGATAGTTAAACAGTCTGAGCTAATTCATTAGCAAGCAGAAAAAAACGCTTTAAGATGGAGAGAATGGAGAACGTCAGCGTAAACCTAGAAACTGACAAACAGTGAACAAGCTAACTGTGACACAAACAGTACCAGGCTTTAAACATGTTTATTTTATCATAGGGCTCTATGGAGACTGACTCACTGCAGGAGACAGACTCCAGTGGACACTGGAGGAACTGCAGCTGTAAAGTTGGACATTTTAACATAGAGCTCTATGGAGACTGACTCACTGCAGGAGACAGACTCTAGTGGACACTGGAGGAACTGCAGCTGTAAAGTTGGACATTTTAACATAGAGCTCTATGGAGACTGACTCACTGCAGGAGACAGACTCTAGTGGACACCGGAGGAACTGCAGCTGTAAAGTTGGACATTTTAACATAGAGCTCTATGGAGACTGACTCACTGCAGGAGACAGACTCTAGTGGCCGTTTGAGGAACTGCAGTTTTGGCACTTCTGTCTCCCTGCATGATCCAGACTGCTGGCTCAGGTGTCTGATAGTAGTGTTTGATGGTCTTAATTCTGAGAAGCCGCTCTCCTTGTGTATCTCGCCCGTCATATCACGAGCCATCTGACCCGAGAGATACCTGACTCCAACAACTCGTAAATCACAGGTTCAAACGCTGACTGGAAATGCGACACACTGATACAGTAGATTAACCCCCCCCCCCCCCCCCCCCCCTCTTCTTCCTCTTTGGTGCTGTGTCTTTGCCAGGAAAGTGTAACAGTGACAGAGCGATCCATACAACTTAATTCTCCGGTCGAGTTTACAAATTAGTGTTGAGATTGAACCGAGCGTCACTGTCGATTCCTGGAGGAAAGTCCCCGTCTACTCGGCTGAAACGTCTAATTTGATTCCTTGTGACACGTCGTCTGAGAGGGCCAAGTCCCTGTGTGTGTGTGTGTGTGTGTGTGTGTGTGTGTGTGTGTGTGTGTGTGTGTGTGTGTGTGCCAAGTCCTCCTCGGATCCCATATGCAGCTCACATGTTTCCTTTCCTAGACAACAACTCAGCCGCAACCCCCCCAGAGTGTGTGTGTGTGTGTGTGTGTGTGTGTGTGTGTGTGTGTTTTGTGTACCTCCACTTTTGTCTAAATAAAAAAAACCTTTTTACACTAAAACAGTCCTAAAATAAAAACAGCATTAAATGTGGCCTGAAGATTGTTGAGGAAAGGGGATCTTATCTCATCTCTACGACGTGTTTGCACTCGATATTTTTGGAACGATCTGATCATTTGATTTAATTCATATGTTTATCAAACCCAGCACTTCCTGTCTTCAAGGGGATGTCTCCATACGTCCTCATCTTGCACCCAGATGTTGCTCCTCAGCATCTGGAAGGAGCCATAGAACGCATGTGATGTACATTTACATTTGAAGCACATTCACATGGTGATTTTGAGAAGTAACTTCCTGTTGAGTGCCACGAATTAATCCGTTTTTATTTCTAAGAAAGCGAACCATTTTGAATTGTTCCAGGAAGAGGAGCTGCTCTGTTTTCTATTACTTAAAGAGACCCAACATGAATCCACCATAAGGCTGGAAAGCGTCCTTATCAAACAGGCAGAACCCTCGAACAGAACCGGACTCACTGGAGAACAGAGAGAGAGAGGAACAGTCATTACGTGTCCATGATGGTTTACACAGGATCTCTTTAACATATAGGTTCCCTCTCTGCTGTTGTTTTGGAGCACGCAGACCCACAGAACCTGTGCGTTCCTGCAGGGGGCGCTGGAGTCCCATCGGTGGCGGCCTCCGCGCTGGAAATGCTGTCTCAGTCTAAACTTTTCACACTCGTTCCTGTGCAGCTCGATGTCCTGATGCACTCTCAGCTCACGTCTTCTGAGGAAATATTACGGGGGCGCTCGCAGGATGAACTCTGGGTAGTGGGGGGGGGGGGGCTCTGTGTGTCCTTGCATGCTGCAGCTGCTCCTGCAAATATCGGGAGTTTGTCAGGAGTTTTCTCGCAGCATGAGGTGTGAATGTGGAAGGAGTGGATGACAGCATGTGGATGGTGTTAAAAAGCCAGCACGTCGTTATCTCGCCAGATGCAAAACTCTGAACGCTCGGATTTAAACGTTACACTTATAAACGGCCTCTGCTGCGCTCAGGCCTCTGTTGGACTTCCACTGAGCCCAGTACGGACACATAGAGGAAATTCTTTCTCCCAGTTTCCCGGGACTGAACTGGGAGTGACCCGGTTGGCAGACACACAGCCCCGATGGAAGGAATGTAACTCTAGCTTCACCCTCAGTAAACCCCCCCCCCCCCCCCCCCCCCCCAGACCCAGACCCCCACCCCTCATCCATCCATGCAGCAGTCTGCAGGCCCAGCTGTGTGAGGACCAGGAGGAACGTACAAGGAGGAGGATGTCTTCTGTCTGTCAACAATTCAGGAAAGTCTTGAAAGTTTTTCTTTCAGAAATCTGCATGTGATCATGATTCAGACGATCCATCTGTTTGACATCGTCCTCTGGGCGTAGCTCGAGTGCCAACAGCCTCAAATATACAGTTTTTATTTGTGTTGTGTAACTCAGAAAAATACTTCCAGTATACCACCGGAGCTAAAACTGTAGGAGAAGCAGAAACGACTACGGCGACAGCTTCAAGAGCTAAAAAGACTAAACAGGCACGCAGTCAAGACAGACGTAAACAAAAGAGCTTCACATTAAGAAAAACGAGCACAAACATCAGTCACAGCAGCAGCAGCAGCTTTAATAAAGGAACAACAACAACATGTGCTGTTTTTAAATAAAGTTTATCCTCATCCTTTTTTTTTTAAATCCCGGGGAATTTTTTTCTCTGTTTATCAGGCTGCACATGAAAGAGCCCGCAAAAGGTGGCCAGCGTTTGCTCAGGGGCCCCTCAGCAGTGCCTGAGAGTACAACTCACAACCTCCATTTCAAGACGTCTTTCATATTTTTAATTGATTTGTAAACTCGCCTCATCATCATCAATAAGCATGAAATAAATATCCTGCTGTTGCTGAGGAGCACCTTCGTGAACACCGAGCATTCCCCAAGCTCGCTTCTCCCTCTCTGACCAATTAAAATCAAGAAGGGGCGGGGCTTCAGGTATCAGCTTTGTCAACAAGAATGGAGAATGCAGCCGCTACAAACCACGCCCCCTACAAAACAAGCCCCATCGAGCCCACGGTCTAACGTAACCCTCACCCTAACCAAGTGGGTGGGCGTGGCTTGTAGGGGGTGTGGCTTGTAGGGGTGTGTCTTGTAGGGGCGTGGCTTGTATGGGGCGTGGTTCATACTGCACCCACAGCTGCAGTTGGGTGTTTCTTGGAAAAATGAGGAAGGAGAAGCAAATCGAACTCGTACTTCCAGACGACAATCTCGAACGCTGCTGTAACGCAGGTTTCACTTTCAGCCTGAAAACAAGTGAAGAGAAGACGCCATGTTCAGGGTCACTCACGGAGAGCTGAGATAACGTCACACCGCTACGTTTGATTGACATATTGGCCTTTCTGTTCAGCACCACAGTCAAAGTGCTGCCTCTCAAAGCTAAAGTTAGCTTCCTCATTAGCGTGAACTCTGAAGCACTTGTGTTCTTTAAAAGCTTTTCAGCCTTAAATCCTCTTTACACTCCACATCACTCTGACAGATTTACAGTTTGTTGCACTTGGACGGCGCACGCGTTCAGTTCGTCTCGGTTTACACCCTGAATCACTCTCTGACCACCGCTCCAGTGAGCTGCACGAAGAGGAACCACAGCTCCCAGTATGAGTCAGCAGATGGACGGCTCCGCCCTCTGTGTGCCCGCGTGTCTGCAGCTCTGCTCTCTAATGTCATCAAACCCGTCCAGTCGTCAGATCGGCCCGCGCTGAGGGAGTCTCATCTTCCTCAGCTGCAGACAGGAAGCCAAAAAACGTCAGCTTTGTACTGGACGGTCTGTCCTGAACATCTCATGCTGTTACACAATGCAGCGTGATTCTGCAGCTTTTCAGAAGAAAAAAAAAATATCCAGGAAATCAAGTTTCCACTGTTTCTGCTTCACTTCCATAAAAAACGTCATCTTCATTGTAGGGGGATTGAGATAATGGTGGCGTGTGGTCGTGCACCGTGTGTGAGGTTTATCGAGGTTCAGCTGTCCTCTGTGTGTGTGTGTGTGTGTGTGTGTGTGGGGGGGGGGTCTGGATTTGCAGAGCTGTTGTCTGGGTGCCTCTTCCTGCTCCAGGTGGTGTCCTCTTTCTCCCCCTCGAAGGCCTTTTCTTGGCTCACCGGGCCCGCACTGATCCTCCCTCGATGAACCTGAGGTCGCGCAGCGTGAGCCAACTGAGTGACTTTATCTTCATGGTTGAACTTATCCTTCAAACGAGCGCCTGATGCACCGATGGTCGAGCATCAGCTCCCTTCATTGGCCGGTCTGTTCGTGTGTCGGAGGTTGTGAGCTGGTCTGTAGGAGCGCCGTCTCCTGCACCCGCTCGCCTGCTGTTGAATGTCTGGTTATCAGTGCTAAGCCTGGATCTGACCCTTAGCTATGCTACGCTAACACCACAGAGCAGATACCAGCTGCACACACACACATGCACACACTCATGTCGACATGCATGCTTCCCGACTTAACACACACGTCGGCTATATTTTACCACGCTAACTCATATGTGCTGGGTCATGTCAGATCCTCTCGCGGCGTGTGTGACCTCCAGACCGGTTTAAGGTTTCTGCTGCTGTTTCAGAGCACATTGTAGTCTGCTTTCTATTCTTAGCTCCTCCGTGAGTGAAAACATGAGGAGCAGAGCCGCCAGGGTTTTTAAGAGGCTGCACATCAGATCTGAGCTGCATTCTTCAACAAATCATCAGCTCAGGGAATGTGATGCACCGTGCAGAAATATTCCGACGCCGTCTTTAATAATCACGACTTTGAAGGTTTGAGAAGTCGAGAGCAGATGCGTGCAGTCGACTTCGCTGTCGTTGCTGTTCTGGTAGCTTTGGCTGCGTCACTGTGTGTGTCCGCGCTGTAAAGAAAAACTTGTGAAACAGCAGAGTGAAAGTGTGTGTGTCTGTGGGGAGCTGGCAGGGACACACACACACACACACACACACACACACACACACACACACACACACAAGTAAAAACAAAACGCAGTAAAATAAAGAGAACACCCATTAATATCATTTATTTGACCCTGAATCACTGCAAACATGAAACTCTGCGGGAGGAGAGTCACATAAAACCGAGCGAGCTGGAGAGCTGCGAGCGTTTTGAACAGAAGTGAATCACGTTACGACCGCCATCCGTGCCGTTAAAACACCGAGAGCAGGCCTGTTATTGGTCAGCAGTTTGGAGCGATGTGAAACCAATGCTTCAGCCTCGTTAAAATGATTGAACCTGCTTTTTTATTGCTGTCATCAATTCTGCTGTAATGGCCTCTGAATATAATCAGCTGTCTCTGTGTGTTAGCCTGTTGGTCTTAACGTGGGCAACAAAGAGTTAAAATCACGGACGTCACACAGGTGGAGCCGGGGGTCAAATAGAGGGCCGGGACGACCGGGAGCGCCGCTCCAATCAAGACGTGCGCGAGCGTTTGCGTCCTCTGACTCAGCGCTCGTGGTCGATTTCTGCGTCGTGACACCAAACGAAACGCGTTAAAACGTGATGAGGTGCTCGAGCGTTGGCCGAGTGTGAACTGTGTGTACGGGAACATTACGAATGATTCAGAACAGTTATGGCCTCAGTGTGTGTGTGTGTGTGTGTGTGTGTGTGTGTGTGTGTGTGTGTGTGTGTGTGTGTGTGTGTGTGTGTGTGTGTGTGTGTGTGAACAATGGAGCCTTTATGTTGTGAATACTGCAGCTTTAAGGGCCCTTAACATATTTACCATGTGACCCATCTGAGCTCAAAAACGTCTCGGAGCTTCTCTTCCTGCGAACACAAAGATACAAAACTGAGACGTTTGAATCTCAGAATTAAGTTCTTTTTTTTTTTTTTTATCTTAAAGGGATATTTCCAAATTTTTTTTAACAATGTTCTCATCTGAAACGACCCGGCGCCGTTTTCACATCATCGACCTGCATTGCTCTCGCAGGTCTGTTTTCACGCCGTGTGATGCACGCAGAACAGGCTCTCTGATTGGCCCGGCATTTCTTGCGGGAAAAGTAAACAAAGACTAGTCGACTCCTGATTGGCTGTG
Source organism: Symphodus melops (assembly GCF_947650265.1). NCBI lineage: Eukaryota > Metazoa > Chordata > Actinopteri > Labriformes > Labridae > Symphodus > Symphodus melops. The sequence goes on along the minus strand of NC_136705.1, from coordinate 1,162,675 downwards.
GCCGCTCCAGAGACACTTCACAATGTGTGAACGGACGGGCGACTGCCTGGACTCATGTCGGATCAGAACAGGCCGACAGAAGGTTCTGGAACATCAGTCTGATCTCGCCCCAAAATCCACCTGAAACACTTCAAATCACAAAGATCCCAAAATATGTGAATCTGAAGCCCGGGTTTGAAAACAGCAGAATCGCCCTTTAAATGAGAGCAAGCAGGGACATGTGACTCAGCCAGATTTAATCACTCAAAGCAAAAGTGTTTCATAAAATGACATCAGCTCTGCGTGGATTAAATATGTGTGAATGAGCTGGAGCAGCCTTGATCTTTGACCCTCCTTCTCGGCCCGCCGAGGCCACGATGTCACCACGAGAACAAGAACACGGCGTGCTGGAGGAGCACGCCTAAAAAAAAAAAAAAGAAGCAGCGAGGAACCAGGTCCAGCAGAATAATTATATGAGAGAGGGAGCGAATCAGGAAATAGCTCTGGGTTTGGGAAAGTGAGGAGTCTGAGGGAACGCTGCCATGTGCTGGACGAAAAACAGGATCCGAGAGAGAAACAGAGGAGGAGAAAACCCCTCCACCTCCTCTCTCCCTGATGATCCCTCTCTTCTTCTTCGATCCTTCCTCTTCTCCTCCCCTCCTCCCCCCTCCCTCCCCCCTCCCCCCCTCCCTCCCTCCGTCGTTTTAACAGGAATCCTCCCGATCTCACTTTTATTGCAGGAAGTTTCAGCACACCACATCGCGTGAGTCGAAGGAGCGCTCCATTCTTAGCTCGGCACCGCTGAGTGCCAGGGTGGGTGTGTGTGTGTGTGTGTGTGTGTGTGTGTGTGTGTGTGTGTGTGTGTGTGTGTGTGTGTGTGTGTGTGTGTGTGTGTGTGTGTGTGTGTGGGGTTAGGAAAGGGGGAGGTGAACTGGAGCGGCGTTAAGAGTAAGCCTGATGCCAACTTTACACCCTAGATGCCCCCTTCCTCCTCCTCCTCTCTGTAAACATCAACCCCCTCTTTCTCTTTCTCCTCCTCTGTCCCTCCTTTTACTTCTTCTTCTCCTCCTTCCTCCTCTGCCATGTTCTTCTTCTCCCTCACTTTTTCTTCCTCCTCCTCCCCATAGCTTCTTATTCTCCTCCTTTACTCACCCTCCTTCTCCTCCTTTTACATTTCGTTCTCCCCCCGGCTCCTCTCCATCCTCCTTCACCTGTTTCCTCCCTCCTCTTCCTCCCCCCTTCTGTTCCTCCAGTTACTCCTCCTCCTCGCTCAGTAACAATAGTGAAGTCAGGAGCACGGAGACAAAGAATCACGGTGTCCTCTCTGAGTCAGAGTCCCCCTCCCTGTGACTCCTCACCTCCTCGTCTCCTCGTCTCCTGTGGCCTGCTCCCTCAGTGGTTTTGGACCTGTGGTTTAATAGAAACAATATTTGCACTTCTCCGCCGCCTCTCTCTCTCTCTTTTCTCCTTCAACAACGGCCGTTTTTATTTTTAGCCTGTGAGCAGAGTTCTGTCATTTCCTGCTGCAGGGCTCGCCGTGCGTCTGACCGCAAACACTGCGAGCGCAGTGGGGCCCCGCTGGAGCCCTGCAGAGATCAACTTAAAGACACTTCAGCTGCTTTAAACACCACGGACACCTGACGAGAGCCTGTCCGACGTGCAGAGACGTCAGCTGGAATAAATCCGTCAAACAGGTGAAACAAACAGGAAGCTTCACAGCCGTGTTTAAAAGGAGATCTGAGATTTATTTAAACTGCTTGAAAAGACGGACGTCACGTGACCTGTCATGTGCCATCTCTTAGTTTCCTACTGTAGCAGCAGCACATGAAGAGTTTCTGACTCCTACCTGCTCACCTGGAAGACGTGACCAGGAACCGCAGTGCGAGCTGAGCCTCGGCCCCGAGCACGCCGGTCTCCTCTGCTTTCACTCGATCCCTCGACTCACCTGTGCACACAGCTGCCTCTCATCTGCAATCAAGCCGCTTTAAAGCCTCTCCCGTCCTCTCTCTCGCACACACTGCCAGGTCCTTCGTCACGTAATTGCAAAACTTTCCAGCGCTCTCGCTCGGACTGATTTCCTGTTTTGGCCCAGACGAGCCGGCTTTGTGGCCTCTCTGTTGGATCTCTGCGCTCCTGTCGGCCCCTCTGATGGCGTCGCTCGTTGACGCTTTACCTGCTAAAATAATCACAAAGAGTTATTAACGTTGATCACACCTGTGACCACACACAGCCATGTAATGAAGGATTGTTGAATCTAAAGAAGATCCCGTCCCAGCAGCTTTAAGAGTTTAAACGTCTCCTGATGCCAACACAGATCCTTTATAGTGGATGTTACAGGCCAACGTGTGGAGAGCAGACTACACAGATCTCTGCACAAATAAACATCCAGCAGGGCGAGCGTGAGCGTTCTGCAGAGACCGACCTGAGACCGACCTGAGACCGACCTGAGACCGACCTGAGACCTGATCCGGCAGGTTCCACGTAGCTACATATGGAGACGGCGTCTCTGCTCGTAGGCCTTGTTGCAGTCTGGACACAAAAACAAACAACAAACAAATCAAACCTCACACCGGTGGTTTCCTCCCGATCCGACTCAATCTGAACGTCTCGGTCGCTTCAATGCGTCTTCTGCGTCACCATAGAAACAAAACGACGACGGCGTCGATCCATCGAACAGGAAGTGAACTTTAGTCAGGGGAAGAAAACGGAACTAAACCAAAGGTGGTAAAACTCGCCCGCCTGTTACCATAGAAACCAATGTGGATCAATCCATGTCAGTACGGACGGGCAGATCGGATCTGGTCACTTGTAATTGGTAGCGTGGACCGTCAGTCAGTTAGATCGGATTCTGGCGGCGGTCTGAGCGACGCCCTAGAGACGGCGTTCGTAACTCGATGAATCTGATTTAATCCGTTTAATTGATAATCACTGTGCAGAGAATGTCCTGATTCCCTCCAGTGGACTGGGGCAACTGATGTGTTTGGAGGCCGCTGCCATGACACGCGCTACATGTTTATCGTTGCCGTGGAAACGCCGGATAGACACACAGGAGGACTGTGAGCTTCGAGTGAAGGTCGCCGTTTGTGCTGCTGTGATCAAAACGTCACGTAAACTCAGACACGTAGCAGAGAGAAGTCAGGTGATTCACACCAGCCTCTTTGTTTTGACAGAGCGCCCCCTGGTGGTTGTATTTACAGAACGCATTTAAAGCTACCTTGGTAACTTTAGTTTTGATTTTTGGCGCCCTCTGTGGTCAGTCTTCACTAAACTACGATTTGATAATCAGATAAAAAAGTCGTAAGTGGAGCTTTAAACACGAAGCTCAGACATGATGTGTAAAGTCTGCAGAGGGTAAACTTATAGAAGCAGAGTAAACACATGAGTCAGAGGGAGGCCGAGAGGAGGAGCAGGGTGACAGTCAGACCCAGCGGCTCACCCTGAAACAGACCCTGGAGCCTCGGGCCTCCTCTGTGGTCACAGAGCTGATTCTTCTTCTGGGAAAGAAAAACCACAGAACACAAATGTTCCTCTCTTTGTTGTCTTCATCTCTTTGTGTTTGTCTCTGTCCCTGCTCCTCACACACACACACACACACACACACACACACACACACACACACACAGCTGCTGATGCTTTTCATGACTCTGGAGCTGCAGGAACTTTTAAACATTTCATAAATACAAACAGATAAGAAATATCAGCAATAAAGAAGAGAAAAGACAAAACAGGATCCTCAGCACCAAATAAAGAACTCTAATATAGTTCATGTTCAACGTGTTCTTTTTTTTATGCTCTGTTCGTTCACTCAGTCGGTGTTGGGGGTGAAGTGGTACGAATGACTCGTAACCCGTAAAACGATCTGACACGCCAAGCACCACGTGCGTCCTGCGCGTGCGTGAGCCGGCGGCAGTCCGTGGTTGTGATGGCAGAAGAACTTTTTCACACTGCTGTGGCGCTCCTCTTGTCTTACAGCTGATCCAGAGTAATGTCTGAGAAACAGACGAGGCGGGGAGCTGGTGTCTTTCCTTCAGCCAATCACAGCACAGCAGGTGGGAGTGGCTACAATTCTGCAATAAGACAAACCGACATAAACGTAAAGAAGTGAAGATATAATCATAGTGAGGGTGAAGCTTGGGACTTCACCCTCAGGTGCCAAACACCAGCGGCTAGCTTGTGCTAGCTCGCTAAATGATCGGATCCTTTACAGCAGGCTGTGAAGCTGCACAGAGGGCGTGTGCTGCGGGCGGCGGTGAGCCCAGGAGGAGGGGCCTAGTTACCGCCTGTAAGATATTACTGTGAAATGTTAGTTACAGTGAATAGTACGTCTCCAGAGGTTCATGTGTGAAAGCGGCTTTAGTTTCTAAGTGTCTGAGGGCCGTTGACTTCTTTATAATTGAATCAGTGAAAGCGTCTTCACAGTGACCCGTTCAGAGCCCCGCCATAAGAAAACACTGCACCACCACAGATCCCATCGCTCCACCGCAAGCTCCATCTGAGCCCATCGCTGGCCGGTCCTGCTGCCTCCGTAATGAAGCGCCGTCACCGCAGAGGCCTCGCCGCAGCTCGGGGACCCACAGCTCCTGCACCACACAGCCCCAGCCTGCACCAGGAACCAGGGATTAAATATAAAGCTCGCAGCGTCAGAGACGGGGCCAGGAGGAAGGAATTTGTCAGAAGTCCATAAACACATACACGGACTCGGTTCCTAATGCCAGCTAGGAGAACTTTCCGGAGGCTGGCGGAGCAGTGGGGAGGCCGAGGGTGAGAGAAAGCAGGGCTGCAGAACGAGCTCAGGGTTTACTCAGAGGCCAGCCAAGCTGCAATGACACAGTGAGCTGCAGGAGGAGGACGACAGAGGACAGAGGGAGGGACACGCTGCAGGCTCATTCAAAGCTCTCCTCCAACATGTATGCATGCACTTATTGTTTCTGCACATGGACATTACTATTGTGTGAATGCATGGACACATACTGTGCAGAAAGAGACTGATGGGAGCAGGAGGGAGGAGGAGAAAGAGTGAGGGGGGGGGGGGGGGAGACGGAGGAATTAACAGGACATGCCCACTGAAAGTTTCCAGAGCGTCTGCCAGAGAACAACAGAAAAAAAGAGGTCAGTCCAGATGCCTGCTCACATGTGTTTCTGTGGAGCGGAGGGAGGAAGATCGATGAGGGAAAGAGCCGTCCAAGAAAGGAGGTTAAAGCCTCTGCAAAACACACATCCACAACGGTCCTCTCACTGTGTCAGAACCAGAACAGAACCCTTTAAAAGGATGAAAATCTTGTCATGGAAGTTTCAGTTAACCTTTAGAGTTTGTGTTTTGAATCGGCTGTGATGCTTTTTTTTTTTTTATATTTATGTAATAAATTAGCAGACAAAGTCAAACAGCTGCTGTTTGTTTTCTGTTATGGAAGAATCGTCTGAAACTGCAGGTGATTTACATGCAGAAACCTCCAGAGCTGAAAAAATAAAGCCAAAACTTGCAGTTCCTCCAGTGTCCACTAGAGTCTGTGTCCTGCAGTGAGTCAGTCTCCATAGAGCTCTATGTTAAAATAAACCTGGTATAAAAACAGTTTGTGTCTCTAGAGCTCGTTTCTCTCTTCAGCTGTTCGGCCTGAATGTTTCTACAACTCACCTGTTTATATTATATTAAGGCTTAAAGGGATGTAGAATTAGGGGGCGTGGCCTCTTTGAGTGACAGGCGGGAGCTGCTAGCTGTCTGCTAGGTGTCCCCTCAGCTGATTCAGTCCCTGACCTTTGACCTCTTGACGTGCTTGTGCTGTTGGAGCCTTTTGGAGTTCCTGTAAATATCAGACTAATAATCTGTCTCTCTCTCTGGGAGCTTTACTCGACTAACAGGTAGTTTGCTGGTGGTCGTGTTTCATCATTAGCAGGAGCTTGGTGATTATCAGCCTCCTGACAGTGGAAGTGTAACTGTAATAACATAACACATAGCTAACACGTGTGATCAAACACAATGCAGCTGTTTGCAGCCCAAAGTTACACAGACCTGCACAGAGTTAACAAATGGCCCAAACAGAAAATCAGCTCCTTTTTGAATTCTTCATGATAATGAATTCAGAGGCTTTCTGCATGCAGTTTGTAAATTCCACCACCAGGAGAATCATCAATCACAACAATAACAAAACATGACGTTGAAGCTGGCAGTGAATCATGGGAGTGATTCTCTGCTGCTACTCCACGCCCTAAAAAAACCCCCGATTAAAAAGAACTCTGAGTTGATCGTAGTCATGACAACTGGCTTGCTGTTTACGTATGCACCTTACAGCAGGCGACTTTCACGATTGGACGGAAGGACATGGCGTTAAAAGGACGGTGATGAAACGGAGGGCCAACAAAAAGAGCTCAAGGAAATTCAGAGTGAAAACAGCATTCTGCATCAATCAGATAAAGTGAAGCAGAACTTGGACTCGGTTACAGCTGCAGATGTTGGACAGGTTTGGAGGTCTGTGGAGGTCTGTGGGGGGTCTGTAGGGAAGGGGAGGTCTGTAGGGGTCTGTAGGGGTCTGTGGGGGTCTGTGGAGGTCTATGGGGATCTGTAGGGGTCTATGGGGGTCTGTGGAGGTCTGTAGGGGTCTATGGAGGTCTGTAGGGGTCTGTGGAGGTCTGAGGGGGGCTATAGCGGTCTGTGGAGGTCTGTAGGGGTCTGTGGAGGTCTGTAGGGGTCTATGGAGGTCTGTGGGGGGTCTATGGAGGTCTGTAGGGGTCTATGGGGGTCTGTGGGGGTCTGTAGGGGTCTGTGGAGGTCTGTAGGGGGTCTGTGGAGGTCTGTAGAGGTCTATGGAGGTCTGTGGGGGTCTGTGGGGGTCTGTGGGGGTCGGAGGTTCAAGCTAAGATTGACGTTATGGATCCTTAAATGTGGCGAGCAGCCGGCCTGATGGACGGTTGTGCGATTGTTGCTCTTTGCTCCGACAATGTGAAGAGGAGCGACTGCGTCTCCAAACCCCGCCCTCCTCTGCCGTTTCAGCCAATGGGAGGAGAGCTCTGCAGAGGGTGTAAAATCCTGTCTGGAGGATACATTTCTGCATGAAATATGGATTGAAACGTGGTGAGAGCGCATGCCTGTCTGAGCATCCACGTCAGGTCAGCTGGAGGTCAACGCTCACTTCACCGCCGCAGATTTGGCGTTGCTCCAGAGCGTGAGAAGCAGAACGAGCGAGGCCGCGCCCCCTGTTCTCCGTCCATACCTCTCTCAACGTGCTCTTCCTCCACTTCTCTCCTCTTCCTCTGTCAGTGTTGCGTGCAGATAAGAAGCAGGCAGCCATGTGGTGTGTATCTGTGCTGAGCTCTGGGCTTAGCACGCTCGCCGTGCGGGGAAACGGCTCACAGGACGGGAGTCGAGGAAATGAAAAGCTTCACTCGTCCACAAGCGAGACAGAAGTCAGAGGAAATGTTACAGCAGCAAAGAAGAACATTCGTTTGTGTGCAGATAGTTGAAGTAGATACGGTGTATTAAGATGGACGCAGTAACAATAGAGCTCCTGCTGCTGACTGGCTGCAGTAAAGGCCACAAGCCCCGCCTCCTCCATGTTAACAGATGGGACACAGGTCGAATGGTAATAACACAAGCCTAGCCTGTTGAGTGCATCGCATGTGAGAAAAGCACGATGATTAAATACCATTAAAACTTTAAGCCAATCACAGACTCACAGAATAAGATAAGGAGGCGTCCACACTGAAGTGAAGGAGGAGTGTTCATCATCATCCTCATCAAAGACCCACTCAGACCCCCCCCCCCCACGTCCTGCTCCCCTCCTCCCCCTCCTGGGTGAGTGTCAATTATTCATAAGCCTCTGGTAGCTAACTTGAAACCGATAACCCACATGCTATTTATACTTCATTTCAAATGAACAAATACTTAACTGTGAAGTTCCAGGCAGCCCGCTCGTGTCTGTCTGCATAGCTGCTGCTGCTGGGGGGGGGGGGGGGGAGGGGGGGGGGTCGATGTTCCTCTGCTTTGGGAGGAAAACAGTAAAAGCTGCTGATTGAAAGTTCAAACCTGATTTTAGGACTTCAGATTTTTTTTAGCTTCGCACATGGACAAAATGTACCTTTTTGTTTTTCTTGCCTCCGTCAGGAACATTTTCATGTTTTTGGAAGTTTTGTGGTTCAAAAAATAAAAATCAGATGACCTTCTCCTAAAAGTCAGGTGGTCATGTGAGGCGGGGGAACAAACACACTCGCACAAATCGGATCTTTTCAGGCGGCGCTGCACGCGTGAACGCCGACAGCAGCACCTTCCCATTTCTTGAAGTGATACAGACCTCGGACCTCGCTCCGTCTGCACGCCACCGCCACGTTCTCCGTGCCTGCTGCGTCCTCTTCTCAGGTCAGAGGTCAGGCACTCGAGTGGACCGAGCTCCTCCAACCTTCAGCGAGCTGATCTGACACGGCTACAACCCGACGCCGTCCTCCTGCAGGGCCTGCTCCGCCCACTACGGCGAGGAAGAGTGGACAACAGGAAGTCCAGGAACACCGAGGACAAATTCTCCCTGCATATAATTCTCCTTTAGACTTTTGGTTCACTCTGGTTTATATACAGAAACTTTTAATGCAATGTACCTGTAACATTAAAAATATTAAACGTTTTAAGCTCTTTGACTCGCTCTTCTTTAAAGGGACACGTCACACATGTACATGAAGCTGTGTATCAGTAGAAACATGGAAGTTTTCTTCATGTGATGCAAAAAGCGTCAGATTGCATCACATGAAGAAAACTTCCAGGCAAAGAAAAAACACATTTCTCTCGTCTCGGGGTAAAACGAGGGCCGGACTCACGACCACTCAACACTACAACCATGTTTGCTAACAATACAAAGCTTCATGTAAATGGGTGACGTGTCCCTTTAAGGCGCAGCTCGTTTAGTCTGCCACTTCTGCGTCGTCGTTTTGACATCATGATAAAGTTTTCAGCTTAAACTCAAAAGTAAGACATTTATCCCTGACAACAATAAATATATCCCCCCCCCCACCGGGTGGTCCGAAGGTTCAATAACAGGCAGGCTGAGAAGAATAAAAAGGTCGGGGGGGGGGGGGGGGGGGGGGTCATGAACATGTTGAATAAAGAAACACAGAGTGACAGGATGTCCCGGGCCAGTGTGGATTACACTTAACAGTTTTATTTGGAATATTAAGACAATGAAGCGAAAGCCAAGCACCAAGAGTGACAGCTACAAGTGTCGCATCGTACGGCTCTTTAAAATGAACAGGTTATACTGGAGACCACTGACTTTGTTTTTTTTTTTCTTTTCTTATCTCGTTGAACGGTGAAGCAGATACACAGAAACAGACGGTGACATGTGAACATGGTTATGCCATTTACACGCTCCGAAGTCCACCTGACAGGAGAAGAAGAAGAAGAGAACAAAAGGAAAGCAGAAGTTAAAAGGAACGGTGACACTCGTCTGACGGCGGCTCGCTCGGCCCCTCGGCTTTCTTTAAAAAGGGCTCCTGCAGATTGGTCAGGACGAATAAAGGCGGCGTGGGGACGCGGCGGTGCTGCAGAGCGTCGAGTCCGGCTTCAGCCTCGTCCACACGGCAACCGATGTGCACATACAGCATTAAAGTGACCATTGTTACACTCCATTGCATATCAGGGAGAATGAAAAATTATATTTCTCTCATACGTCTTTTTTTCTGTTTGCATATAACGCAGCTCTCTAAAATATATACGGGAACAGGAAATAAAATGTTAAAATATCTTTTCTTTCTAAAGTTTGTTTCAGCTCTGGGTCTCAGGCTGCAGGAGCTTCTTTAAAACCGGGATTTAAATTTAAATTCTCCTCGAAAACAAATCAGAGCGAGACTGAAAATCTGAGACGAGAATTTCTCCCGAAAGTCGACGAAAACGTCGGCATTGTCTGAGCGGGACCTCGAACGAGTCTGCCAAGAAGGCGGGCCGCCACTAAACCTGCTGCTAGCGTGAGCCTGAGGCGGCGTGCTAGCGTGAGGCGGCGTGCTAGCGCGGACAGAAAACAAACTGCCTCTTTTTATGTTGTTTTGTTTTTTGGCGCTCCTTTAACATCATGAAACTCCTGCAGTCTGAGGCGACCTCCGAGCTGGAACCGTGTGTGCGTGTGTGTGCGTGTGTGTGTGTGTGTGTGTGTGTGTGTGTGTGTGTGTGTGTGTGTGTGTGTGTGTGTTTCCTGCGCTCATAGTGCAGCTACATGATGTCACACTGATGACAACAAAGATCATAGAATAATCGTGTTCACTTCTCTTTATGGGGGGAGGGGGGGGGGGCACAGAGAAGGGGTGTGGCTTAATATGGTCCTTGATGACACACCCCCTGGTTTAGGGTGCAGGTGTGTGTGTGTGTGTGTGTGTGTGTGTGTGTGTACGTAGAGTAGTGCAGGTGTTGGGAGGTGTGTGTGAGTCATACATGCGTCCCCACCTCAAATATTTCCCACGGGGAAAACGGGGCTGAGAGGACGCGCCTCACACCGTGCCGGCCTGAGAATAAAAAGGGGGGGGGGGGGGGGGGGGAGTCTGCCGCTCCGTCTCCACGACTATGAAACAACCATCAATGAAATTCTTAAGGACCGCCCACTTCTTCTGCACACGCGTCTCAGACACGTCGGGTGTTTTTGGCGTTTCGGTGCAGCGTTCACAGGGGGTCAAATCCTCAGACGCCATCCGCTTCCAACGCTCACAGATGGATTAGTGCGGACGCTGCCTGGACGTGACCCCTCGCCACACAGATCTTAAACACTGCGACGATGACGCAACTTTCATCCTCACGTTTCAAACGTTCAATCTGCTGCAACAAAAAGACAAAACATCCGAACACAGCTAAAGTGCTTTTAACTTCAACAAACGCCCCGCCCTCTGTGAGCACGCCACGGCTGCCAGGGCAAGCACGCCGTGACCTTCCTCCTCTTCAACAGGGTGGGACGAACGCGCCTCAGTTCACCTTCTGGTTTCATCGAACACGTGGGCTGCTTCCTGTTCGACCAGCACGCCAGTTTAAACCGCCAGTCCAAGTGCAGCCGCCCCGACCTCACACTACTGCGAGCAGCCGCTGTGCAAAGCATGCTGGGATACATGGCGACTCGGACGACATCTTTTCTAACTCGTCGGGTCGTCATCACTTAAAGACCTGATCAAAGGAGGCGTGACCCGGTTGCAGGCTACGGGTCTTTACTTCGCCGCCATCAACGTCACCAAAGGTCGGCGGCGGCGTGGCTGCACGCTCCACAGACGCTACGTGGCGACACATGAACGCAATGGAAGACGGTTTTAAACACCCGAAACAGAACGAGCATTAAAAACGAGACGGTTCCTCTCAGAGCCACTCGTGGTTAAAATCGGCCTGTGATTGGAGCGTGTGAGAGGGGCGGGGCTCTGAACGCAGGTGTGTGTGTGCTCAGGTGTGATGGACAGGTGAGAGTGAGCAGGTACAGGTGGCTGAAAATCCTGACACAATAAAGTGCAAAGACAAGCAGATCAATGTCAACTTCATCCCCCGGTGGTCTCTCTCTCTCGCTCTCTCTCTCTCTCTCGCTCGCTCGCTCGACTTTGATGGATCAGCTTCGGACATCGTGTCGGCGTGAGATTCACGGGGCGAGCAGGAAGAGCGGTCTCAACGTCTTTCTGAAGCGACTTTTTATTGGGGCGATTTTGTTGCTGAGGAGAGAGTGGGCGAAGACATCCAGCAAAGGTCAGAGGTCGCATTCGAACCCTTGGACGTTGCCATGACGACGGGAAACTTTCTGCTCTGCATGATCAGAAATCTCTGCAGCAAACGAAGGAAGAAGTTCAACAACGTCATTTTAAAACATGTTTTAAGCCTGCGGGTGAAACGAGGTCAGAGCGGCGTGCACTGATCGATTATATTTCAATAATTATAGAGAATAAAAAATAAAAATAAAAGATATTTGTTAGCATTATCCTCCAACGCCAGCAGGAACGTTTAGAAACCTCGGCGGCCTGTTGTCCACCTTCACAAGATGCTTTTACGTGTTTTTGCCTCCCGTGCATCGTGTCTCGTGACCTCGCCCTCTCTGCTCCGTGTGTCAGCGGAGGTCAGAGGTCAGCGGTGGACACGGGCAGCGCACCGTACAATCGCCTCCAAAAACATGCAGGGGGACGTGTTTAAACAAAGTCGAGCTGCAGGCCGATCCACGCACGGCTGCAGGGACCCTTCGTGATTCACCACGAGCACACAGGCCGCCACGTGACAACAGGCGTGTTAGAAGATCATGTGATCCGTTATAGCACCTCGGACATTAGCGTGCACCATCAGTGAGCGCGAGCAGCTCTTAAAGCACCGCCTGATTCAAGGAGCCGACGACACCCTGGAACAAGACGAAGTGTTTCATCGATAAAATAAAAAATAAAAAAAGGCACCAAAGTCACAATTATCTTCTCTTCACAACGAGAACCCGACACGAGCGGCGTTTTTATCCCGAACACGCCGCCGACTCGTTGAGCTGTTAAAACACGAATCCACAGCCGTCTGATTTTATTTTAGTGTCACGTGGAGTCAGCCTCTCGCATCGCCATGACCTCTCGTAACCATCTGTACATCAGCACCACATACCTGCAACATGCAGGATCAACAACACGCCAGGTCCCAGTTTGACTAAGTGTCTAAGAGTCATTTTCTTAAATTAATAAATATATATATTTACACAGAGATTTTAAAACATTAGTTAAAAACAGACATCGTCTGAGTTGGTTGGACAAGTTAGAAAATTCAGAATGAGGAAGAGTTTTTTTTCCTTTTTTTTTAAAACACTAAATGGTCTAAAAGTTGAAAAGATTAAAAGTAAATATTTGATCTGATTGATCTGATCATGTGATGGACGCACGGGGTCGACGCCCCGGGAGACGCCGACAGAAGGAGGCAGGTGTAAAAGGCCCGACGTGTCTGAAGACTTCTCTCATATTTAGAGTCTCTCCTGTTTTGAAACCACACAGTGGGAATAAAGTTGACAAGTTCAGCTTGCTCTCAATAAACCCGGATCGTTGCTGCTAGGGGGGGGGGGGGGGGGGGAGGAGGGGGGAGAGGGGGGGGGTCTCTCTCTGAATCGCTCCCGTCTCAGCCGAAGCTCACGCCACGCGTGCAAAGGGACGCTGAATGTATGCAGCTCCATCCACGGGATGAGCTGTGACTGCAATACACCATCAGCACCTCCAGATGCCCTCTCCCCTCCCACACACACACACACACACACACACACGCACACACACACACACACCTTCAGTGAAGGTGCTCCACTCTGTGCCTCAACAAGCTCAGGAAGAAAGAAAAAAAAAATAAAATCGAGGGAGAGCACAACGTGAACTGTACAGCGGAGCCGTGTGGGCTTAAAGAGCGGTTTGGGGGATGGCGAGGGAGGCATGCGGGCGGGCGGGCGGGCGAGCGAGCGGTGAAGTGGTGGGATCAGGCAGACATTTAGCACAAAGCAGGAGAGAAAAAGACACAAAGCTCTCTGATGTTTGTGCCTCCCCTCCTGGTCAAAACAACCTGTTCAACACAGAAACGTGTGCTTGCCAGACGGCGTTATACTGAATATAATCGTATGTATTTTCTGTGATGTAAGTAAATAACTAAAGCAAAGATTAGAATGAATCTTGTATAGCTTGTTACATTTAGATTTCATCCCCCACCAGAAAGAGAGAAACGTCTCTACAGCTCTAACGTGGAGCTCCTCCGGACGAGTAATCCTCCTGCAGCGCGTGCAGGCTCAGAGAAGCCCCGCCCTATTTCACCTTGGTTGGCGGCTCCCTCTCCAGCCAGCGGACTCGTACTTTCTGTTTATAGTGATACTCCTTGAGAAAGTCCTGCAGGGCGGGTGGCAGCGGCAGAGAGCCTATACCGTCGTAAGTGGTCCAGCGGCAGATGGCGGCCCGAGCCAGGTGCTGCAGGCCGAAGGGAAAGGTCCGATTGAGCGGCGCCGTGAGCAGCGGTTCAAAGAACATGCAGGCGCTGGGGTCCTTGTAGTGCTCCAGCAGTCCTGTGACGGTGGACGAGTGGAACACGCACGGGTCGTGGGCGTCGAAGCTGAAGTTGTGGTTCCACTGCTCGATGCGGGCGTGCAGCGAGCGGTTGTAGCGGCGGAAGCTGACGGAGAAGAGGTAGACCTCCTGGGCGGAGTCGCGCAGCAGGAAGGTGCCCTCCGGCCGCCCGTCCAGCAGTGCCTCGGCCTCGTAGCGGTCCATCACGCCCCAGTAGCAGGGCAGCGCAGTGATCTGCCACAGGTCCGGGACCAGGCAGTGGATGTAGTCTATCTGGGTGTGGACCTTCCAGGGTCCGGGCTGCTGCCGGCTCACTTGTCCGTCCCCTGACGCGTGGCGCTGTTTGGGCCTCCTGGCCTGCAGACAGAGGGTGGTCGAGTCCTCCTCAGAGTCACAGTCCTGAGACGACGATGCAGCCCCCAAGAGCGACCCGCACGCCCCCGATGACGAAGCACCCGAAGAGCTGCCCGACCCCAAGGACCGGACCTCCCCAGAGGATTCCCCCGTGCCAGGAGCCAACTTTGGTCCCAGTTTGTAGAGAGAGGAGCCAGGCACCGAGGCCTCCAGGGTGTGGATCTGTGCATTGGGAGGGGGGTCCACACCTTCCTCGATGCTGAGTCTGCGTCGCTCACGCAGGCGCTCCTCCTCGTCCTCGGGGGAGGGGTGGGCTGGGTCGAAGGCATCGAGCAGGGCGGTGGAGGAATGGGGGCTGACCGGCGCCGTGTGCTGCTTGATCAGGTGCCACTTGTGTGCCAGGTCTGATCCAGGGGGGAAGGGGCAGGTCTCCAGCATCAGCTCCGTCAGGTGGATCTTGCGTTTGGAGGCAACGGGGTTCTTGGCTGAGCGAGAGCGCCTGCGAGGGGGGAGGGGTAAACACAGCCCGACAGTGTCGCTCAGCCGCTGCCTCAGAGAGCGAGCGTTCAGACTGCGTCCTCCAGAAACAGAGTCGCTCATTTCCTGGATGGAGCTGATCCCGTAACGGCGATCCCTCCTATTCCCGCTACCTCGTAATCGGCCGGACCGCCGGTCTGCTTCCAAGGAACTTTGGGTTTTGGTGGAACATGAGTGTTTTTTCTTGCCCCCCCATGGCGCATGACGGGAGTAAGAGTCTCTGCGGGCCATAGGAACGCCCCCCGAGCCCCCCCGCACATCCTCGGTGTCCTTGTCGAGCGTGATCTCCACAATCTGAGGGATGTCTGACACACAGTTGTGGTGATGGCGGCGCCCTGCTGTTACCATAGGAACCGGCAGGAGGCTTCGTGACGGACTGGGTGCGTCGGACGCCTGAGCCTCGTCCGAGCTGACGTCAAGCACACAGTGGACCGCGTTGGCGTCCGGCCGGCTCTCACCGGGTCCCGAGCTGCCGCCGCCGCCGCCGTGAAACAGAGTCTGACATCTGCTCTTCAGGTTGCTCCACATGTTGCCCACTTTCTTCATCAACAGGAGCTCCGGGGAGCTGCGGAGAACAGGAGACAAACTGGATCAGTCACAGCAGCTAGGACGCTACGCCCCCCGCCCCCCCACATGAAGCGAGACCGCAAGACTGCTGCTCATCTAGTAATTAAACATGACGAGAGTCTAACGGGGCCACGGCGTCTGAGAGGTGGGCGAGCTGGAGGAGTTGGAGCAGCAGAGTGAGGAGTTGCCAGGCAGACGTGCAGGGACACAAGGCCACGGCTATAAATGAACCCAGGATCCGCTCACAGCTGATCTGCTGGTATGTACTGTATTACAGAGCCAGTCTAGACCTGACCGAAAACTTTCCCTGTAACAGCAGCAGACGGGCCGCATGCACGCTCACAAAAGGCTCCTGATTTATCACTCTGCCGCACTTCGACAGCCACTTGGAAGATGCAGCGTCAAACTGCACTTAAATTCTTCAAACTTTCGGCACAGGTAGGTGGCCCGACGCCGCAGCCTCTCCTCTCCTGTTTAAGCCGGCCTTTATTAGGGAACATATTTTCTCTGCTTCTATAAAATCCAACAAGTCCAAACACTAACGAGTTTGCTTCTGGGTCCCAAAGGTAATTTTCAACGCCACAATTCCCCCCCCCCTCCACGCCACAGGACTCGTGCGCAGGAACTTATTCGAGGTCGATTGCTGCAGTTTGCAGACGCCGACTCGTACTGCGACTACTTCATTAATTCAGTTTTATTTGAATAGCACATTTCATACAAACATAAACCCAACGTGCTTCACAGAAGACAAAGATTAAACAATATATCAAAAATAATAAAACATAAATTAGCAGCCAAAGGCGCGAGAGAAAAGAAGCTGAAGCTCAACAAACGGGAGGGTGGTGTTTTAAGGACGACGAAATCAAACAAGTTAAAACAGAGCTGGTAAAAATATATTTAAACTGGTCCCAGTGCGGCACTTCACCCGGACTCAGGTGGTCAAATTGTCTGACATTTTAAAACCACTCTGAGTTCTTGAGATAAATCCCCCCCCGCCCCCCCTCCTGCTTCCTCTGCGGGACATCCTGTGTGTAAAGTCAACCTCTTCATATTGATCAGCTCAGTGATGAACAGGAAACCAGACCGGTCTTCAGCACCACTGATTAAGTTGATTAGCCGGAGGGGGGGGGGACGATCCACCGCTAACTTAATCATGACGTTATGACCCCCTCCCCCCGTGTAATCTAAAGATGACCACATCCATCTCCTCGACGTCCATAAAGTCTCTTAAACCTGAACACGACCTGCAGAGTCCTTAAGTTACATTTTTAGTTTATGAAGTTCTTCATCATCGAGTCTTCGCTTTATGTTTTCAACTTCATAGCCGTCAAACGTTGAGAGAAAGGAGAAATGAAACTCTAAATCTGAGCGATGAAGCAGCTCGTTAAAAAGGAGGCGGGGTCAAAAGGACGGTTTGAAAAAGGCCAGTTTGAGGCGTGCGGCTCGTCATCACGGTGTCCGTGTCCCTGAACCTCTCGTCCTCCTCCCACCTGGGACGAGCTGAAGACGACCCCGAGACACACACGCCGTAACGCCTGTCGTCTGTCCGACGAGACGCTCGCCACACAGAGTTCATACAAACATCAACCCACATCTCAGCTTTTAGAAAAAACAACAAAAGTTCAAGTTAAGTCGGCGTCTCCCGACCCTTTAACGGGCGATCAGGGGTCAGAAAGCTCGTGATTGATGAAACTCGTTCTTCGCTCAGTCAGCGTGACGGGCGCGTGCGCTGCACTCTAAACAAACGCACAAGTCGTGGTGCGACGCCGCTGAATAAAACTGTCACAACACGACATGAACTACCTCCAGGGAAACACGTCTAAAAAAGATCCTGAAGGTTTTATTTAATGTTTATAATTTACAAAGTCCGATTTGTTTGTTTTTACCTGGAAGTGAAGAACCGGCCTGAGAGAAACACTGAAGCTGCACGTTCACACCCGGCGCCCCCCCCCCCCCCCCCCCCCTCAGTGAGCCTGACGTTATATCAGCTTCATCTTTAGACGCTGCACTTTCCATCGGGGTAGGCGTGTTCAGCTCAAAGTTACAAACAAGGAAACTTTCCAGTGACCACGACACAAACGAGAAAAAAAACAAAAACTCATCATCAACTCTGCTGCACCGAATGGTTCGGCAGTCTGCTGGGACTTGGACTGGGAACCCGAGGGTCGCCAGATCAAGTCCGGAAATTGGTTTGGTAGCTGGACAGGTGCCAGTTCCACTTCCTGAGCACTGCCCTTGAGCAAGGCACTGAACCCCAAAACTGCTCTCGCTGTCCCCGCACTCTCCATTAATGCTTGTCACGTGGATCCTGTTTGTGCATGAGTGTGTATTTTGGCCTCTGTGTGTGTGTTCATTAAACAGGAGAGAAAGTCGGGAATGAAACAATCCTTCGCACATCCGTTTCATAGGACGGGTGCAAAAACTTAAAGGTCCCTTAAATCTGTCAAACTTGTAAACATGCGTGAAGCTTGAAGTTCTCCATCAGTTAAACCAAAACTTTGTTTGCAAGTGAGACAGTGAGCCGGAGTTCACCTCGAGGAAAGTGGGGAATGACGGGGGGGGGTTCAGAGCTGAAGCTGGGCCGCCCCACTTCAGGGAAAACCGCCTCTGTACATGTGGAGCGCAGACGAACCGCTAGGCCACTGACGTCCCAGAGATAATCTCTACTACTGCAGAAGTCAAAACTTTTTTTGAAGGTGTCAGAATCGTGAGCACTGTCACTCGGTCTCATCTGTGGACAGAGACGAGACCGAGACCCCCCCCGCCCTCCTGCATGGAGGATGAGGATTTCCCAGTGATATTTGTCTTGGTCGCGCCCTGCCCTCGTCTTGTCTCGGTGAGTGTGGTCTTGACTACAACACTAAGTTTCTATACAAATTGGAAAAAACTAAACTGGAACACAGCAGAACATCATGAGAGCTTACGAGCGTCACACCAGACAAAAATGGCCGACATATAATTGGGCCGACTCGGAGCTTTCAGAACAACGAACTGAACCATCTATGGACAACTCTAAGTTCAAGTCGTGTTTTATTGCGTCTCTGCAGCACGCTCACCTACAGCTTGTTCTACTCACAAAGGACGAGGAATAAAATAAGACAAGATTCTTCCCGACTGTCAAACGTTGATTTAACGACCACACAGATCCACAACCATCTGAAGCCGGCCTGAAACAGAACAAGGCTACTTTTGCTCTCTGGCAGCCCAACACACCCATCCTCCTGGGATCCCTGTGATCTAAGAGCGGGCTGGAGAGGAGACAAGATTAAGGGAGGACGCCCTCGCAGCTCAGACCAGCGTTAACAAGGTATTTGTAGCTTCTTCTTGTTTTCTGACAGGCCGGGTCCCCCTTTGGGAAAAACATCCTGATCTCAATGGGTCAATAACCTGATTAAATAAAGTGTAATTTAAAAAAATTAATAACATTAAAGTAGAACAATATCTTAACTCACATTTTATAAGCAAAAACTTTTTAGATGGATAACCCGACCCATGGACAGTTAAGCGCCTGCATACGATTGGTATCACGTTTGATATTTACGTTTCCAACAAAAAACCTGCTGCAGCCAATCAGAGCAAAGCAAACTTGGAAGCGTCACAAACCGGATGTTGTCCCTCTGACGACTCACCCTCAGCTCGCACTGCGAATCTTACAAAGTCGCACATAATCTCTCCGAGAGCGAGTCAACAACGTTGATCGTCCTGGACGTGTGTTTTTCTTCTGCGGTCGAATTTGATCGTGCACGTCACTGTGAGATCTCAGTAGGCGTGCGGCCTCTTGGTCTTCTAGTCTGTCGTGTTCTGAGGATAATAACATTTAAAATGGGTTTAAACCAAACTCACGTCTGTGGTCGCCCACGTTTTTAAAAAATCTGTGAAGATTTGAAAATCTTCAGGCGTGTAACCAACGTAAAGCAAATTCACAGCTTTGGTGGAAAAACGCTCCTGATGCTCCGTCAGTGCACGTCCATAGGATCCTGTTTGTGTATCAGCCTATCTGTAGCACGATTATCAGTGTAAACACTGAATTTCCCCTTTGCAGGATCAATAAAGTAAATCTTATCTAAAGAAAAAATAATGACCTCATATTTTCTCAACCACTCAAACAACAGAAAATGAATTTTTCTCTCTCTCTACTAAGAACTAAGTCAAGTTAAATCAAACTTAATTTGGGTTGCTCTTAAAGGAGGACTGTGAAGATTTGGTTGCGAAATTTGAAAATTGTTTAAGTGAAACAAAAATATTTTCTAAACTCAATACACAAACTTTATTCAAAGAATAAAAACGGGTCCCTGGACACCGTGAAGGTAAAAATCAACCAGGAGATCGACAGTTTCTCTGCTGTGAACCCCCCAACACAACTTCTCGCATAACATTTTATCTCCAACAGTTTTCCTCTGAGGACAGTTTGTGTTTAGAGCTGTGAACATAAATCACAGAATCTGAACATTGATAATGAGACGGCTTTTTGAAGGTCTCGCTCTACATCATTTTAGCTAGCTTTTAACTCGGTTTCCAACTTTCACATTTTTTATGTGAACTGTCAAGCAAAGAAAAGTGTTAACGACATTAAACGCACAGGTTGTAAAATACGCCACTCGGGGGCTCTCAATCAAAACTATAACAAAAAGAAGATGTTAAGTCTTGCAGGGAATCATGGGAGTGATCTCTCCGCTAACCTCGGCGAAAACAGTACAAACAGGCGAAACCAACCTACAAATCAGAATATGTTTACTGATGATGCATCCAAGTATAATTTAGATATTTTAATGTAAATATTGCCCACATTGTGCATCTTTAAGCCTTTCATTTTAGACCTTAAATTAACAAATCTCGGTGTCACATATTCATGGCTGAAGGTGAAATCCTCCAATATTACAGATATATAGTAAAGCAGACTTTTATCCACTGAGGTCAAATAAAGGGATACCTCTGTAGTTTGTAAAGCTGGTGAACAGAAAGGGTTTGAAGGCCTCTGGGTTTGTGGAGGCCCCACTTCTCTTTGCTCCCATCCAAGTTAGCTGAGTGATAGCATGGCTAACGTAGCCTACAGCTCAACTCGGTTTAAATGTAGTCTACAGGAAGACAGGTGTAAAAACATTAACATGTAAATACACTCTTTTCCCTGGGCTGTCACTAAATACAGCCAGCTGTCTTAACTACAGCCTGGTGAGCTAACTAGCGGTTGAGACTTTCGAGCTGTCAAAAAATGCTAACAGTTAGCATTCCCTGGAGTGGAGTTAGCGGCTAGCGGGGTTAGCACGTTAGCGGCTAGTTAGCACGTTAGCTCGGGTGAGAATCGACACAATAATTCGCCACGAATTTACCCGTGTTTTCTGTTATTGTGTGTAAAAGATGCGACAGAGACATAGAGGGGGCCATGTGAAGCAGCTTTGGGTCGTTTCTCGAGTTCATATCTTACCCTTTGTGTCTCTTTGAAAGCTTTTATTCACCAGCTCTCTTTGTCTGAAGAGAGCGGCTCTGGAGAGAAGTCATCCCCCCCTGCTGGACCGCCGAGTCGGGTCAAAGCACCACCGGTCTGCGGACACTTGACGGTACCATCCCGGTTATATTTTTATAAATTAATGAGTCGAATACGTGTGAGAAATGTTTAAAGGGCTAAATCATGTGTTAAAGCGCAGCGGGAGCCCGTCCTCCGTCATGGTGGGGGTCTTCTGCTCGGCCGTGCTCGCTGCTGCTCCTCAGAGCCGGGGAGGAGGACGGAGGAGGACCGACTGACAGCGGATCAGTCCAATGGAGGACCGGGGGACTGACGGTCATTTCCGACGGAGCACGCGGATAGGGAATGCCTCTGCAGCTGGGTCCGCGTGACGGGCGGCTTGAGTCACCAATGGGCACGAGGAGGAGGAGGAGGAGGAGGAGGAGGAGGAGGAGGCTTGGAAACGTGGAGAGGTGAAGTGATGCTGGATGTGACAGGGCCGGTGTTACACCGAGAAATGCATCCCTGCAGATAATTGCAAGCACCAAAAATATTTATATTTCTAAACTAGCAAAGTGTGACTCCAACCTCCACAGACACTTTTAGAGTCTGGCCTGTATCCACATTTTTTTAAATGAGGTGTATCCTGTGTATTTTGTTCTCTCCTAAACATGTATAATTCATTAATTTATCTTTGGCCACTTTCATTTACAAACTTTAGTTTTGTCACATGAGGGAATTCTTCAGGAATTGTCTTTTCTAGTTTTCTTCTGCAGCTTGTGACATTTTTTTTGCATTTTGCCCCAACGTGCACGCTGGTTTTCTCCCGTGCCATATTTTAACATATTGATGGATCAAAAATGAATATGCTTAACATTTTTCTTTTTCTTCTTTTTTTTTTTTTTTTACATAAATGCAAGGCCAGAAAGCATTATATTATTATCACAGATACCTGCAAACAGACCCGGTTCTATACAAGGACCAGAGGACCCATTGCACCCTCATTTTAAATGTCTACACCCTCAACTGAATGGACGCAAAACAAATAGTGACATTTTTTATACAGTACATCCATGATCCGATGGTCATGTCAGGTGCTTAGTTTTGTCTGATCACATGCAGGACCCAAAACCCGGCCCCACATTTTCAGTACACTGTAGCTGCACCCCTTTTAATCTCAGAGGCACCCTTAGTCATTTAGTTCTCGAACCAGCTGCCGCTAATAAGCGCTAATTCATGAATGACATAATAGAAGTTGATGAGGTGTAAAAAGTGGAGCTCAGACTTGTTGCATGGTACACTGAACCGCACAGAAATCTGATTTTCAGGAAGATAAAATCCTGATGATTTCAGGGGCAGTCCTCCTCGGGACATTCTCAGTCCATGCAATGTGACTACATAAAAACCTCTCCTGTGAGACGAGGTCCAACACCCTCTCAGGGACTCAACATCTGCTTCATTAGATGCATTGTTTCACACTCCAGATCTCGTGTGTGTCACCGCTCTGAGTTTGATCTAAGAACATGTTACGAGTCACTCACACTGCACACATGAGGTCACATCCTGCAGGAACATTCAGCATCCCATGACACGCTCGTAATGAGAGGTGGAAGTGGTGTGAGTAATATTTTAGTAATCAGGAGCTGAGGTCGAGACCGGTCCGAGCACATTACAGCTTTATACATGTCCGACACGCTGATCCGATTAGTGTTTATGGAGGAAATGAAGGAGAATCACATTAGAGCGGAATCTGCTGCCAGAGTGATTCACACTGTTCGAGTCGGACTCTCCCAGCACGGCTCGGCTGTGTCTGAGGAAAGAGAAAGTGATAACCAAGACTCCTGTGTGAAGGGAGGTTTGATCCCAGTCACATACACTCATAAGATATCTCAGCTTAAAAAAAAAGGGAATTTGATTTATCACCAGCAGTAACCACCAAAATAACACACACACAACAATCTATACAACCAGAGATTCAATCAAATCCATAAAAATCCCATCACTGTCTCCATGATCATCATCAGACATGAGGGAAACCTGCTGTGTTGAAGCTTCTCTGACAACAATGCAGCAGCCAGTATGTCCTCCTTCTAACTTTAGATTCTGCTCCTGAATGCTCTGGATCTGATTGGACCAGAGAAGGTAGGCGGGGCTTTGAAGGCCGTTTTGGACGCCCCTGGGTTTGCCAGATATGAGAGCAGTTATCAGGTGAACAGGTGTTGCAGCGATGGAAGACCTCCTTACAAGACTTTAGTTTTGACTTTTAGCTTTCTGTAAGAATCTCCAGGGCTGTGCTCCTTCTGACAGAGACGAAGGTCAGGTCGCCATCTTGTGGCAGGAAAGTAGAAGAGCGCATCAACATATTAAAATACTGATCCATGGCAGGTAACTAAAAACCCATAAATCAGTCTCTCTCTCTCTTCATCTTCTTCTTTCATAAAAGTCATTTATTTTAACAGCCTTTAACTTTATCTGCAGCTTTCCTTTTTACTTTTAAATCCATCAAGCACTCGGCTGTTTTAAAGTTACATATTGTTTCTCTAAACACATTTTAATCCATCTTGTGGCAGGAAGGCCGTAAAGCCTTTGGACTAGTTTGGTTTAAATAATAAGTAAAACATGAGTCCTTTTCTTGTACTTGTTGTTGACTCGTTATAACATCAATAAAGTTAATTTAAAAAAGAGCTGCATCTGTTACCTCTAAAATAAAATAATAAAATAAAAACATGTTTAGTTTTTAGATAAAAGCTGAAAAAAATCATTGTGGACATGATAACACGGACAGCAAAGACGAATCATCAGAAAAAAGTCAATTCCCGACAGCAGGTGGCGCTCATGCTCAAGAGATAAATCTGAATTTCTGCACTAAAAGTAAATCAATTAGAAATCAGAGGATGATAGAAATGAGATGTAAAGCTTCATGAACTTTCTTGTTAAATAAGATGATTTAATATATATATATAAATATATATATATTTATTTATATATAAACTACATGTAGCATTTACAAAGAGGTGATTTGATCTCATTGAGCTTCATTTTCAACACTGCACAGGTAGATTTATAAATACTGTTCATGTCTGGGGCTGCGTGGTGGTGCGGTGGTTAGTGCCTCACAGCGAGGAGGTTGCTGGTTTGAATCCCAGTGTGGCAGGAGCCTCACCGTGCATGGCGTGGGTTCTCTCCGGCTTCCTCCCACAGTCCAATCACACGCTGGTTACCTGCTGACTCTGAAGGTGTGAGTGTGGCTGGTTGTCTGTCTCTGTGATTGGCTGTTGAACAGTCCAGTTCAATGACAGCTGCGATCAGCTGATTATTTCTTCAGGTACACTTTTGTACTTTATCGAATTTATTCTCTATATATATTTCTATATTTCTACTACATGAGCTACTGTAGCGACCACATTTCCTCCCTGGGATTAATTTCTGATTCTATAAACTGATCCCAGTGACGTCTGAGCCATCATGGTCATTAGTTTCCTGGATTAATCCAAAGTTGATCTCACTAATGCGTTCCCCAGTTAAACCCACAGAGCCGGTCTCATTGACACAGTAAACACATTTATTGAGAGAAGAGGAGCATCATGGGAGAATGCATCGGAGGCGTCGGCACTTAGGAGGTCCTGGATCCTGAGCGGGACCTTCACAACAAAGAGAACAAGAAGCAGAGCTGCGATCGCTCGGGGGCCGGCCGGTGCAGCAGGAGGCCGGGACGAAGAGGAGGAGGAGGAGGAGGAGGAGGAGGAGGAGGAGGAGCACCGAGAAGGTTAAAGCTTGAATCAGAGCGACTCCCACTCTAACTCCACACAAAGTCATTCAACAGTTGGCACCTTTGATATTAATAAAAACAGGAAACTCACAACAGATGCATGAAAACAAGAAGAGCTCGTGTTTGGTTTGCAGATCGAGTTCAGTTCATGACAGGATGTGACCTCAGAACACAAGAAAGAGAAATCCTGTCGTACAACCTGACAGTGAACGGATGCTGGCTGTATATCTGCGGGCTGATTCAGCTGACTTTCTCTGAGCGGGTCATTTTGAATAAGAGATGCGGTGAAGCTGTTTTCACACAAACACAAAAACACTTGTTCGAGCGAGCTGCATGTGTGAACGCAAACATGCAACTTTTAGGACTTCTCTGACCCAGACTTCGTCCCCTCTCGGCCCCTGAGTACACTTTCTGCGTAAAGTCGAGCCGAGCCGACGTTTGAGCTCAGGAGGAAATATTCAGAAAAATTCCCCACGAGCAGGTGGGAAGGTCGTGGTGAGGTTTACATCCAGTGTGCGGTCTCCGTGCACGCTGCTCAAGTACGTTCTTAAAACACTTGAAATGTATCCTACTCAATGCAGCAATGATATAAATGGAAATCAATATCGCTTTTGGTGCTTTCACACATGCAAAAAACTCAAACTGCCAGCCTCTTGGTATCTTTCAGTCCCTCCAGGAAAAAAATAATCGCAACTATTTTGCAATTTTTGCTTCCTGCTGCAATTCAAAAGCAAAAAACTGCTAAAAACATCCCAGCATGCATTGCAATTTTTTGGAAAAGCTGCCACGAAATCAGGCATTTTAGGCCTCAACAATCCCCCAAAAAGTCCACGAAATCCTGGAGGGACTGATCTTTTCTGCAGAAAGGCCGTAGACTGTATGCACACCGCTCGCTCTAATGAAACTGCTGCTTTAAGTTCCCCGTTTGTCAGCATGTTCTTTTCCTCTGGTTCCTTAAAACTGCAACACGTCCAATTACACACAGCACATATTTATAGGCATAAGAGCAAAACCTGTGACTACAGTGTCTGACTCTGTCGCTTCGTCCACCATCTTGGATAGATTTCTACAGCGACGTTGTGTCTTCTGTCAGCTGGGTAAACATCAAGCTGTGGAAGACTTCAGGGGCCGTTTAACAGAAACGTTCACGCGTGCGTGTGTGAAAACAGCTTTCGATCCAAGACAGATTTTTAGATTGTTGCTTGTAAAATGAAATCTGCAGAAAAGTCACCGGCTGAACATTAACGTCCGCGTTGAAAGTCAATGTTTAAGATCATATTTTAATAAACCAAATCAGTTTGATGTCCAGACTGTGTCTGAAGTGTCGACCAATCACGTATCAGCCGGAGTTATGACATCTCGGCTCCCATCGATCGACTTCTGAATCAGAGCAGCGAACAATCTTTTCTCCATCAAACACATTTTACCTGACAACAACAAAGACTTAGATTTCCCAACTTCCTTGAATGCATCGTTCTCCAAAACGTCCTTTTTCCCGCTCATCATCTTTGTTTACAGTCCGACTGGAAACTTGAGAAGCGACGCAGAGATTGTTGGCTGCACAGATGTGCCTTTATAAAGCTGGTGGATTGCATTACGATGGATTGTGTTCTGCCTGAACTCAACACAGTCTGAGATCTTTGCACCCTTCAAATGTCAGAAACATTCCTGATGCTACTTGTGCTACAAACTCGAACCAGAACCCCTCTGATCGATCCTGGTGTGTGTTTTTACAAAGAATCTAAAAACCGTGTCAGAAATGTGGTGACAGGTTTGCAGGTCGGTTTCTTCTTCGATCTCCGCTCTACTCTGACCTGCTCGCTCTTTCTTCAAACCGACCACCCACCACCAATTGTGCCCGTCAGGAGTGAACGCTGGTTCATATCTCCAGTTTACATTTCACAGATGTTTCTCAGGAGACCCGCTTGGATTGTGTGTGTGGTCTCAGAGTGTGCTTCTCTCTCGTTTGTGCCGGATGGATCCGTTTGTTCAGCGTTATTTTCTCTGCTGATGAACAGAGCTACAAGCGAGGAATGTGCTTTTTTCTTTCCTTGAAAATAAAATTGACTGTGCTTCATGTTGTGCATCAGAAATAATACGCTGGGTCGCTTTCAGACGAAAAAAAAAAAAGGAAGCACATTTTTTCACGTGACGCTACGAAGCCGTCAGTCAGTGCTGCATCGCCGCCTCAAATCAAAGACGCACTGATGTCCAGAGAGACGTGAGACGTGAGACATGCAGTGAGAGTGAGGATGCATCAGCTGGTTGAGACAAACAGACACACCTCCCTCGACTGGACGCTCATGATGCTCGGCTCTGTCGCCCCCTGGTGGTAAAACCATTTACCAAACTCCATTTTATCCGCAGAGTCAGTTTGCACCTTTAAGAAAAAGCTAAAGACCCAGCTCTTCATGAACACCTACGACCTTTATGATTTTCACCACAATGATATTTTTGATGCTGATGAGTCACTTCCTGTCAGCACCTGTGTCCAATCAGATGCCTCCTCCTCTCTGGATCCTCGCCTGTGTTTCTCTTACTCTCTGATGTCTGATAAATGCATCGTAGAATTTAAACTGTTTTACAAATCTGCACCATCGTCTCGTTATTTCAGCTTCTTTTCAGCCTGATTATCGAGATTCAATCACAGTAAAACTGACTTTGGGATCAAAGTGCTTCATAGAAGGAGTCAAACCGATCAGCTCGCACGGCCACATGACGTCATGATCTCAGAGTCGGAGTTTTCTTGTGCATCAGTATATTCTCTGGTTGTTCTCAAAGGATCCTGCAGTAAAGAGAAAATGTGCTTCAACTGGCCTGAACACAGACTCAGCAGACTTTAAAGACACGTTTCTTTGGAGGTTGGACATATCATCTTTCTTCTTCTCTTCTAACCTTCTTCAAGGTGACAAAAGGATAAAACACAAAATCAAAATTGAAAAAAAAAAGCTATAAGTTGGCAAATAATATCTGCGCTGAATAAAGCATCTGTATAAATTCTGTATAATATATGTTTTAAAGATGGATAATAAACGTCTTCACTTCCTGTCGGAGAGACCTCGGCCTCCTCCGAGCTCACAGTATGTTTGTTCATGCCACACTGCAAGAATAAAAACTGGTTAATAAGGCAGAAACAAACTTTCAAATCAAAGGTCCAAAAACGAGTTCAGCATTTGTTGTTTCAGAGCACGGTGTGAGCGAGTCTGCACATCCTCAGCTGACACACAATGTGAAAAGTTTTCAGCCTCTCTCTGCACATCTGCACTGACACGATGAAGAAATCAACAAAACCAGCTCCTAAAAAAACCCTCACATTTCTCTTTGAGCTGAAATGTCTTTTTGTGAACGAGGACGACTCTGCACATGAACAGGATTAAAAATGGTTATAAAAGAAGGTACTTTGG
>NC_136705.1:1091365-1134445 GCF_947650265.1 Symphodus melops | reverse complement strand
AAACAGGAAGTAGCAGCTGTGACGCAATCATTGGCTGAAAACCCAAAACTGTTCACTCGTGGTCACACAAACGATGTGTGAGATCGAAACCTTTAAAATGCTTCATCTGCTCAATAAAAACAACAAACGGCTCGTCTTATGTTTGTGGTCTACTTTTAATGAGCAACGTGCGACGGAGACGCTTCTTTGAGTGTAGCGCTCTCAGCTGCAGTACCACAGGGGGGTCACCAGGGGGAGACATGCTGATCGTCCAGAGCAAAGTGGCTCAAAAGTAAAAAAGAAAAAGTCAACTTCAAGCGAACCTTGAAGACGTGCTCTGCAGGCGGGAGGGACACGCCATCGTGTGTATCTCAACAGACCCCGCCCCCTGTCAAGACCAGGACAGGTACCACCATCAGTCTGCCAACAGGATTTTATTCAACAGGTGTTAGCTTGTTGGATTTTTTTCAAATTAAATTATTTTCTGCATAAAACAGGATTCAGTCTTAAAAACAGTATTTTTCTAAAGGGGGGGGTCGTCAGCTGTTTAACCGTCATTCCCAGATTCTGCAGCTCAAAGTCATTTCAGCAGTAGAACCATCAGCAGGGTTCCTCGTTCTTCTCTCCTTGGGAGGTCAGTTTGTGAAACAGTGCTGAGTGCTGTCGTGTCCCTGCAGGCGTGCACGGGATGACGAATGTGACGGCTCATTTCAGATCTTTGGAGAGGATGGAAAACATGGCTGCGAAATCAGAGCGTGAAATTCTAGCATGAGATAAAATCAACACTTTCCTTTTTCCTCTTCCTTAAAGAAGAAAGCCCCTCCCTTCTGTGTGTGTGCATTCAGAGCGGCTGGTCCGGTTCAGGGGAGAACAGTTTTACATTACAACTGTGAAATCCTGGCATAAAGGCGTCCTTTGTGGCCCTCCATTATTTTCACACAAATATAGTCCATTGTCACAGTGCTGAAGTTAATTTGATCAACATTGGGGACATTTAACTGTTTTGTTCGCTGAAAAGACTCGTTTCATGCTCATTTTCGGGGCATTGAAAAGCAATGATTGGCAGAAAAATAATGTTGCCGTTAACAATTCAAAGCAATTAGTTTCCCATGGGGAAGCAGTGGGCCGCACTGGCCACCACACAGCCATGCTTTGTCACTTTATGGACGGTCATCAGTCAACTGTCACAGCGTCTCAAAGAGCCCTCCAATCTAAATGTTTCCCTTTAGGCTTTTCCCAGAACAACAGGCTGAAAGAGAGAGGGGGGGAGGGGGGCAGGGGGGGCAGGGGGGGGGGGGCATCCAGCCAATAGACATGTTGAGCTGCAAGAGGATAATCACAGGAGATCCTCCATAATGCATTTATTAAGCACTGCTGTGTGTGTGTGTGTGTGTGTGTGTGTGTGTGTGTGTGTGTGTGTGTGTGTGTGTGTGTGTGTGTGTGTGTGTGTGTGTGTGTGTGTGTGTGTGTGTGTGTGTGTGTGTGTGTGTGTGTGTGTGTGTGTGTGTGTGTGTGTGTGTGTGTGTGTGTGTGTGTGTGTGTGTGTGTGTGTGTGTGTGTGTGTGTGTGTGTGTGTGGCTTTAAACTGCTTTCTCACCCTGGGAGGCCTGCCGGAGCAGAGGTTAATCTTCCTCAATGTCCCTCTGCTCAGAGTGGGCCTGTTTATTTCTCTCTCTCACACACACACACACACACACACACACACACACACACACACACACACACACACACACACACACACGTAGAAATCACCTGGAAACGTTAACTTGATTTTTTTCGTGTGTTTTCCTGCAGAAACACTTTTTTTTAACTTCTGTCAGAGTTTCGTCTGTTCGCTCTGACACAAATTTGCGGCTCGCTTCTGTGTTTCCATGGCAACCACAGTCACGTGGGCGCTGTGCAACAGGGCCGCCACAGCAGCGCTCAGAAACGATGATATCGGACGATTGATGGATCCGTCAAACGTCCGCTCCTCCAGTTTAGATAAAGTCAAACGTGTTTATAACCCGAACACTTCATATGTGCAAGACTGAGGTCGTTTACTCAACATGACCACGAGCATGGCGTTCATCTCAGCCCTCACATGTCAATCAAGGATTATTTCAGTTTACTGTCGTTAAAATCAGAAAAGTACAAATGCCTGTTTCTCTTATTCTCTACCTTTGTATTTATTCTGGTTGCCGTAGCGACAGACGTTAAACAGAAACAGGCTCCAGCAGTGTTTCCCTAACAGTGTGACGTGTGACTGAAGCTGCTGCTGGAGTGATGCACTTCCTGTCGCTTTAAATCCAACTTCCTCTCTCTCTGTCTTCATGCGTCTCCCTCCATCTGGTCTTCAGACCCGGGTACAGAGCCGAGGCCCGGTCCGCACGAGTCCGGTCCATGTCTGTTTGTTGTTGCTCTTGGATCAATGTCGGGTCGTTCACACGTTCTTTTAGACCGGCTTGTTTTGTTATGGAGCGATCGATGTCACATCAGCTCGAGGTGTTCATGACGAGAGCAGAAGAACGGGACAGTCAGCAGAATCACTTTTTAATGTGTAAGGCAGCAGAGTCTGAAGCTCTGCACAGTGAACCAGTGTGAAGAGAGAGAGAGCACACCTGAGATCAGCCACAGTCAGCTGACCAGTTTGACCTGCAGACGTTTGAGGGATCGAGGAAGATCTATCAGTTTATAGGTGAACCTGTGAAACGCCCCGTTTAAGACAAATATGCACGCCACTCATCACACAGAGGACCTCTGAGGGTCTTTGGGGACGGGGCAGTCTCTGCTTTGGCCCCTCAGGTACCCGTGTCCCGAGGTCAGGTGGTCTCACATTCAGTCCAAGACGTGAAGGCAGCTCTGTCTGATCCCCTCCTGACACTTTCTCATAAGTTGGCTCCTCCTCCTTTGAAGAGGACCCCTCCCCATCGTGTTGGCCGGAGTCGACTTATCCGTTAACCTCTGTGTGACCGCCGCAGCGTCCTCGCTCCCCCTCGGCGCCCTGTCTTTCCTGCGTGGTTTTCTTGGTGGTGGGGGGGGGGGGCGTCACCGAGGAGCTCCACGCTAACAGGGGGGACGAGGGGAAGGCCGTCCTCAAGTGTCAAAGGTCCTGTCGGGGGGCCGGCCCCCACCCATTCACACAGACGTCACCCAGCACATTCTTCACAATGTTAACATTCTCCCAAATTCTCAACATTTACTTACAATGGGTGAGTGCGCTCAGCCGGGCCATTGTGTGCCGAGTCCAGTCCAGAGCGCTCAACTTATGGTAAGTCATGGAGTCAATATAATCATGACATGGCCCCCCCCCGTTTCACCCTCATAATCTCATATGGACTATCTATTAGGGCTCAGTTTAGCTGTCAATCAGTGCGTGTAATCTGAGTGTGGGAGGGATGGAGCCTCAGGTTGAGAGAGGTTACATGAGGAGGTCTGAACTCGGCTCCTCATGAAGAGTCGACAGAGAAAAGATTTGATAAGAAAAAGCTGAAGGAAAACGTCGTCTTCGATATTTTTGGAGATAAAGCGTTTGATCGTGTGAAGACGCCGTGTTTCTGTTCTTCGAGGATGGAGGCGTTGGCGTGTTGGCAGACCTTTCTCTTTGAATCTTACATGTGTCACTATTATCTAAACCCTGTGTGATGGTGTGCTCATGCACACGTCTGTATATGCCAACTCAGTGCATCAGATCTGTGTTAGATAACTCCAGCACTTTGTGCGATTTACACCAAAAACCTGAAAAATCATTGAACGTGCTCCTGAATCTGTTTCCCTCCTGCAGCAGAACCTGAATCACTGCATGCACTCTGTGCTCCTGATTTCCTTAAATCTGTCGTCACTCGCTCAAACTTCCAGCCGGCAGATGAATCCACGCTGTGAGAGAATCATTTTTCACTGAGTAAAGTTTCTCCTCCGACCTCGCCGGAGCGTTTGTGTGGGAGAAGTCAGCAGCAGAGAATGCGGCGCGGTGGCTTTGTGCGGCCGGTTTAAGGAGCCTGGGAGCAGAGTCGGGGGCCGTGTTATAAATTAGCGTCTGACCCCTGTCTTTGTGCGGCTCCTGAGGAAGGCCTAAGGAAGGCCCCGGCTCCAGCCTCAGTGAGAACGGCCCCTGTAAGAGCCTCTTTCAGGGTGTCAGTGTGCGATGAATGTGCCAGCAGAAGCATGTTTATAGACTGTGTAAAGGAGTGAGTCTTTGTGGGGGAATGTCACTGACACTGTTACAGTTTTCCTGAATGAACTGTGATGACGAGGCTAATGGGGCCCCCGCCCAGGGTGAGGGTCAGCGTCGAGGGGGGGCCCCCCCCACGCTCGGGACCCCCCACCCTCAGGCTCCTTTCACGCCCAGTAGCTGTAGCTAATGTTGCAATTCTTCGTTTCCCCTGACAAAGGCCGAGAAAAAAAAAGTCAACTTTCACACCAGCGGGTCACCACGAGTGCTTTAGGAAACGATCGTGTAAACAGAGCGTTACCTTCTGACCTGAGCTGATACCGGAGAGCAGCACACAAAGAGACGCCGCTGAGGGAATTAGACATGGATGTTAGCGGATAAAGCTACAGGACGGAGAGGAGGAAGACCTCCAGGCTGTGAGAACCACACACACACACACACACACACACACACACACACACACACACCCACACACACACACAGATTTCTTTACTTTGTCATTCAGATTTTAACAAACATCTTAAGAACAGTCAAATGAATCCGATGAGCTGTGAGTTCACATCCATGACTTCTGTTTTTAAAAAGTCTTTCGTCACTCTTTTCTTGAAATCATTCTTTAAAGAATTCACACAGCAACAGAAACACACACGTGTTTTTAAGTTTTTACGTTACATTAAATTAAAGCGTATACACAGACATCGTCCTCCAATCAGGTGGCCGGAGCCTCCACGTGAGAAAATAAATACCAGTCCTGGTGCGTGAATGATGATTAAAGCTTCCACTGAAGGTTTTAAATAACTCACATTAAACAGATGAAACTTGGGGGGCTGGTAGCCTAGCCGTTAGCCTAGCCGTTAGCCTAGCCGTTAGCCTAGCTGTTAGCCCAAAAATGACTCTTTAAAGAAACAGATTACAGTATTTAACTTCTGCTCATAGTTGTTCTTCTTCTTGACGATAAGTGGGGAGGTGGGCTGCTTCCTGTAACATGTAGGTAGTCATGGACCGTCCCGCTCTCCTTCTCGACGTATCTTTCACCCATTCTCACTCTGACACTCTGAGGGTTTCATTCTGCTAACCTTTGCTCGTCTTCTCACTGAACAGCAGACGAGCCGGACCCTCTCTGTTAGCACAGGGAGTTCCCACGCCTGTAACAACGGCAGTGACGCCTGTCCGCGGCTGCTTTACTGCCCTCCGAGCGAGCAGCCACAGAATAAACTGAACACTAACACAGTTTGAATAGAGCTGAGTCTCTTAGCACCGAGGTGTCGTCTCATAAACTCTATGCATCACCCTCTGGTCAGGCTGACACCTTTTTATGGCTTTCATTTCTTAATACCGATCATATTTAAAAAAACAAGTTATGCAATGAAACGCAGCTTGTTTGATTGACAGGTCGGGCGTGTCTCCTCCGTTAAACACAATCTGCTTCATCATTGGTTTGACTGCAGAGGTTAAAATCCACGCCTCATGGAGAAACAGAATGAGCCTTCTAACCGTACTTTGTGTTCATTTCTGAATCTGGAGTCCCTGTGTGTTCCTGCAGGGGGCGCTGGAGTCCCCTGTGTGTTCCTGCAGGGGGCGCTGGAGTCCCCGTGTGTCCCTGCAGGGGGCGCTGGAGTCCCCCGTGTGTCCCTGCAGGGGGCGCTGGAGTCCCATGGATGCCGGTCTCCGTGCTGGAAATGCTGTCTCAGGCTAACTTTGAGTCAAGCTAACGACAGGCTGAGAGCTGAGGCGGGTTTTAAGCCTCCTGACAAACCGTTACACGGCGCCCACCTGTCAATCAGCTCAGCTACACGCCTTATTGTGAATAACTCTGATCCTTCATCCAATCAGAACTGCTGAGTCATCAAAACATTCCCCCCCTACAGTGTGTGTGGATGGAGACATGAGCTAATCACACCTATTTGGTTTTTTGAAGCAGGCTGTAAACATGTTCATGTCTGCTGTAAAAACAGGCTGTTTGAATGGGTGTGTATGTGACTTCCTGTGCTGCTGCAGCCAGCCTCTAGTGGACACTCCAGGTACTGCAGCCAGCCTCTAGTGGACACTCCAGGTACTGCAGCCAGCCTCTAGTGGACACTCCAGGTACTGCAGCCAGCCTCTAGTGGACACGCCAGGAACTGCAGGATGTTCCTCTTCAGCAGCAGCTTCATTTGTAAACACCGGAGGTTGATGATTGGAGAGAGGACCTGATGTTAACTTTAACGCTCCTGATAAAAACACGTCGGCGACTTGTCGGAGTGATGAAAACAAAATGATGAAATAAAGTTATTGTTACACATTGAGCCAAATAGTTAACCTAAAAAAATTAAATATTATAAAAAACATAA
This sequence comes from Symphodus melops, assembly GCF_947650265.1. Classification (NCBI taxonomy): domain Eukaryota; kingdom Metazoa; phylum Chordata; class Actinopteri; order Labriformes; family Labridae; genus Symphodus; species Symphodus melops. The sequence goes on along the minus strand of NC_136705.1, from coordinate 1,127,986 downwards.
CTTTAATATCTGGATTTATTTTCAACATGATAAGTGACAACCATAAATACAAACAAAATCAGACGGTCAATCGTTCGATGAGCTTTTTTAAACCAGAACAAACTTGTGTCTTTTTTCTTTGAATTTATTTTTCACAAATTTCTGTTAAGACGCGTTCCTGATAAAATCCGTTACAGGGAATGTTCCCATTGCTGCGTTGGACGTCCTCGTTGGTTTTAATATGATGTAGTTTGTGTTTGATATAATGAGATGTCAGAGTTACACGCTCTCTATTTGATATAATCGCCGTGCTCCCCGCCTCCTCTCTCTCCTCTCACCCTCTCCTCGTCTCAGCCTCACAGAGGAGAAGCTCGCGTGCTTTACGACAGACCCACCACTAAGAAGAGGCTCCTTCTCTCTTTACGGCCTCATAAATAAATTGTTATCAGGCCTGGGAAGTTCACGGCGAGATTTATCCGCGCGGTTAGAGGAGACAGCGAGCCAAGCGTCCTGAATCATTAATTACACTGCTGGAGTCCACCTTAATCCCCTCTCTGTGCTCTGTAGGAGAGCTGCTTTTAAGTAGGTGATGACTTCATTATATTTCACTTAAATACCTTTTTTTAACAAGTGGGATGCTTTGAAAACCGTTCTGGATTTGGAGGAAGTCCATGAAAGCGAGGATCTGTACTGCACCCTGAACGCCGCACGCTGCAGGTTGCATGCTGTCTGTTAACATCTGAAAAATCCTCCAGTGACATTAAAAGAGCAAAATCAAAGTCTTGATCTTTCAGAAGCTTCAAAAGCATCAGAGTTTATCAAGTCTGTTTCTAAGTTTGTGAAACCAAAACATCTTTTAATATTTTCCTTCAGTAATTTGAAATTCAAAAAGCATATTTGCTGTTTATTAAAGAGGACATATATATGAAACGTCTGTGTTTCTGAGCTTTGGTCCAAATATAACATGAAGCAGCAGAGGAGGTTTGTGACTCTGTAGAAACCAGCTCTCTCTGAACGCTCCGTTTGGTGTGTGTGTCTCTTTAAATGCAATAAGCCCCGCCCCCTGAGTTTTTCCCGGAGACATCACTCCTTCAATAGAGAGAATAAAAATGGTGGACCTGATCAAAAGTTTATCTCTAGGCTGGGGGAGGAGCCTATGTGTGGAGACACCAGAGGAGGGGAGGGGCTTATTTAACCAGAATCCCTCTGTGACATCACAAGGAGAGCAGATTGTAAATGGAGCATTTCTCTGTGTTGTCAGACTCCTGCAGACCACAAACTGATGGATTCGATTACGATCAATGAACGGTTATTTTAGGGGTTATTTTGCCCTCATAGTTCACTGACATGAGCTCTACTGTAAATAATCGAACTGTCAAAGCTGGCATATTGTTTCTAATGAATATCTAATGAACTGTGATTATTTATTAAGTATTTCAAACTGAAATCAAAGCATTGCTTGAAATGAAAACGACACCTTTTCGTTTTAAAGTAGAGCTTCACTTCTCCAACACACTACAACTTGAATTTCCCTCGGGATCAATAAAGTATCTATCTATCTATCTACAAAATATTTAGCATTTCTTGCAAACGTTTTTCCGCAGTGTTTACGTTTGACTTCTTTTTGTTCCCGTTCGTCTTCCCTGAAGACAAAAAGTGTCCAAACGACGGACTTTGCTTTCATGCTGCTGATTGGACGCTGATCTGCCCTGAAATTAATTAGAATATTGGACACGGGCGCGATGACGAGGGTTAGAGGTTCTGAATGTCGGTTTGTTCGATTCGATGAATTTTCCGTCCTGACTTGAGACGTCAGAAATGTTGACTTGATTTGCGTCGCAGCTCGTCCAGGTGATGTTGGGAGAAATTCACTGCGTCTGATCATTTTTAACATGATGAGTGACAGCTACAAATACCAACAAAATAAAATGAGCTTTTTAAAACAGAACAAACCTGTTCTTATTTTATTATTCTTCATCAGTCAAGTTTTCTGTCTGTCTGCCTTTCTTTTAATTTATTTTAATTAATTAATTTAATTCTGTCAAAGTGAAATCCTGATCAAATGTTCCCATCGTCTTGTTAGCGACGAGCTCTTTGATCGTCGCCCTAAAGTGGATCTTCTCTGCCATCAAAGCAGATCATCAAAGGAAATGATCAAGATTTCTTGATTTAATCGAGGAGTCAGCTGAAAATTAGAGCTCATGCGTGTTCACCATAGAGAAGAGAAATAAGTGAGTGAGCGCTGTGTGCTGTCTTAATCGCTGTCATTCGTTTTCTTTGTGCAGAGATGAAAAGAGATACTTCTAAACATTTGAAGGATGTGATTAGATTTACAAAACAATGTGTTTCCTGACAGCTGGAGGATCAAGTTATGAGGCTACAACAACAATCAAACACTGTAACGTGTGTGTGTGTGTGTGTGTGCGTGCGTGCGTGTGCGCGTGTGCAAATGAACGTCCATGAGGAAGCCAGTGAGCAGAGGTTTAATGACTCTGTTCGGGTGAACTCTTTTTGGTCCAGGCCAGCAGGGGGTGCTGTGGTCCTCAGAAAGTAAACACCTTGAGGTCAGGTCAATAATCTAATGACAGCTTTAAGTAACTGGACCTCTAATGGACATCTGCAGGAACAAGAGTGTCATTTAAAGAGTGTAGAGATAAACAGGAAATGATGTTTTTCAGAGGTTAAAGTTCAAACTTTATGACTAACACATGTTGCTCTCCTTCTTTCCAGGATCACGGACCAGCGGTTTGAGAAGCTGCCCTATTTTGTGTTTGGGGACTTTAACTTCCGGCTGGACTCGAAGCAGGTTATCGAGGTAAGAGTTGGACTTATGGGTGACTGTGTGATGTATGCGTTAGGGCGTGGCCTGATGATGATGTGCTGTAAAATAACTCTGGTGGGTTTTTAGAATTATTTCCCAATTTGTAAGGACAACAACAGAAGGAGACGAGTTTGGTCAAAGAGTGAGATGCTGTTTGAAATCAGAAACAGCTGCGTCGATTAAAGCAGTCGAGAATAATATTAATCTAATAATTAATAAAAACACAAACGATGCAGCAGCTCCGTCTGTCGGGACTTAAGATGGGAAAATATACAGATCACTTCTCTCCATGTGTTTCAGTGTGTCACAGCCTCATCTCTCCCCTCGTGCATCCACAGATCCTGTTTGTGCGTGTGTGTGTGTGTGTGTGTGTGTGTGTGTGTGTGTGTGTCAGGCCAATGTGTGTGTGAAGCCCGTCCCTCACTAACAGCGTGTAAACCATAAGTATAAACATTTAAAAACACTCTTGCTGGAGTGTTCATGTCGTTGTTGGTGTTTTTAAAGAGAGGGATTTGACAGAACAGGTGAAGCTTGTTGTTATTTGTCATTATGTCTCAAATTCCTGCACATCAACACTCACACCGCCTCTTCAATAATGACTTACGTGACATTTAAACTAATGAATAGATTTAAATATTGATCAGATTCTGTGCTCGAACTGTAATGCAGCCTCCAGCCACTAGATGGGGCTGTGGCCTGGCTAATGGGCCTTCTCCTCCTCTGGCTCTACTGCCTGGATGTAAACGAGCACATGTGAACAGTTAGCATCATGGAGGAGCGTCACGTTGGCAGAATTTTTCAGAAACTTGAGATCAAGACGCTCGTAGTAGGGTGAACTGGCGTATCGACCAGAGCGGCGTGTAACCACAGGTGGCACGGGCAGGAGGATGTTAACCTTCAAGGTGGACTAAAGGCTGGCGGCGTTAGCGATGCTAATGTTAGCCGCACTTGGAAAAGTAAATGACTGTTTACATTTAGCATCGTTAGCATCTGCAGTAGAACTGAATTAAAGTTCTCTTATATCCGCACAGGAAGTCGCTGAAGAACATCCCTCCCCTTTGTACCTGTTTGTGATCTACTGTAGACCCCCCAAAAAATGGTGCCCAGGTTTAAAGAAATCCAGAATGACCCTTTAAGTGCTATAAACTCATAGTCATTCAAAGAGTTTGTGTGCATTAGAGACTCTGCAGAACAATAAAAGAGGTTTTAGGAGCCCACTGTCTCTTCAGAGTTATGACTCATTAAACGCTTCACTGTTGGCGGCCCAGCTGTGTTTGCCAACTGAGCCTCCAAGTGCATTGTTATGTTATGGTGCCATTCACTGCTCTTTCTCCCTTCCCTTCCTCTCCTGCTCCCTCCCTCCTTCCCCCTTTCTCTTCCTCCTTCTTCTCCTCCCCTCCTTTTCTTGGTGCAAATGAGGCCGGTGAAAGCCAAGGTAGCGCAGCCATTCAGCATTCTTAATGAGGAGATTGGAGAGTGTGGTGGGGGGGGGGGGGGGGGTCAGTGGCATAACAAGTCATAAAGACCCGCCGCAGACAGTTGTGTCCTATCATAGCAGAGCAGGAGAGCCACTTGTTGGTCCATGCTCTCTCTCTTCTGCAGCACAATGGACCCTCAAGTAAGCGGCCTGTTCAAGGTGTGGGCATTGTTCCACAGGCTCATACAGGGGAGGGGGGAGAAGAGGGGGGGGGGGGTTCTGAATGCTTGTAGGACTCAGGAAGGACTCAAGGGGAAATCATTTTCAGCTTCTGGCCACCAGGGCGGCAGTAATCACCATCCTTTCAGTCGTCCCTGATTGATTTCCTCAGGGTTCGTGCAGTACATCTGATTTTGGGCTGTAATCAGGTCACATTAACGGACCATCATGTGTTACTGTAGAGATGATTCATCCAATGTGGAAAACAGCAGACGTGCAAACACTGGGTCCATTCAGAAGAGTCACCTGACGCACGCCGAGCTCACTGCACTGATTTCAGTCTGAAATGAATCAGCGCGGCTGGGACTCAAATGTGAAGAAGGAAGATTTGTTTTACATAATGAATAAATCACAGAAATAATTCACCCTGTGCCGACATGTAACTCAGCTTATTTTTTGTTCCTGAATGATGTGGGAATTTCGGGGCTGATATTGATACTGATCGTAGGGAGAGAGAAAAAACAGAATCCTTTAGATTGATGTTTCTGTTCGGTGTCAGGCTCCGTGCTGCTGACAGTTTCTCTCATTTTTTAAGGTAATGAAATGAAGAAAGAGCGACGTCCTCTTCTCTGAATCATTAGTTACATAAACAAGCAAACACGTGCTGCATCAGTAAAGTCATTACATTCATTAATGAAGGTCCAACACGTGGAAGCCTTCATCCTGTTAAAGCCATGACACCAGTCTTCCCAGCTGTCGGAGAACGAGCAGCCCAACAGGTTGATGAGATGAGTTTGTCCCGTCCAGCTCGTCTCCATGACTCTCGTGTCTCTGTCGGCGGCGGCGGCTCAGCACTCGGCCTCAGCGTGTCCCTACATCTCTGAAATGCTGTTTGAGTGCAGGAGGGGGTCGTGACCCCTTTTCCAGGGATGTGTAAGGCTTGCATCGGTGTGTGTCCATCTCTGCCCCCTCTCCCCTCCACACACACACACACACACACACACACACACACACACAGCTCCTTTCTTATGCACCTTGGCCCCCATTCACATCCACCGCCAATACACACACAACCAATTTGTTAGGCCACATGAATCTGATTGATTCAGGCCTTTTAGAGGGGTGGGGCAGCAGAGCAGGGGGGCCTTTTAGACTTCCCCCCTCAGGAAGTTAGAGCTGTGGGCTGGGGCATGAACCACACACACACACACACACACACACACACACCTAGACATTTAATCCCCTCGGCTAAACGAGGGGTCCTCGAAAACTCTGAGCGTTTAATGGTGACAACAGAGAGGCTGATGATGTCATCAGATAAAGCCGTCCTGCACAGCGGTCGACCTGGCGTGATTTAACAGTAGCGAGCTGTGATGTCACCAATAAACAAATGGGTTGCAACCTCTGCACGGGGTGTAACTCACAGCCGAGAGGCCGTTTGAAGCCCTTTAATGACAATTAATGTCAACAGGACAATTAGTGCACATCCAGTGAAGTGCTTAACTGTAGATGGGCTGCTCGGGGATCGATTGGCCGTACTTATCCACAGATTGATTCAGACACAGAGCTGCATGACCTCCTTCTTGCTCTCCCAGAGGCTCGTTTTTCTGCTTTACGAACAGATCCGATCGATTGAAGAATGCCCAAAAATGTTGCAGAAGAATTTCGTTTTTTCTGTGTTTAGATAAATAATCCCAAAATTCAACTAAAAGCCTCCCTCACACAATCATGGGCACCTTTGCACAACCCAAAGCCAAAGCTGACTTCAGTGTGAACCAGTCTCAGAAATATATATATAGATATTTTGTTTTGTTTTTTTTGTTTTTTTTTAAAAAAGCACAAAAAAAGATCTGAATTGAACATTTACAGCTGAAGAACCTCTCTGTTCTCCGTCTGTTTGTACGAGAGAAAAACGTCATTTTCAGGGGGCAAAAATTTATTATGTTTACTGGTATTAAATATAATACCAGTAAGCCTTATGTGAGGATACCCCCCCCCCCCCCCCCCACTTTAGAGTCACTGGATCAGAAAGTACTGCAGTACATTTCTGTCCAGCTGCACGCTACGCCACTCCTCTTCTTCTCCATCCCTGCTCCTTTGTAGGTGACTAGACTGTGGACAACCACTTGCCACTCCCCCATCACCCATCCTGCCTGGTGGGTGGGTGGACGTTGGCGGGGGTGTCATTTTAGGATGTATCCATGTGTGTACAGAAAAGGAGGTGGGTTTAGACGGGGGTGGCTTGTTATTGTCACAGGGTAAATTCCAGGTGGCAAATTCCTGGCATGCTTGTGCAGCAGGATCAGTAACCAAAGGCCCGCGCTCGCCCCCCTCCCGCCCGGCCTGGGCAACCCCATTAATTGTGTCCGACAGAGGGAATTGGTTTCAATTGACCCCCATTCAGCAGCCCTTTGACTGGCAGACAAAAGACACAGCCACGTGGAGACTAATGCTGGGGCTGAGCAGCCTGGAGGTGGTCCAGGCCCCTCCGTGTCCCCTCGGCTCTCCCAGGGGTCTGATCAGGAATCGGCTTGATCACGCTTTGCATCGGTGCTGATAAAACAGGACACTGAGGAGGAAGGGGTTTGAAGATTTGGTCTGGCGAATCAGATGCTTCACAGCCCACTTGTCGATGTCCCGCCTGTGATTTCCTTTTTTAATCCAGTGGAGATTAACTGACTAAAGATGCAACACAATTTAAAGCAGATCAGAGACACTGAACATCTGAAAGCTCATTCTCGAGTTTTTAAGAAGCACCAAAAAAACCCTCATTCCATCCCAGATCCACCTGTGTGCATAAAGCTGGACGTGAATGATTGTCCTCCTCTGTCTCAGGCCGTCGGTCAGATACCATAAACATGACTTCTGAATTCTAATCACACCAGTTAAAGTTGATTGTGAACACCTTGTTCTTCATAAGGAGACCAAACGGTCTGTGAAGGTCTGACTGCTCCCGTAATGAGATTGTGTGCAGGGAACATTTAGTTTTTTTTTTACTTGGAGCGCATGTTACAAATCACCTGCACAGCCTGAAATATGTGGTAACACATCAGCGACGCAGAAAAAGAAGAGTGCAGGTAAACATGTCTCAGGTGTCCGTGTGAAGAAGTTCAAAATTCTGCTGGAACATAATTTCTTGAAAATCCTGCAGCAACAAATCTCGAGTCACGAGGATAATAGTCGTGTTGTTCTCCCCCCCCGCCCCCAGGTTACACGACACCATGTTGACACCTCCAGCTGAGCTCCGTGTCTCAGTCACGAGGTGGTGTGAGGTGTACGGCCGTGTGTGTGACGGAGTGTGTGTGTGTCCCCGGAGGTGTCCGCTGCTCGTGAATCAGCCGTGTCGATGACAGGCTCAGGGCTCCGTGCCGGCTCTCCCAGTTTATTTAAAATCCCTCCTAATTAAACTTAATAGAATGTAAATTTAATATCTGCAGAGACGCTGTGCTGCTGGCCGGTCGGCTCACATCGCAGATTGATCGAGGCCAGCGGGGGGGTTAATTGCTGACTTGATCTACCGTCCCTGTGACATGGTGTGGGGCTGTTTTTAATTGGGCCTGATCTGCAGCTACATGGACACATTTCATTAGAAGGAGGAGTCTGCATCAGCGCCCCCTGTTGGCGACAGCAGGAGGCGCAGGGGGGGGGCCGGACCGGGCATCAATCTTCCTCCTTTGTCCGTGTCCTTTTCTCTGGCTTGAGCAGCATGAAATTAAAGGTGGGGCCTGAGACGAGCCCCTCGCCTGATGAACGCTGTAAAATGCTCAGTGATGACAGGCGGCGTGATGGATCACACACGTTTCACGCCCGTCACGACAGAGACGGAGAGACAAACACAACATGTCAATGACGGTTTATTTCACATGTTTCATAAGGACGTCACTGTGTTTGTACATTTATAAGACCTTCTAACTCCTTCTCTTCCATCTGAATGTTTTTAAGAAGATTCAGACGACATGACGAATATTTTAAACCTACATTATTTTAAATCTGTTCATTTGTTTTATGAAACGTAACATGTGATCTTAGTGATGTGTCACATGTATTTCTGTGAATGCCTTTAATATCGAGCTGAGAGAGAGAGAGAGGGAGAGAGAGGGAGAGAGAGAGACCAGGGAGAGAGAGAGAGAGACCAGGGAGAGAGGGAGAGAGAGAGAGACAGGGGAGAGAGAGAGAGAGAGAGAGAGAGAGAGAGAGAGAGGGAGACCAGGGAGAGGGAGAGAGAGAGAGAGGGAGACCAGGGAGAGGGAGAGAGAGAGAGAGAGAGAGGGAGACCAGGGAGAGGGAGAGAGAGAGAGAGAGAGAGAGGGAGGGAGACCAGGGAGAGGGAGAGAGAGAGAGAGAGAGAGAGAGAGGGAGACCAGGGAGAGGGAGAGAGAGAGAGAGAGAGAGGGAGGGAGACCAGGGAGAGAGAGAGAGAGGGAGGGAGACCAGGGAGAGAGAGAGAGAGAGAGGGAGACCAGAGAGAGAGAGAGACAGAGAGAGTCTCCAGTACATGTCCACAGTCCTCAGCTGGGAACGGGACTGCAGCGTCCACAGTGTGTCCTCCAGAACAGTGTTTCTCAACGAGTGGGTCGCTAACGTGTGCCTGAAGAAATACTGTGTTTCGTCCTTCTGTCACGCTGAGGTCCAAACTGCACAACGTTTCAGTGAACACGTTTGATCTGCTTCAGATTTAAAACAGCGTTTGTGTAACTCAATACGATTAACATCCAAAGAGATGAAGAAGGGAGGAAAGGTGTCGGTTCGACCGCTCCTGTGTTCCTCTGAGGTCTTTATCAGAGTCTGCAGTCTTTATGAAGGTTGAACTGTTTCCTGTTATAAAAACCGTCTTCCTCTGTAACATGCAGGTCTGTCAGAAACAATCTGAAAACACATTTCCCCACCTATTAAAAATATATTGCATCTTAGACAGCCCAAAATAAGTCATTTCTTCCAGGTTTATAAATGCTGGATTAAACCTTTCTATGAAGCTGAAATGCTCTATACATGAGGTCATTAAGAAATGAAAGGATGTGCATGCTAGCGTCAGTCTCAGTTCATGTCTGACGCTCTTCGTCCCCGCTGCTGAAGAATGTGCAGCAGTAAATTGGGAACGTTATTAGCCCTGACTTTGACTAGCATGTGTGCGTCTGGTTGGGCTATAAATCAAAAGACGGCCGGTGTAATTAAGTGTACACTACATTAGTCAGGCTAATTAATTTTGGGGGCCATCCATCCATTAACCAGCGGGCCAGCACTGATTGGGCCTCTGTTCTGTTGAACCCCTGACACCCGAGGCCGCATCCTGCTCAGCTGCATTCAGCTAACACACACACACACACACACACACACACACACACACACACACACACACACACACACACACACACACACACACACACACACACACACACACATTACATATACTCCCAGGTCCTCATGTGAATCAGATGTAGCCTGAAAGGAAACATCATTAGAATAATGTGACAGTCTGTCGTCGTTCTTTAAGACAGTTAGAATAAGGTTATGAAAGTCAATAACACTAAAGGATTGATAGAAGCATTAAAGGTCACATGACCTCCTCTTCTTCAGGTGAAATCAGTGTCCTCGCTCCTCTTCATCATGTGTGTGAAGTGTGTTGTTGTAAATCCACTCTGATCCTGTATCTGATCATGTCTATAAACCCCTCTATTTCAGCCCTGCTCAGAACAGGCTGTTTCTGTGTCTGTAGCTTTAAATATGTAAATGAGCTGTGTCTGACCACGCCCCCTCTCTGGAAGGGCTCGGGTGTACTCGCTGCTTTCTGGCTCCATGTCCTATTGTTTACGGTGAGAAGGCAGACTCAGAGGGCAGAACAAACACCTAGCTGTGGGAGTGTCACCCACCTGGGGGAGGGGCTACTGCCCTTTGTGATGTCATGAAGGGAACATCTTCATATGGAGCAGGCAGAAGACGGAGAGGATGGACTTTTCTCATCATTGGGGGGTTTGGAGACAGAGTAGAGACACATGTTAGAGTAGCGTGGAGAAGAGGATGTGACCTTTAAAAATACAGCTTTTACTTTCTTTACGATACGATTCACTTTATTGATCCCTCGAGGAAATCTGTCTCAGACTCGTTTGGAAGCTGTCGAACATTCAGCCGCTTCATTTAGAATCAATAAATATAAACATCCACATATCAACAGAACGACATCATCGAACTCAAAACGCTCTGAGTTTAGATCATGCTAAAGGTTAATATTCATGAGCAGTCTCCCTGACAGCTGCGTCTCATCTTTAACGTGAAATGCTAAGTCCTGAGCGTTAGCTTCACGCGCTGCGCGCACACACTGAAGTGTTGTTTTTGAATGTGTGACTGTGGGCTGAATGACTCGGCGTCCTGTTGCAGCTTTTCACCCGTCCATGAACAAAACTCCAGGCCAGTCAAAGCAGAGCGTACGGCGTCCGTCGCTGACCTCATCCTGCCAGGTGAAGCCAGCGAGGGAGGTGTTTCCTTCCAACACAATAAAAGCATATTATCTGGCTAGTAGAGTCCAATCTGTCACAATAAGGGCCCATTATATCAGCGATAACCATCTGGATATAGAGGGAGACTATTCCCTGCAGACAACAGCTCCCTTCTCTCGCTCTCTGTTTTGCCTCTGATGCTAATGAAAACATCGCTGAAGACACGGCGAGCGAGAGGAGCCGTGAGCGCTCGGCTTTGATGGCAGCGATGTCCATATCATTAAAACTCTGGCAAATGAAGAACAAGCAGAGGCTTCTGTTGGAGCTGCTCATTAACAACAGGCCGTTTGAGCCCGGCGCCAGCCATGCTATTACCATTGTGTGAGGAGGGGGGGGGGCGGGCGGGCTGTGACTGGCAGCTGGGAACACCATGCCAACGGTGGGATGGTGTGACACACCAAGCCAAGGATGAGCGCAGCGCCTGGCACTGACAGGGCGGGGAGGGCACGCCGCCCGCTCAGCCCTTAGGGGTCGAACCCGGTCAGTGACCAGTGACTTAACCTGAGTTACCCCTCGCCCACTCCGCCATCATGCCCCGCCCCCCCACTCACACACATACCTGCACCACGTCTATAGTCCGCCTCTTTCTGCTGCTTTCGAAGGGTTAACCTGAGATTTGTCATCTCTTACAAAGCTGACGTGTTTTGTTGTTTTATACAAACCTGAAATATTCTAAATCTTATTTGTGATCTAATCAGTCTGTGAATTTAAATGGACCCCGTACTTCATCTTTGTCTTTCTGGACTGAATCCACCACTTCTTAATCTCTCTATAAATCATCAATAATCAACTTTGTCTCCGAGCTCAGTCTGTCTTCATGTCTGCACGCTGTTGTTGATGGTTTGTCTTCCTCGTCTGTTAGTCGGAGTGGACCGCCGCCTTTGAAATCACAGCGGCGGCTAACAGAGATGCTGTTATTTAGTCCAGATGAAATGTGGCATAAAGTGTGAGGGATAGACGTCTCTTTGTGCGTCGCGTCCAGCGTCTCTGATGTCAGTCTATTTTTGGACTAATGCAGTCCTCTGTGCAAGCAAACACAAAGTTTGTCTCTCTGTTTGTAAGCACAACAGTTCATGTTCAGGCAGCTCAAACTGAACACTTTGTGTTTGACGTGTTTAAGGGTCCAGATGACTCGACCAGGTCAAAGACTGCAGACTCGAGTGATTCGTCCTCGCCGCTCGTCGACCTCTCGTTGTTGTTTGAGCTTTAACAGACACGTCAGGTGAACATCTGCAGACAGATGTGTCGCCTCTTTATCTGTATTTAGATTTAACTGCTACTGTGAACAGAACATGTTTCATGAACTTTCTATATAATTATCGAACTCTTAGATAATTTGACATCCTTTTAAAAGCGTCCAATCAGAGCAGCTCTTGAAATGTCTTTGTGTGATTGGATGAAAGTAGCAGCAGACTTTTGAGTTTTTAAGTAAAGATCTCTTCAGACTGATGAAGGTACCAGAGGTCGTCGTCCCGTCTCCACGACTCTTTGGAAAGTTCTTTACAGATAAAAACAAATGCATGAACATTTAGGGAAAGACAAGAACAGAGAGTAAAATGTAAATAACATAAATAAGAGACAACATGAGGGCCGTCAAATACAATGAAGGAAGATGAGTTTCAAATGACCCAGGAGAGAGCTCATTAAAAATCCAAACGGAGGGAGAGCAGGACGCCGTGACATCACAGCGAGTCTGTGTGGTGAAACTTTCCTGGGTCACTCCTTGATGCACGCTCTGCACCCGGCTCCGCTGCTTCGCTGTCGTTAGGGGAGGCTGCAGGAGCGTTTGGATTATTTGGACACGCTCTGACGTGTCGGCACCAGGAGCTTTTAAACAACTCTGCCCTCTGACATTCAAAGTCTCCAGGCTCCATTCACATGCTCACACAAATATCCCATCATATTTAAGAGGGCCCATTAAGGGCCACATTGAGAATTCATGGGCCTTTCTCCCACTCCGCCCTGCGTGATTTATCTGTGACGGCCATATTGCCGGGCCCTTTCAGAAGGAGTGGCTCCACTTTTTGTCTTAGAGGAGGCCCAAAACAAAGCCTCTCAGGCCCGCTCCTCCTGCAGGGCCTCCTCTTTCAGGGCGCAGAGAGAGAGCCGGGGCCGGCCTGACATCTGTTAGTGTCCAGAGCCAGGCGGGACCGGAGCACAGCGTGCCTCGGCGGCCCCCTTCTCCTCTCCCTGGGGGTCTTTGTTCCCGATTTCATGCTATCAGAGCGGCAGCATGTTTTCCTGCGCGGAGCTGTCAGGGGTATAAAGAGGCCCTGAGTGGGGTCACATCAAGAGGGATGGGGCATGAAAAATTGGTAAAATGTATCACAAAGCCCACCCACTAGATGGTTGCCTAGCGCCCGGTGGTGGAGTTTCAAGACCCCCCCCCCCCCCCCCCCCCCCGCACCTTCCTCTTCCCCTCCTCCCCCTGCCCCCCCCCCCCCCGCACCTTCCTCTTCCCCTTTTCCTCTGCTGAATTAAACCTCCCTCTCTCTCTCCCCCTCTCTCTCTCTCTCTCTCTCTCTCTCTCTCTCTCTCTCTCTCTCTCTCTCCCCCTCTCTCTCTCTCTCTCTCTCTCTCTCTCCCCCTCTCTCTCTCTCTCTCCCCCCTCTCTCTCTCCCCCTCTCCCTCTCTCTCTCTCGCCCTCTCATGTCATTTAGATGAAATGGTGCAAACAAATTAAAGGCTGGTGCTCCAAATGAATCACAGTTCTTTGTGTGTGAGGAGGGTTTGTGCCTCTCTGGGGTCTCCTCGTCCCAGTGCACACTGGGAGGAAGATACTGGTCACCTGCAAAGAGAGCGATCAGCTGTGTCAGAGGCTCAACTGTTGCTGCAGAGAAGAAGAATGCATGTATGTCCTGTGTAATATCAACATGTATTTATGAATCCTCATGGCTTATTGATGTGGAGCTTTCCCTCCTCAATAATGATTATTGACTGGAGATAAAGAGGGCGATCAATGAAGGTCAACTATTGTTCATACAGCTGTTGTTAAAGAAATCCTGTTTAATAAGTGCACCTTCATTTAAAGTGTTACCGAACTTCAAATGTTGGTTATAAATAAAATCCAATAATCTTCAGTCCTTATAGAAGAACATAAAGGAGAGTGTGCTGCATGTTTATAGCGCTAACCAGGCTTTATCGAACGCCGGAGTAATGAACTCCATGGACTCTCCCTTCCTATTGGACCGTCACCAATCACTGATTGGGTCTTCAATATTCACTAATTGACTCAGCAACAACAAATAAGCTCTGTGGCTGTTTCCTCTCATCGATTGCGGCCAGGTAAATGGAATGAGAGTGCCGTGCTCCAGGTGCTCCTCTGCCGCTTCACCGTGTGAGTTTCTTCCCCTCATTAGGAGGATGAATGGCGTTTGACTCTGCGGCGTTGGAGCAGACGCCGCCGGCGCCGCGCGGCTCGAGGCTCCACGTCACTACGTTGAGTTAATGTAAGCATGCACAGTGTTATCGAGAGGTTAAGAGGAGCTGCTACGTTAAACAGTTTGCAGACATCTGCCGCGCTTGGTTTCAAAGTGCTGACTGAAAGTGGCAGGGGAGGTTTCTCAGATTAAATCTCTCATTAGGTTTTCTTTGTACAGGTGGCAGTAATGTGTCAAGAGCTGGGCCTGAGACAATGTCCTCCTCTTACTGCCACTAATACGCCTCAGGAGAGCCCTCCCTCCTTTTACTGCCTCCACTTTACACACAGACACGCTCACAATGAAGCATCTGCTGGCCTTTTCCTGTGTGGAGGGCTTTTCTGAGGCCATTGTGTCTGCTGCCGAGCATGTGTGTGTGTGTGTGTGTGTGTGTGTGTGTGTGTGTGTGTGTGTGTGTGAGAGAGAGAGAGAGAGAGAGCTGCAGGATTAAAACGTTTCAACAACAACTAAACATGATTCCAGTTTCTGTTCCTTTAAATCTGAACCTGGGGATCATTTTAGGATGTTTGTTCACAGCTGTCTCTGAGGTTAGTGCGTGCTCGGACGTTTCTGTGTGTGTGTGTGTGTGTGAGTGAGTGTGTGTGTGTGTGTGAGCAACCCCCCAGAAGTGGGAGGTCGTCGGGGTCAAAGTGATGAATTTTTATAGGCCTGTTCCCTGTGTTTCAGGCCTGTCCTTTTCTCTGCGCGCTGCACTGCCTCTCAAAGACAACCATGCAGGGCAATTTGTCCTGCGGGGCCCGGCAGAATGGGCCAGCAGAGGAGTTAAATACCAGGGGGGAACACACACACACACACACACACACACACACACACAAAACATACACATACATTGAGTTTCTCTCTCACACAGCCCTTCGTCCTGTTGTCCTGAATGATTTGTGGCCTGTCCATTATCCATTGCGAGGGGACAAATGCTTTTGGTCTGTTTCTGGAGGTAGAGCCCGAATGGCAGCTCTCAATGTGCACCATTGTTTTTAGAGAAGTTTCCCAGATGTTCGAATGCACCAAGATAAATAGGGCACATTATCACCACCTTGCACGCCCTCTTACCTCTCTGAGTATTGGCGAGGGCGGGGCAGGTTAGGAGACCTCCTACGACGACGCACACACGCAGCACAGAGGGTTCATGGGAAGGGGTGAGGGTCTGACACAGGCCAGGTTTACTAGGGTCACTCACTGACCAGCGGGTCACACACAGGCTAACTCTCACCTCGCCGTCTCCCTGCCGGGTGTGTCGCTGATGAATCCGTGGCGTTCAGAGGCTTTAAATTAGCGAGAGAGGAGCGGATCGCTCTGGCTGCTGTCCAGTCAGATTTGGGCGAAGAGGGTCACAGCTGATTTACTGTCCGAGTTTGTTGTTCGATGCCCCCTTTTACCCGCCGCTGGCAGATGTCGCAATCATGCATGCAGGACGGGCGTGATGAACGGCGTGATGGCAGTGCTGAGCTATTCACTGTGAACCTGCCGGCCCCCGCTGGCACACCTTAACTCAGCTGGCAGCTCGCACTTTGCATGGCAGCGAGAAAATAATGGTGCATTCTGACAATGCCACCGCCCCTGCTGACACAAAGGGGAGACCCTGTCTCCTGCCTGCGCTAATGAAGAATGAATAGTTAGCTCATTGTCCACTCGTCCTCCCGCTCTCTGCACACACACCAACACTCTCTCTCTTTAATGACTCAGGTGATGATTATATTGGAATTATAAAAGTTTACAGCGAACATAAAACACAGCCCTTGTGTTCATTATAATCCTGTTTGATAAAACGTTTCATCAGAGTCGTGCTCGTGCAAAGTCGGACACCTGCAGGTTGTTGTTTTTGTCCCTGACGGGCTCCCGTAGTCACTCTGAGAGTGACTGCCTTCCAGAAGTGATCCCAACACAGACGGAGCGTTTACTTAAGGATGATGTGTTCAGAGACCGTGGGGAAAAATAACACGAGAAAACAAACAAACAAACAAGGAAACAAACAAACAAACAAACTGTGTTCACTGTGTACGGTCCGTGGTAGGAGACGTTTCATCCCACAGAAAGAGGAGCCAGACATGGTCTCAGAGATGGACTTCCAGTCTCCTGGTGATCATCGTGCTCAGTGTTAGCGAGCAGTGCTGACGTGAGACGTCAAACCCAGCGAGCAGCACCGTGAGTCCAGAGGTTGGACGTTTGTCCCTCGTCTGGCCGATCGGGGCCGTGCAGTAGGGAAGCTCACTTCCTGTCTGGCCTGCTGGCGGTGGCGTCGCCCACAGAGGGGATGAGGTTTTGTCATGATGAAGATGATGAAGAGGAGAGCAGTCATCACGTATCCTGCCTTCATTTCAAAAGTATCAGAACTCCAAACCACAGAAATGTTTTAGTTTGGGAGACGTTGGCGATGTGTTTGTGCGGTGTAAAGGTGTTCGAGGTGACCTGATCCATGTGTTCAGCTGAAGCTAACAGCTCTGTCTCTTAAAGGCACTTTTGTTTCTCTCTGATTGTTGACGTGTTGAACACACCCTCAGGAGAGATGTGTGGGTTTAGTTTTTTTAAGTCTGTGTGTTAAATTCGGGCACATCGTCTCCTCCCATCTGTTGGACGGACCAGAGACAGAAGGCCTGACTCTGTGTGTGTGTGTGTGTGTGTGTGTGTGTGTGTGTGTTTGGTCTGTGAAGTGGCACAGATTGCTTTAACCTCTCTTCTAAAGGAGAGCAGCTGGAATAGAGAGCTCCTTTAAACAGCCGCTTCCTCCTCCGACAGTCATGAGATTATCCTCCATTGATGCACAAACACAGAGGCTCCTCTGCCCCCCCCCCCCCCCCCCCCCCCCGCACAAACACTCAGTGATGACTTTTGACCCATAATGCAGCGATGTGATGCAGAGTCACAGCAGATGAGTTAAAGTGAAGATATCCTGAGAGTCCTCTCTGCTCCCGTCGTCGCACTAATCGTCGAGTATTAAATCAGCCGCCAATTAAGACGGGTGAAGGTAACATCCTGTCAGCTGATCAGAGAGAGGGAAATGTGCGTCATGCGTTTAGGAGACTGTGTGTGTGTGTGTGTGTGTGTGTGTGTGTGTGTGTGTGTGTGTGTGTGTGTGTGTGTGTGTGTGTGTGTGTGTGTGTGGTGTGTGTGTGTGTGTGTGTGTGTGTGTGTGTGTGTGTGTGTGTGTGTGTGCGCGTGTGTGTGTGTGGTGCTGGGTGAGGGGGATGTGCTGCGATCAATCGGGTGCAATCAACCGCCTCCGACCGCTCTGATTGGTCGGTCAATAAACTTGTGAACTGATCAATCAGCCACATGTCATCGTCCAACAAGATACAGAAAGACATGGTCATTTGGGGGGGGGGGTTAGATCCTGAACAAACCTCCTTCTTCTTCCTCTCTCGTGTAAATACACGAATGTCTCTGAAGGACGAGATGTGGGCTTTGAAGCCGTCTTATTGTTTGACCTTCTGTTGAGTTTTTCACCTGAAGCAGCTAAAGCTAAAGCTAAAGCACAACCTGAAGGAGCTAAAGCTAAAGCACAACCTGAAGGAGCTAAAGCTAAAGCACAACCTGAAGGAGCTAAAGCTAAAGCTAAAGCACAACCTGAAGGAGCTAAAGCTAAAGCACAACCTGAAGGAGCTAAAGCTAAAGCTAAAGCACAACCTGAAGGAGCTAAAGCTAAAGCACAACCTGAAGGAGCTAAAGCTAAAGCTAAAGCACAACCTGAAGGAGCTAAAGCTAAAGCACAACCTGAAGGAGCTAAAGCTAAAGCACAACCTGAAGGAGCTAAAGCTAAAGCTAAAGCACAACCTGAAGGAGCTAAAGCTAAAGCTAAAGCACAACCTGAAGCAGCTACACAACAAACTGAAAACGTAGCTGCTGGAAAGTCCATTTCAAAATAAAAGCAGATTCTTTATTTGGGTGGAAGATCAGCACAGTGGAGGACTGACGGTATCAAACAGGCGTCGCCCCTCAAAGAGCCATCGAGGGGTTAACTCCGTCTAAGTTCCCCTGAAGCTAAAGAGAGTGAACTTCACAGAGGATGTGATTGTTTGGGGAGAAGACGTTTGTCTCTCCTGAGGACGAAGCGTGAGCTATTTCTCTCCTCTAATTAAACTTTCCCTGCAGAGACGCTCTCCTGAGACAAACCTGCACTTCAATTATCTCCCTGAGAATGAAGCCATCGGCGTCTCTCAGCTCTACGTGCAGTTAGCGTCTCCTGGACGAGCTCGAACCCGAACCCTGGAGGAGGCTTATACACAATCAAACATGAGTCCTCGTATCTGCGGCTCGAGCTGATGCATTTAGTGTCCAAAAACATGGAGGTTTAATTGAAGAAGATCTTTTTAGTTTTAGGTGAAATGTAAACAATAAATCCAGGAAGCAGAAAATAAGGAGTGTTAATCAGAGGTGCAGAAAGTGACTGTGTGTGGATGTGGCTACAATGACTTTTTGACAGGGAAAGTATCTCCTGCCCTTCTCACTAGCTCCTTCTTTGGCCTATTCATTGCACAAAGCTGCTTAAGCGCACTTAAGCGCATTAGCATTTGGCTGCCAGGGGGACCATATTGACCCTGCATTTGGATGGCCTAAATGAGTGAAAGATGGAGCGATTTGTTAGGGCTTTAGAAAGTTGCTTCTGAAGGAGGGAGGGGGGAACAGAGAGAGGGGGGGGGGCATGAAGGAATTGAGGGGGGGGGGGGATCTTGCAGCAGAGAGTTGTTCCACTTTCTCTCAGGGCTCGGTGTTTGTTCTAATCTGCTGTGCCGTTTCTTCGGACTGATTTGTGACATTTCAGTCTAAAGGGCCTTTTTCTGCTCGCTATATTGGCTTGACCCGATTATCTAATCTGTGCTTTGAATTTCAATCAGCTCAGCCGCTCTCTCTCTCTCTCGCTCTCTCTCTCTCTCTCTCCGCTGTGTGGGATGGGAACTGCTGGCTGAGGGATTACCTCATTCAACTGTCTTCAAACACAGATGGTCGAATGTTTAACTAATTGTTAAAAGAGTCCACAAAGGGGAATTTAAGCATGCACACAGTCCGTGGGGTCAGTACATAGAGGCAGATAAAGAGAAGAGACAGTGCTTTAAACATCATTCACATGCAGCACAGAGCCGGCGTGCTGTTCAAGATGGAAATCAAAGCATGAGAAGCGAACGGCTTCCACATCAGCAAAGTCAAATAGATATTAAGAAATGCTTCTCTGTGGTGCTAGTGTTGCTGTTAATAAACGAAGGTTAGAATCCGACCGGAGGCCACTCCCCCCGCCCGTCTCTCCTCGCTCTCTCTCTTCTTCCCGATGTGTCAAAAGTCCAAAAAGAAACCTTAAAAAAAGGAACACAAACGCTTTCAAACCCACTTTTACATTTTCACCTTTAAATGAATTTCCTCCATGATTGCTCATCCTCTCTCTCTCTCTCTCTCTCTCTCTCTCTCTCTCTCTCTCTCTCTCTCTCTCTCTCTCTCTCTCTCTCTCTCTCCTGCAGACGCTCTGCTCCACAGCCACCATGCAGGTGGTCCGAGCTGCAGAAACCAATGAAGTGGACAAGTTAATATTCCGGGAAAGTGATAATGACCGAAAGGTAAAAACGTGCTCGTCTTTACGACGCTCAGACTGCTGCTCTGCATGTATTTATATTCATTCAGTTTGTTTTCCAGACTCTTCTGAATGCCTGGGTTCAATAAACACACCTGGTGTTCTAATCATTCATTGTGAATCCTCGTCACCTGCTGTTTCCTGTCCACCTGCTGTGTGACGTGTTAATCAGAGCGCCGTTTTCTCCCGCAGGTTGTTCTTCAACTCGAGAAGAAGCTGTTTACTTACGTCAACCAGGACGTTTTCCGGGAAAACAACGGGACCTCAGTAAGTCCCGTTCTGCTTCCTCACTCTTCTTTCTACTCACTCATGGCCCGGGGAGTGAACCGTCCCTGGAGCAAAGACGATGATCCGCTCTGACCACGTGATGTCACTCTGCACACACGTCCGCTTGTTATTCATCAAAGTTAGAGCTAGCTTAAAAAAAACCTCGACAAGACTCGCCCTGTTCCGTCTTTAAAATCACAGATTTATCTGGCTGCTGGGAATATTAGAGGTCATTTTAGCGCTCATCATAAAAAAAAAAAAAATAATATATACATATATATATATATATATATATATATATATATGTATATATGTGGTAGGTCTGTTTATAATGAGTTTAAACATTTAAATGTAAACTTCTCGTACGTGTAATCTGAATGTGTTGTGTACATGTTTACTTGTGATCAGCAGTGTGTCACTGAGGTGATGGACGGGGCGCCGCTAGGCTAACGGTTATGTCACACACCCCACGTACACAGCAGCAGCCGAGGGTTCAAATCCGTCCTCTCTCCCGTCCCGACATCTCTCTTCAGCTGTCCGATCTAATAAAGGCAAAAAAGTCCCAAAAATAAGTGGAGGGAGCGCCGGGCCCGGACGGCGCCATAATGAGAACATCCGTCTTTATGAGAACATCCGTCTTTATATAAACGCCACGTGTATTATTCCGCTCTGTCCACATAATCAATGAATCCGATCAGCCCGAATGTGGAGAAAATGTGTAACAGGAGCTGTGAGAGGCGGATACCTCCCCCCCCCCCTCCCCTCGTCCTCGTCACCGAGCCAGACAAGATGGATGACATAATGGGGGCACGGGAGATAATCTGATGGTCATGGTCTAGTTAAACACACCATGTTATGATCCTTATAAAACAAACTACCTTTCCAAAAGGATGAATGTCTCCTGCTCGCCCTCCTCCACCGGGAGAGAGGGGAAGGAGAAAAATCCATCGCATCCTTCATCAACTGCAAGACTTGTACCGGCTTGACAGAAATTTAATTCGGGGCCGCTCTTGAAAATAATTATTGTATTTTGAGAGGAGTAATCATTGGCCGGGACATGATTGAATGTGTCCATGCCTATTGACTTTTTCTATGATTAATAGGTTTGTTTAGTCGATATTCCCATCGAAATTGTATAATTAATTATCCCCGGCGCTGTCACGGCGGGACGATGGAGAGCCCTGATGACTATTTGGGAAGATTAAATTTTCCGGGCACTCGTGGCGTCAAGGGGCACCGCGGGGCCGTGCTCCGGTGGAGAGATGGGAGGAGCGTGTGTGTGTGTTGTAGTGGAGCACACACACACACACACACACGGGGGGGGGCCGTCCTCCTCCTCCGTCCACATTGATTTTGTTTCAGTATCTCTTTATTGTAACTTTATCAGTGTGGTGTCGGCAGATCGGCGAGCGGGAGGCGGGTGTGTGTTTGTGTACTTGCTGTAGTCAGTGATGAACCTTCCTGTCTGGCCCGCTGCTCGTTGTCATGCCGGGAGCGTCGCTCGCTGCATTACTCAGAGACGCTTTAAACACGGGCAGACGTTAAAGAATAAAGAAGACATGTCGTCCACACTCAAGTTTATTTCTATTTTCCCGTCAGAGCTTTAAGAGGCAGCGCAGACGACATGCTGAAAGAAATGTGACCTTTATTCACACCGATCCCGTTAGCTCGCCTCCGTTTGAAAAAACTCCTCTCATTTCCTACTTCAACTGAAATTCAAATTCAGACTAACAGACTCGTCCAACGGTAAGAAAAGTCGAAACAAACAGTCCGAATCGAGCACAATTTATTTAAAACCATCCCCGGTAAATTTCCTTTTCTGAGCGTGGCTAACGCTAGCAATGCTAACTCCGCCAGCCTTCGCTCCTCCCTAAAACATCCCCGTGCCCGTGCTGTGTGGTTACTCAACACTCCCATCAGTACGCCAGATAAACCTGCCTCTCTGCGCTTGTTTACATCCAGGCAGTAGAGCGGGCCCATTAACCCGCCGCCGCTAAACCACGCCCCCTGCAAAATACGCCACATCCAATCCCATCAAATGTGACCCTCACCCTAACCAATAGGGTGGGCTTCATTTTATAGGGGGCGTCGCTCGAACTGTACCCGCGGCTGCAGTTGGATGTTGCATTAAGCCGGAGCTACAGCCGCTCCATGGCTGCAGCGCCAGCTAGTGGTGAGAGGCAGCGTTGCAGTTTGAGGACAACATTGGAAACGCATCGAGAGCAAAATATTAATAATGTTTCAGACAAGACAGTGAAAAGACAAAAGTACAAAACATGAAGCAGTCATGATCAGTTAGCAGGCGATGCTAACCGTGCTGCTCCACACTGGAGGAATAAAAGGAAGAGAGGCCATCTTGTTTTAGCTTCATCTTCACTGATTGTTTCATATTAATTATTAGGTTGAAAGTGCAGCATGCTTCAGTCGGGTTTTGTTTAGTGTCCCTGCACCCCCCCCTCCTTCCTCCTCCCCCCGTGTCAGTGACAGTTTATCGCTTTTCCACACAAAATAATGAAGATCTCATAAAAAGCAGGAAAAATATGGCCCCTGCAATGAAAGCCAAGTGTGCGGTGTAAAAATCAAATTAAATGACCTCTCACCCCAACATTTATTGATGCTTTTTAATGGCAGCAGGTGTTGTCACAGGGGATACTTGATGACGCGTAAATCAAAGCACAATTACAGGTGGTGGACACGCAGCCGGCTCGGGGGGGGGGGGCTCGTATTCACTTTTTTTACCCCCCTAAACTTCCTGCCTCATACCTCTCTCTCCCCCCCCCCCCCCCCCAACCCCCCTCTGATTTAAGAGAGCGCTGATCATCCATGCAGAGTCAGATCTGTGAGCTGCTGACAGGCGAGTTTTTACCCATCTTCATCTTCACTCCTCCTCCTCCTCCTCCTCCTTCCTCAAGGTCACCTCGAGGCTGACAAACACCTCGTGGCGTTATGATGTCCCCAGGCCTTGGACCAATAGAATCTGTTGTGGGTTTTTTTAAAGCGCTGAGCTCGGCGGCTGAACGATATGCGTAAATGACCTGAGATGAAATGTTGCGTGAAATCTGGGAGCTGTTGGTTGTTTTTTTTTAGTTTTTCACTCCTGCATGAATTAGTCAACTCTCAGTGAAGAGCACACACGCAGCCATATGTTGCTCACACACGTCCACCTTAAACAAACAGTGAGAAGCTTACACACGCTCACCTGAAGGAAATGATCCGTCACTGATTTGAAGAAGCACCACGAGTACTGCTAAATATACGCTAACACACCATTTGTCCCTTCAAGTGTCGCTGATCAATGAGCCGCTCAGATCGACAGTCTGATACGAGCTCGCTGACGACGAGTCAGGAGTAACGTCTTCTTAATGTTCACAATTTTATTTTCTGTCCCTCTTGTGACAGAAACAAATATTTAGATGTCACATTTTGATTCCATTGAGAATCTGTTTTTGGTTCAAAGAGATTCTGGATTAGTGGATAATCCAGGATCTGCTCCGGTCTGGATGAATTCCTTGCTGCTCCGTTTGTGTTGGCGGCTGTTGTAAAATTCAAATCAAATATTTAAACTAAACTCACATTATTTAATTTAAAGTACTCTTTGATAGAGAGATGCCCTCCACCTGGAGGTAGGGATGTAAAGATTAATCATGAGGCCGTTAAAAATCGATTCAAAGGTGTCAAGGTTCGAATCTGTTCCCTGAAAAATGAAGCGTTGAGCGTCAGCAGCTGGAGAGCGGAGGAGGGCGTTTAATGAGCAGCACGATGAGAAGCTCCGATCACCTCCAGAGTGAGTCGTTACAAACCGCGTCAGAAGGAGGAAAGAACCGGGTCAGAAGTGGTGACTGAGAAGTGACCAGTTGTTTTTTTTTTTATCAGCTCGACAGATTAAAAAAAAAAAAAACATGAAATTGAGGTTTTCTTTTCGAACGAACTTTTAGATCGATTTAAAGTCAGAATCTGCAGCAAAGAGCTTTCTCACACACACACACACACACACACACACACACTCACACACACTGGGGGACGGTCGGGGTGTGTGGATGGTGAGATGTACAGTGGAGCGTGGGGTTGCATCCCCTGCTCAGCCATCCCTCATCCACACTGTGTGAGTCTCTCCGGTGACCCCGGCTCTCTGAGTTTGATGAATGCAGCACATCTGCCCTCCTGAACCTCCGAGACTCTGAGCCGGCCCCCGTCCCCAAACACACACACACACACACACACACACACACACGTAATGACTGCTGTTCTACAGTACTGCCACATCATCTCACACACACACACACACACATACCCAGAGACCGTGTGTGTGTATGTGTGTGTGTAAGACAGGAGCATGTCAGCGGAGATGGAAGACTGTAGTTACTGCTTTAATAATATTCACGAGACGTCCACTGTCCTCCGTACAGATGCACGCGTCTCGTGTTCTCTGCAGATATTCCATCATGTAACCATCAACATATCCGGCGTGTAGAACACAGATGTAACGTCATTAAAGTGTCAGCCTGCCAGCGTCTGCTATGTGGTCTTCATCACGCCGTAATTGTCTGAAACATGTACAATAGCCCAATTTACCAGCAAACAAACATGTCTCCGCTTCGTCTCCACGGCGCCCTGTCTGAACGCAAAGGGGCGGGACTAGTGCGAGGTCCTCCGGGGGTTGCCGAGAAACGTGGCTGTCAGTCTCTCAGGGAGGCGGTCATGCAGGTGCCCGAGCTACCTGTTCATCTCGCAGATAATTAATGTGTACAAGGAGCCGCTAATTGCACTGCTCACTAATGATTTATGGGTTTAGTGAGGGGGGGGGGAACTGGGGGACGTTGGTGTGTACACTGTGGAGAGTGAGTACAGCTGGGTGAGGAGACATGATTGATGAAGAGTGTGTGGATGCACTGTCACTGTGGGGAGAGAGAGAGAGAGAGACCCCGAGGAGGACAGGGCGAGTGGCACACACACGCATTCACGCGTGCGCTCAATAGGTCAGCTGATGTGGAACATGGAAAAAACAGCCAAGATGGCCTCCTGCTCCTCTCACTGCGCTCATCCTGGAGCGACCCGGGGGTCCGATGTTGGACCCCTGCTGTTTGTCTTCTATATGTGACAGGATGCTTTTATTCACACTTGTTGTTTGTTTCTCTCCTGCAGCTTTTAGAGTACGACAAAGAGCTGTCGGTGTTCAAGGATCGGCTGCATGAACTGGAGATCTCTTTCCCTCCCAGGTACCTTTTTATTTTGTTAAATCACATTTGTTCACCCGTTTGTGTTCGCACTCCTGCAGCCAATCACTGCTCTCAGATTTTCTACCTTTTGTCACGTGGTTCAGATAGAACTGATGCAGAGAGAGGTTAGACCCATGCAGAGCTGAAGAGTCCAAGACTCCAATGTTTGTCATTTAGACTGCAGTACTCATTTTAAACACTAGGGGTCAGAGTCACATACTGCTCCTTTAAAGGGTCCCAGCTTTTATAGTAAACTGTCTTGAATTGTCAGCGCTCCTTGCCCTTTGAAAACCTCCTCGAGCTCCACAGAATGTGAAACATGATGAATCTGTGAAGTGAACGGCGCCCGGCGCACACGAACGCATCGAGCGAGGACTCATTATTAATATGTAAAACAACGAGAGTCAATCACCTCCTCATTGTGCAAAATGGTTTAATAAAAGCGGCTGGATGTGTGTTTGATGGCGTTCAGTCGTTAAGTATGCTTGGATATGATCCCAAACTGCTCCCGTGTGTGTTCCCGTGTGTGTGTGTGTGTGTGTGTGTGTGCGTGCGTGAAGGCGTCGGGCTGCATTGATATTCTGTCTCAGTGGGGCTTGTGGGAGACCGGAGCGGGGGGTCTCCTCTCCTCTTCCTCAAACAAATGCATTTGCAATTAGCCCTTTCAGAGGAGAGGGAGGGCAAACACGCCGGCCGGCGTGGAAATATGTTTCGGGAGCTGCGCGTTAATGGCGCTTGACCTTTGCCGTCGGTTGTGACTCAATCAGTGCAGATAATGAAACGCTGTAATCAAACAATAATTACTTGATAAACTGCTCTGGTGGCAGGCGCAGGGCGGCGGGGGGATTTTAGTGTGTGTGTGTGTGTGTGTGTGTGTGTGTGTGTGTGAGGACTGGGGATACATAGAGCGATTAAAGCCTGTGAGTTTGAGACTGTGTGTGTGTGTGTGTGTGTGTGTGTCAAGGTTCTGCCGGTCCCTGTTTTTTAAACGACTCTGTGTCTTAATCAGAGACCCCATTTACATCACTTTGCATAAGTGACAGCTGGATTTATTGTCCTTTTACACTGGCTGACTTTTGCACCTATCCATATAACACTGAATCATCTCCCCGCAGGGAGGCATGAACGAGCTGCTGCGCCGGAATACAAATGATTCCCACATACTTGAGCTGATGATGAATCAAAGAGATGAAACCCGAGAGCAGCATATGAAATTTGATTTGATCTACTCTGTGTGCGCGACAAACCACATCATTGTCCGCCGTGTAATGGGTAGCAGTGGCCTAGTTAAACTTAAACAGCCCCTCACACACACACACACACACACGCACACACATGCACACGCACACATGTGTCCTCCCTCCCCCCTGTCAGCTCTGCCTTGTGCTCCTTGAGCAATCAAGCCTCAACGATTGTTCTCCATCACATAGCCTGCTCCGGACCGGCCCCTCGCCATCTGTGAGGTTATTACTCTTTTTAATGCCGGCCATCAGGACACGCCCCCTCTGACACACATGCACGCACACGGCTCACTTTGCCTCAAATCTATAAATCAATAAGAGTCACTAACATTTAATCTGCACGTTAATTCGGCCTGTTGTCTCCCGGCGCAGGAGAAGCCGTCACCCAATGAGACCAGGACTGTTTTAAATTCTTCACGTTTTAAAACCTCTCTTTAACTTTCAAGAAGTCGTCCGTCAGAGTCGGCCGTGACAAGTCGAAGTGCTCGGGCACCCGGGTGAGGAATTTGTCCGGGTCTTGTCACAGTTGGACTTGGAGCCAGTCGGCTGCTGCGGAGGAGCTCATACACAGGAGGCCGTGCACGCTAAGCTAAGCATCAAAAGAGACGCCTCTGTTCGGACGCTGAGCGCCTCACATTGTTGAAAAGATCCCGACTGAGACGTTTAAAGTTTGAACCTTTAAATCTCATTTTAGAGCCACTGGACTCCAGCTGCTGAAACACAGATTTGACCTTGGTCAAATTTGAGTTGCCAGTTTCTTTATTTGGTTATTTTGTGACACACACACACACACACACACACACACACACACACAATAAATCCAATAAACGAAGCGACAACAACAACTTTCAGTCGCTGAGCTGCAGATTGAAGAAATTCTTAAAATGTTTGATTCTTTTTGAGATTTATTTCCCCAAATATGCAAAAAAAAAAAGGAAAGCTTGACAAATATTCGCCTTCATTGCGAGAGACTGCCGTTAGCCATTATTTCATTATGTTAGCTGAGGCTGCAGAATGGCCATATGACTGAAAAGGAGGGTATGTTTTAGTCTGCATTATGGTGCGTATCATATTAGAAAAGACATAACTGAAGTAATATCCCCTAAAACATACGAAGGCAGCAGTAACATATTCATATATTTTCATTGATTTACAGGAAAGCTTTTAGTTCTCCTCTGATCTGATTTCTTTGCCCCTTTTTTTTGCACGAGATCGATGCAAAAATTGAATCGGGACGCTCAGCTTGAGGAGGAAATTCAGTGGACAATGAGGGAGCGGGAGCAGAATGGATTCGGCCGTAACGTGGTTACTGGGAATGGGCTTTGAGGGAGATTTTGAGTGACATCAGAGCAGCGGTACAACTCCATCAATGGGCCAATCCTGAGTGATTTCATTGCTGGGAGATGGTGAGGAAGATGTGCAATGTTGTAAACACGGAGGAGTCGAGAGGTTCAAACGCTGCAGCTCAGAAGAGAGGAGCCAAGATTTAAATAAGCTGCTGCCATCAAAGGTGTGAAGGGTTAAAAAGTGTTGGAATGTCCCTTTAAGACCTCACAGAGGACGTGTTCGCAGCGGTCCTGCATGGCTCCAGTCCCATGAGTCTGTGTTTGTGCAGTCTCACTCCGGGGTCAGGAGGCCGGACGTGATAAACGCTCGTGTCCTCGCTGTTTGGGAAGCACCCTGGCACGTTAGCGCACACTTTCCAAAACTGCAGCTCTGTTAGCCAAAACGTGACGCTCCTGCTGCTGAGAGCAACAACATTCACAGGTTCATGAAAGGAGGAGGGGGGGGCAGGCTGAGTTACTGTGCCCTTCAGATGAGGGGAAATTTTGGTGTGTGAAGGCGGCCTGCCAGTTCCTCAATAAGTGTTGATAAGTAGGTATGAGAGGATTGTCCGAGCTGCCACAGATGGCTGTCCTGTCCACACTGACCGTCTTTGTTCTGTCAAGAACTCTTCACACACACGCAGCAGTGCAGCCTCTGTGGGCCTGCAGGAGTGATGTCAGCCACTGTGCATACATGAGTCCTATAGCTCAGCTGTTTGCATCCTGCACCAACGAGGCCTCTTGTTCTCCGACGGGCTGGTGGGCGCGTGACTCCGTTGAAGGAGCAGCACAGACGCACTTCATTGTGGACGTTTGGGTTAAAGCTGCTGTAAGTGCGCGCTGTGTTGAAGGCTGATCTACTGAACAGGAACGTTGTTGTACAATCAGCAGCACATCCGTCATTCTAACTCGCACAGAGCGGTGGAAATGAGGAGCGGCGCTGCGTGAGACGATGCCACTGAGAGCCAGGCTTTGTGGAAAACAGTCTTACACACAGAGGCTTAAATGGATGCCATCTGTGTCTCCTCGTCTTCATTTCGAGCCTCTAAAGACAGAAACATGTCGGAGCCGACCGAACAGGCTGAGAGCTGCTGATGGCATTTCGCTCTGTTTGGACTGACTCTGCCAATGTTGTGCCTGTGAGCCTCCCAGCTCTGCAAACTGAAGCAAACATTCAGCTTTATTGATAGCATTTGGCTGATCTTTTTCACTGTGTGTGTGTGTGTGTGTTCGGTGCGTGTTTTGCAAAGCCTCCCCTGACTACAGCAAACAAACATATCTGCAGAGTCTTTTTTGATCTTTTCAGCCAATCCTGGCTCAGAAATGGCCGCTCCAACATCCCACGATGGCGTTCACCTCCTCCGGCCTCGTGTCCCCGACTCTGTGACTCTTATCTCCCTGGCTTCCTGCCCTGCCTATATTCACAGCTTTATATTGGCCTCATTAAATACAGAGCAGCCAAACAGCTCGGTGTTTGTCCTGTCACTTATTCATCATTATGTTGAACGCAGGGAGAGATTCAGACGGGCAGATAAGAGAATGTGTGACGGGGAAGTCTGGACAGGAGCGCTCTGTTCCAGGAATAGAGGCCGAGGCCGGACAATAAAAACACTGCGTCAACAGACCAGTAATCAATCAGAGCGATGATTCTATTCAGTGTAAACGACTTATCATGTTTTAAACCGGCATGCAAGCTATTCACTAAATGTTACTGAATTCATTCAGCTCGTCTGAAACAGACAAAGAGTCGCTTCTCTTTGAGAAGCACCGAAGTGTTCAAACTGTCTGTTTCTTCTTCCTGCAGCAGAACTTTGTTCTTCTTTACATTCTGCAGTAAGAGGTGTGAAGTGTGATGTAAACAGGATGTCGTTGTTTGCATCAGATTGAAGTTATAAATATCATTTGAAGATACTAAAAGGTGCAAAGGTTCAGAACGCCTTCAGATCTGCTTTGAACAATAACACATCTGCAAAATCAAGTCGAGTTTAAATCCCGTCTGTCAGGTGTCTTCATGTGTCTGCAGTGTGAACAGTCTGAGTTGAGATAATCTGATGATACTCATGACCAACTTAAGTACGGCGTGTTTATCAAATCAAACTGGGCACCGGTGTCCCAGTGGTTAGTTTGTGCGCCCCACGTACGAAGCTCACACTCAGGTCTGAATGCCCTGCAGCCGGTCGCCCCCCAGTCTCTCTCTGTCTCTTCATAAAAGCATAAAAGAGCCCTTCAGAATAAACCTGAAAAAAAAACATGCAGCAGATTTAGCACCAATGCAAAAGTCCAAGCATGAAACGACCCTGCTGCAAAAAGCAA
The DNA here is from genome assembly GCF_947650265.1 of Symphodus melops. Classification (NCBI taxonomy): domain Eukaryota; kingdom Metazoa; phylum Chordata; class Actinopteri; order Labriformes; family Labridae; genus Symphodus; species Symphodus melops. The sequence goes on along the minus strand of NC_136705.1, from coordinate 1,097,703 downwards.
CAAGCACTGCATCAAATACACACAACATTAAGACGAGATCTGTACTGATCCAGTCCTGCGGGCCTGTCGGGGCTCTCGCTCCGCTCACAGATCCTTTCTGTTTGATTCTCTGAGGAGATATAAAAAGCAGTGGAGGAGATAAATCACTAAATGAAAAAAACAAACATGTAGAGTGTTTGTATGTGCAGCCTCTCTCTCTCTGCTGGGTGAGGTCAGGTGACACACTCAGGTAGGACCTACACCCCCCCCCCCCTTTGTACTGTCGCTGTACAAACAAACGGACGGCCAGCAGATCGGATGTGAGCGGTGTGTCAGCAGCCGAGTCAAACATTAAACTCTGAACAGAGCAGGAATGAAGGAAGGAGCCTTCAGACGGGCGTCGATCTCACCTTTACACAAGAGGTGAAAACAGCAGACACACCTGGCAGCACGGAGAGCTCAGGCACGCCCAGATGTGTTCAACTTCTCACCTCCTAATGTTCTGTTCACAAGACGCACACACGGCTCACACACCCAGCCGCTGAATGACGAGGCGTCGTTGTTCAACTTTATTCTGGAGGCTCCTCCTGATGAGCGCACGCACCTGTGTCATCAAGTAACAAACAATCAGATGTACAGAAACAAACTGAATAATAGAAGCTGTCAGCTCATGTAAGCTGGTTATGAAAGCTCCTGCATATATAATCATGCTGTGTGTGTGTGTGTGTGTGTGTGTGTGTGTGTGTGTGTGTGTGTGTGTGTGTGTGTGTGTGTGTGTGTGTGTGTGTGTGTGTGTGTGTGTGTGTGTGTGTGTGTGTGTGTGTGTGTGTGTGTGTGTGTGTGTGTGTGTGTGTGTGTGTGTGTGTGTGTGTGTGTGTGTGTGTGTGTGTGTGTGCGCCTGTCTGAGGCCACACGCCCTCTCCGACCGTTTACCTTCCTCCACAAGTTTACTCGCCGCTAATCGGACACATTAATCACTCGGAGCTGTTGCAGTGTTTGCGCTCGCATTACGCCGTGTTATGTGTGTGTGAGCGAGCGCAGGGTGTGCTGAAACAGAGAGGGGATCAGCCTTTACCTGCACACACGGAATGGCCCTTTAATGACCACAGCTCGTACGACTCGGCGTGTCAGCAGACGCACGCACGCAGAGGGGGAGTGGTGCCGCTGAACTTTGTTATCAGGAGTTCATCGTTTGAAGGAGGTGAGGAGGGAAACTTGATTTGCTCTCCATCAGTTTAACAGTGAAATGACCCCGAGCCTGTTAGTCAATAAAGGTGTGAGTGGGTTCCTGATTGGAGGATTGTTTGAGGCTGGGCTCCGCCCCTCAGGAAGCAGCCGAGGATCCAGGCCACCCTGAAGACTTTGAAGACTTTGCTCTTTTTTCCTGGATCAGCCTGTGTGTGTCTGATCCGTCTTGATCCCCTCTCCTCTGCCTCCTTGTCTGTCTCTGTTTCTCTCATCCTATTCTTTGCTGCCCTCTTTTATCCCGGATCACTCCTTCAGCCCTTTTCATTAGCATACCCCCCCCCCCCCCCCATGCATTTCCCCCCACTGTTTAAGTGCTATTAATGCTAATTGGAGGCAGGGCACTTCACTAAGTAGCTTCATTCAGGTCTGTTTGTTCACCTGGTGGGGGGGCGCTGTGTGTGTGTGTGTGTGTGTGTGTGTGTGTGTGTGTGTGAGCGAGATGAAGGCAACTCAAGCATCTCCCTTTAAAGGTTCTTCTGCTGTTTTTGAACCTGGCTCGTCTTGTTTGCTCTCGTCAGTGGAAACTGTTCACCGTGTTTACTGATCATAAAACGTCTGATCAGGTTCTGACTGCCTGTTAGCTACAAACCTGCAGCCGTTTGTCTTTAAGGGCGCTGACCTGCACTCACACACTTCCCTCTGTACATGCGGCCTGCATACACACACACGCACACACACACACACACACACGCACAGGTTAACGTGATCGTGGCGTGTGCTCAGTCTCTGTCCGCTCATCCACACAGACAACATGAGAGCGAGAGGCTTTCTCAATAATCGATGACACTTCACGTCCATCTTTTGTTGTTTGCTTGAACGGCGCCCAAGCCGCGAGTTGAGCGCTCACAGTCGTCATAACGACTCAAACGTGCTCGGGCGCCGTACGCCACAGATTCCCTCGGGCACTTTTAATGGAACAGAGAAGTCACGGGTGGCGTGCTTCATGAAACGCGTACCGAGTGCAGACATTGGTCGAAGTTTTGACATGTTTACAAACTGTTACAGACAGTTCCTGTCTTTTTCAGAGAACCTGAGTTATTTATCTCTGTCAGGACCTAAAAACAATTTCAACCAGAATCTTCAAAAGTGTTTCTGGAGGACATGATCGACTTCTCATCTCAAATCAAATCTGAACCACTTCTCTTTTTATACCTGAAATATACAGATTCTAGAAACATCTAAAGACACTTAAAGAAATGACATTTAATTTACACATCATGAATCAGAACACACACAGTCATACAAAGCAAGCTGCGCTAAATGATTATTAAATGTATTCTGCTTTTTGCACAGAGTCTAATTAAACTATCAGTGTGTGTGTGTGTGTGTGTGTGTGTGTGATGAATGGAGGTCCAGATGAGTGTGTTTATTTAATCATTAGAATCTGCACAGAAGACGCCGTCTCTCTTCATGTTCTGCTACAGTTAGCACGCGCCGCACTGAAGGAGCAAATTGGATTGGTTGTTACAGTTCGTACGGCCGCTGCACGTCCTGATGAGCAGCCACAAACAAAATTGGATTGTGTGGAGTGTAAATCTGAGGCGTCTGACGGGACAAATTGAATTCTCAACAATGTAAATCTGTATCAGGCCGACTCCAGCTCGCTTGAATCAAACGATTGTTCCTGCTGTTCTCAGATAGCATCTCGCTCTGAGACGTTAGCCGCAGCTCCTAATCTGTTTTTGATGAGCGTGTGGGGATGTATCGGTACATATGGGCGGCTGAATCTCTCTCTTTCAGATGCACGCACACACACACACACACACACACACACACACACAGACACACACACGGGCACAGCCTGTACAGTTGGCAGAGAGAGAGACGCTGTGATTGAGCCATCGGTGTGTGTTGATTCAGGAGATTACTCAGACCATGGTTCAGACTTATGGACCTCCTGTTTTCTCAGGAACACTCTGATGGGCTCTGATGACCCGCCGTCTCATGTTTATTACTCCTCTGTTGATTCAGACCACTCATATTTATTGCCTTTCCTCTGCTGTTCTGCTCTTTGTGCAGGAAGAGTTCATTATTTCTCAGATAGCAATTAAAAGATGTTTAAAGAACCATAAAATCTTTCTTATCAGAGTCATAATCCTGCACACTGGGCTGCTTGTCTTCATTTTTAAATACGTCCTCTGCGACCCTCCTCCTCCTCAGAGCTGAGCCGACATACAGCTTGGTGAACATGCATTTTGTTCTTACAGTATTTAAGTTGCTTCAGCCCCCCTCCAAACTTTAAACTGTTCAGGGTTTTTTTTACTGTACGACTTTAACGAGAATGACTCCGAACGAGCAGAAAGGTTCAAAGGTTCAAACTGTTGCTGCAATGTGAAACTGTTTTGATCTGAATCTTTATGCAGGAAAGGAAATGTTGATTCATTGGATGGTCAATAAAAAGCTTTTATGAGATTTCAAAGTCTGACCATAGACGAAGAATCAAAGAAAGAGCTGAAGGAACAAGGGGATGGGGATTTGTTAAAAATGGAGGCGGGGTAGTAGAAGTGCTTGTTGGTCCCCTGATGTGTTGACTGTGTGTGTGTGTGTGTGTGTGTGTGTGTGTGTGTGTGTGTGTGTGTGTGTGTGTGTGTGTGTGTGTGTGTGTGTGTGTGTGTGTGTGTGTGTCTCTTCAGTTACCCGTACAGTGAAGACAGCAGTCAGGGGAAGCAGTACATGAACACCCGATGCCCCGCCTGGTGTGACCGAATCCTCCTGTCCTCCTCCGCCAGAGAGCTGGTCCTCAAGGTGAGCAGAAACACGGCGCCATCTTTAACAACGTCCCTCCTCAGTCCTTCACCCCCCCCCACACACACACACACACACACACACACACACACACACACTCACCGCCCCACAGATGGAGGAATGAATATCCATTTGGCGGGTTAAAGCACGTTGTCTGTAACCATGTTGTCATTGAAGGGGAGCTCGTGGGCCGAAGTTTAAACATTTTGTACGTTTTTTCTTTCTGCTCAATCAAAGCTGATTGGTTCCACTGCTGAGCTCAACAGATGATCTGAACGTACAGAAAAACTGAACAAACGTTGGAAAAAAAAAAAAAAAAAAAATATATATATATATATATATATAAATATATAATCTAAAGAATGGAAATAAAAGTACAGTGTGTATACGTGTGTGTCTGTGTACAGTGCTGGACCATGAAGGCTTTCATCTGTGTGTGTGTGTGTGTGTGTGTGTGTGTGTTGTACAGTAACTGTTCACCACAGGGGGGCTGCTCAGGAAGTTTGGTTTTCCTTTGTCGGCCACAAATGAGAAATTCCTTCCTGATCTTTCTTCTTCTGCTGACTGAAGCCTGAAAGAAACAACAAAGAGCTCGAACGTTAAAAAATAATATCAGTCACTTTGTTTCTGTCACTTAATGTGTCAGAATGATGGAAATACTGATTCTCACACACACACACACACACACACACACACACACACACACACACACACACACAGCTGTTTGCCCCCCCCCCCCATGCTCCGGCTAATTGCGTGTAATGCGTGGACGGAGTGAACAGTTAGTGTGTCCTCAGATTGGCTGATGATTCACTGAGCACACACAGATTGTTGAGACACAGGCCCGTAAACAGCCCGGCGTGTGGCGTCATCTATCATGGCACGGTCGGTTAACTCGCCATCATGTTATTTTCTGCTTGCCGAGCCCTAACACGCCAAAGGTTGCCCGCTGGCTGCGCGGCTCGCCACCGGCTCCGGGAGCGGCGGTAATGAATGTTTATCCGAGCGAGCGCTCCCTCTCTGCCGCTGGGCCCCCGGCCCCCGGCCCCCGGCTCCCGGCTCATTTGTTTATCTGTCCAAAGATTATGCAGCCCGAAAAACCCCACCATTTCCTGCTGCCTTTGTGAATGATCAAGTGTGCGTTTTGATGAATGTATCTGCGGAGACGAATGGAGAGGGGCGGCGGCGCGAGGCCGCTGCGGGAGGCGGCGCGAGGCAGCGCGAGGTGCAGGTGTGCTGACCCCGCTCAGCCGCCGGATTGGTCTGAAGTTAATTTGGATTTCACTTTGTGCTTCATTCTGGAGCTCTCTGTCTCTTTCTTCTGAAGCGCCGGTGCAGCTCGCCCAGTCACAACCCAGAGAGTGTGTGTGTGTGTGTGTGTGTGTGTGTGTGTTTAAAAAGTCTTTAGTTCAACCAGACAAGTGTGATTTATTCTGCAGATCCCCGTGTGAGAGGGTAACAGCTTCTTCGTGTGCACATATTGAAACATGACTCCCTCTGATTGGCTCTCTGTGATGGAACGAGAACGTGCACTCTGTGAATCCCTCCTGCTCGTCTCGTCTCCTCGCTGCTCTGAGTCCAAGTTTGAAAAACTGTGCGCACTTCCCCCTGAAGGGGGGGGGGGGGGGGGGCAGGTGGAGTCTTTATTAATCATTTGGAGTCCTGGTTCTGATAATTACATGTGTTTGGGTCACAGTCCAGTTCCAGATCGGTTGTGGAAGCAGCTGATTGGTTAAGATAAAAAGAGTAAATGTTCAGTGACTCTGATTCATGATGAAACATGAACCATGTTTTTATTTTGTGTCTCTGCAGCCTGAAAATGAAGAGAAGTCCATAGTGTATGATAACATCGGGCCCAATGTCTGCATGGGGGACCACAAGGTAACAACACAGTGTGTGTGTGTGTGTGTGTGTGTGTGTGTGTGTGTGTGTGTGTGTGTGTGTGTGTGTGTGTGTGTGTGTGTGTGTGTGTGTGTGTGTGTGTGTGTGTGTGTGTGTGTGTGTGTGTGTGTGTGTGTGTGTGTGTGTGTGTGTGTGTGTGTGTGTGTGTGTGTGTGTGTGTGTGTGTGTGTGGGCGATGTCGTCTCGTTCAGACAGATCAGCTGTGTGCAGCTTTCTGCATTAAGTCCACAGCAGAGTCTGACACTCACTGACCTCATGTAACCATATCTCACACACACACACACGCGCGCACACACACACACACACACACACACACGCTGACTTGGCGTGCTCGATGAACAGACAGCAGTTAAAGTGTGATTAAAGGAGCGGTGGACGGTGGATGCAGCATTCTCCCACTCTGGAGTCCTGTGAGGCACATTGAGTGGATCCATGCGGCGTCTGTCTGCAGGGCAGTTTGACTC
>NC_136705.1:940802-1091165 GCF_947650265.1 Symphodus melops | reverse complement strand
ACAAACAATGCAACAACATCTGCTGTTGAAAAATAAGAAAACCTGCAGACTAAAAAAAGTCTAAAGGTTCAAATATGAATCTGAATGTGTCATGTTCTTATCAACACGCTGGATGGGGAGTTCATTTAGTTTGGTGTTTTGTCAGATAAGAATTATTCACAGTGAGGGGCGTGGCTTATTTGACTGACAGGGGCGTGTTGTAGCTGTTTGTCAGGAGGCTTAACTCCCACTCGTCACGCTCCTGTTTCGCTGCGAGTATGTATGTAAGTATGCGTCGAGCTGGACAGAACAGAGCGACACAGAGAGGAAATCAAACATGTCCGAACTCATGATTGTATTTTTAATCACTTTATCAACAGGCACGAACGATCAACAAATCATCCTCACAAAGACAAAGCTACATGTTGTTTGCACATGTTCTGGGTCTGTTTCTGGAGCGCTAACTACAACATCACAGAAGGTCACCTGCTGTGATCTTGTAGCTAGCTGCTCCAGAAACAGACCCGGTGGTTCATGGCGCCCGCAGTCTGATGAGGCCAAACTGTGCCGATGACGGAGCACAAAACGCCCTAATGGGCTTCAAAAGTCAGCTTCAAACTCCAAAGGGTGACACCACAGAGGCAGGTCACAGATGTGGAGTCGGGTCTGACCAGTAGGAGGTGCTCAAGCACCTTCTTAAGTCGAGCGACTCTTAAAACAGCAGCCGGTCGACATGATTTGTTTTCACTTTCTCTCTCTACTCTCACATCGCGTCCTACCGCTTTGATCATCAGGTCGAGATTAGAGGAATCTAATCTGTGTTTATCAGCTCTGATGACCCAACACACACTTATTCATCCAGCGAGCGGTGGAAGAAGTCCATGACGCTGCACAGGATGTTCATCTAGAGGTTTGAGCTGCTCGCTCTAAACAATGCCTGCATGTTGTTTGTTCGTGCTTTGGCCTCCTGCCTTCATCCTCAAGATGGGAGGAAGGGTGCTGTCCTTTTGTTTCAGTGTCTGGTTCTTCTTCCCAAAGAAGAAAAACACACAACCGTCCTGGATACAGGAGAGAGCTAAAGATAGATCAGCGGAGGAAATGTTGCAGACAGTCCTGAGCAGCTGTTTACACATACAGTATACAGAATGCACCAGTTCATACAGTGAAGATACTAAAGAGCTGTGTTGAAGGTGATCAGAGATGGAGACAGCTTGACAGCTACATTAAGTTCACCCCGTCCATTTCTCTGGGATGTTGTTCAGCTGTGCCCCAGGTGGACTGATCAGGACATTTAAAGACAGAGAATATTCAGACTCTAGAAGGACATCGGACTTTAATATTGAAAGAAATAATTGTTCTGTGACGGTGAAATTGAAACACAAAAAAACATTTATTTTGTGATGTGAATTTACATAAACTATTTGGGGTTCATTTCAATACTGGAAAAAAAAAATCAGCAAAAAACAAAAAATCTTCAAACGTAGAAAATAATGTAAAACTTTGGTAACATGTGAAACACAGTCATTAATATGGACAAACAATATAAACACAAATCAGATTGTTGAAACTCAAACCATACTTTTATTTTTATGAATGAATGAACAAATTAAAAATAAAAACAGATAGATAGATAGATCGATAGATCGATAGATTATAACAGCCAGACTTTAATTATAAATAAAGATAAAGAAGAAGAAGCTTCTCCATGGACAAGATGGTGGAGGTTCCTCCTCTCTGCACCACCAGCGTCCTGATCGCTCACATCATGACCATGGCCTCCATCTAATGAGAGAAGAAGAGAGATGACAGAAATCATTTTCATCAGCTGGAAGTCATCAGATTCCCCCACAGCGCTGTAACTAAGCTCCGCCCCCACTTTAACACTGAACGCTTTCATATTGGTGTGTGAGTGTGTGATTTGACCTGGTGTGTATCAACAATCTGTCCCCTGAACTATGGTGTGTGACACAACCACCTTAGATCATGAAGGATGTGAAGGAGCATCTCCAGGAAACAGCCCTGCTAGCCTCCACCAAGCTTTCACCAAGCAACTAGCATCCAGCCACCTGCCTGGTCTGCTAGCATTCAACCTCCAGCCACTTGCCTGGCCTGCTAGCATCTAGCCACCAGCAGCTTCTACCTCCACATCAGCAGCTACCACCATCAGCAGAAGCTACCACCAGGAGCCAACTCCAGCAGGAGCCAACTCCAGCAGCAACAGCTATCTCCATTGGTAGCAGTAGCTATCTCCACTAGCACTGCAGCAGCTAGCCTTCACCAACCAACTAGCATCCAGCATCTAGCCACCTGCCTGGTCTGCTAGCTTCCAACCTCCAGCTACCTGCATGGCCTGCTAGTATCCAGCCTCCAGCATCATCTACCACCAACAGCAGCAGCTACTTGGACCAACTAGCCTGAGTCAGCCTGCTGGGGCCTTCTTAGTTAATCTGTGCAGCTCTCAAACTGCATCTCTACAGACGCGCTGGATTTATAAGCGATGGCATTTCTCCTAACTTTAGTATGTTTGTTGGCATTTAGGAGCCTGAGTCCAAGCAATTGCTTCATGGTGAGTTCCTCTAACAATTTTTCGAGCATGCAAGACACCTACTACAGTGGCACAAATGCTAATGTTGCTGGGCATCACCAGCAACCACAGTTTCATTTGGTTGTTGCCCTTAACTTGTGGTTGGACAGGCCTTGGGACTTTCCTAAATTTCAAAACTTTTTTGCTCTATCTAAACTTACTCTTTCATTGAAGAAAAGGCATTGCCTGGCTGCAACATATGAAACTACTGTTTCAAAATGCAATGTAAAACGAGGACTGATGGTCGTCCTACTCTTACTCCTGTCTGGTGATGTGCAACCAAACCCTGGTCCGGAGTTGCAATATATCCAGACTCCCCTTGATTTTAAATTAACGACTGGTCTCAAATTTGTTCATCTTAATGTGCGCAGCTTATTACCAAAGATGGACATGGTCAGAATTTGGGCTGCATCAACAGATGCAGATATTGTGATAATCTCAGAAACTTGGCTGTCAAAATCGATTACAAATGAAGAAATTAGCATGCTGGGATACAATGTTCATCGTACCGACAGGCCCAAGAAAGGTGGTGGTATAGCCATTTATGTAAAATCAAGGTTTGATGCTTCAATTGTTCTGTCTGAGTCTATCTGTAAGCAACTGGAATTTTTGGCATTGAAGGTGGAAATAGCCAAGTCCCTCTCAATGACTGTTGTCGGGTGCTACAGACCTCCATCTGCCACAAAGGAGGCGTTATCATCCTTGAAGCGTCTTTTGTCCAAATTAAATTATAATGAACTTTTGATGGCTGGAGATCTGAATTGGGACTGGCTAAATGTAGTGTCTGATGATTTTAAATCTTTCTGTGACTCTATTAATCTAAGCCAGCTGGTCAACCAACCTACAAGGCCAAATCTTAAAAGTTCTGATAAATCCACTTTGATTGATCTAATTTTAACAAATGTTCCTCATAAATTCTCATCCCTGGGAGTCTTCTGCAATGATTTGAGTGACCATTGCGTTGTTGCTACTTGCAGGGATACTAAAATCCCCAAATGTAAACCACGCATTATTTCCAAGCGGAATTTAAATTTTTTTAATGAACAAGCATATCATCATGATATGTCTTTAGTTAATTGGGGGCATATAGACCTGTTGCCAGATGTTGAGCTGGCTTGGACATTCTTTAAGGAACATTTTGTGAAAATTGTAAATAAACATGCTCCTATCAGGAAACTCAGGGTGAAGGGACGAGAAAACCCCTGGTTTACCCCAGAGTTGTCAGATATCATCCATCAACGCAACACGGCTTGGTCCAGAGCCAGAAAAAATGATTTAGCCTCTGACTGGTCTCTTTTCAGGCAGCTAAGGAACAAATGCACTTCTTCTATCAAAAAGGCTAAATCAGAATATTACTTATCTGTCACAACTGAGAATCTCAATAATCCACAGAAATTTTGGAAAGTGATCAAGTCTTTATCTGTAATTAAAGGTCCTCAGGCTCTTCCAGCATTTGTACTGAAAGACTCTGTCCCAGTCTATGATAGAACTGAGGTCCTAAATTGCTTTAACAAGCACTTCATGCTTTCATCTGGTAACTTGTTCGACTCCACGGGAGCTGCCCCTGTGACTCCCTGCACAGACCCTCCAAGATTCTCTGGTGAACCCTTTAATTTTGAACCTTTCACTGTGCAACAAGTGCATGAAGCCCTAAAAACATTAGATCACAGAAAACCCCCCGGACCTGACCTGATTGAGCCCTACTTTTTGAAAATAGCAGCTGATTTTGTAGCACAGCCCCTAACAATCCTTTTTAATCTCTCAATAGAAAACAAAGAAATTCCATCTGTCTGGAAGTCAGCTTTTGTCACCCCCTTATTAAAAGGAGGTGACCCAGCACTTTTAATTAACTACAGGCCAATATCAAATTTGTGCGTCCTGTCAAAAATGTTGGAATCTCTCGTGAGCAATCAACTAAAAGAGTATCTAAGCTCAAATAACCTCCTCTCAAAACTACAATCAGGCTTCAGAAAAAAACACAGTACTATCACTGCAGCTACAAAGGTCATCAATGATATACTTGTTGCTCTTGATAAAAAGCAGTACTGTGCTTCACTTTTTATTGACCTGTCAAAAGCTTTTGACACTGTGGACCATGCTGTTTTAAAGCATAGGCTTCTTTGTTTGAGTCTGTCAGATCATGTAGTTTCTTGGTTCACAAATTACTTGAGTGACAGGACCCAATGTATTAAATATGATGGTCTGCTTTCTGAATTTGTGAGTGTCCAAAAGGGGGTGCCACAGGGCTCAATATTAGGCCCCCTCCTGTTCATAATGTACATTAATGATTTGGGAAAAAATATGTTGGATGCTAATATGCATCTTTACGCTGACGACACCATTATTTACTGTTTTGGATCAACTCCTGCTAAAGCTGTTGAATCTCTGCAAAAATCCTTCAACGTGGTCCAGCACACACTCCTGCAGCTTAAACTAGTCCTCAACACAGATAAGACTAAACTAATGTTGTTCTCAAACAATAAGGAAGCATCTCAAACTGTTCCCACAGTGTCCACTCTTGAGGGAAATGTCATAGAGTTGGTTCATAAATACAAATATCTTGGTGTCTTGCTTGATGACACCCTCTCTTTCAAGCTCCATATTGAGAACCTTGTGAAGAAACTGAAACTTAAATTGGGTTTCTTCTTCCGAAATAAATTTAGTTTCTCTTTTGAGGTGAAACAGCGGCTGGTTACTGCAACTTTTTTATCCATTTTAGATTATGGAGACCTGTTATATATGAATGCCTCAGCTAAATGTCTAAGCAAGATTGATGCTGTATACCATGCTTCTCTTAGATTTGTTTCTACTTGTGGAGGCCGGACTCATCATTGTGAACTGTATTCCCGAGTGGGATGGCCTTCTTTGTCCACCAGGAGGCTAAGACACTGGTGCACTTTTATTTACAAGGCCATGCTTGGGCTCCTGCCCTCATACATCTGTGACCTTATTGTACGGAGAAGTATTGATTCTTACAGTTTGCGTTCCAATGATCAGTTGTTGCTGTCTGTTCCATTTGCCCGGACAGAACTGGGAAAAAAGGCTTTCGTCCACTCTGCTCCTTCTACATGGAACATGCTACAAAAAGACTGGAAAATAACTGATCTGATTTCTTTAAATGCTTTTAAATCCAAGCTGAGAGAATTTGAGACACACTCCTTTACTTGTAATTGTTTTTAAAAATGTTTTATCACTCATTGTCTTTTATAATTTTAATTTCTGTTAATTGTCTGTATGTTGTGAGCCTGACTGTGTAATGTTTGCTGCCTCTTGGCCAGGACTCCCTTGAAAAAGAGGTTTTTAATCTCAATGGGATTTTTCCTGGATAAATAAAGGTTTAAAAAAAAAAAAAAGGTGTTGATGATCGGCCGAAGCAGAGAGACAGTAGAACCGTTCTAATGAGTTTATTCTCTCATGCTGCAGTCTACACTCCCACACAGGTGGGTGCTTTTATAGCGTTTATATTGTCATATTTTTGTACATGTATTTGAATGTGTCCTCATAAAGTGTTATGGAGTTTAATGTGATGTTGTTGACACAAAGGCTCAACTAGAGACATGTTGGAAATTAGCAACAGCTATAAAGTCTTTATGCAGCAGATCAGTTTCATGCTTTGTATTGAAACTATGTTCAGTCACACTGTATATAAATAAATAAATGAAGATATGTGGAGGGTTGATTAAAGAACACTGAGACACTGACTTCAGAGTCTCCAGTCGATAGTTTGGATTCTTCGGAAGATCACGCAGCAGCTTCATGTCTGAATCCTGCAGGTTGTAGTTCCCTCTCAGGTCCAGCTCTCTGAGATGGGAGGGGTTGGACTTCAGAGCTGAGGCCAGAGAAGAACAGCTGATCTCTGACAAACTGCAGCCACTCAATCTGAATAAAGAATAAAAGAAGAATAAAGTTAATGCATGATCCTTCACTTTGTCTTATTTAACTGTTGTAGATGTTTGAATGTTTGAATGTTTACATGTACTTAATTTAGGCTGATTATTTCAGAGTGATGCATTCTGGGTCACATGAGATGATTAAATTATAACGATAAATGATGATTAATATTAAAACAAATGTGACTGTGTTGTTTAAACTGTAAGCAAAACAGAAAGAACTGAGTGAATACTAAATTCAGATTAATTAAATTGTTAATTAACTTCAGGCTGGTTCACACGGCAGGATTTTAAAATTGTCGGCCGATTTCCAAAACTTGAGAGAGCACACACATGGTGATAAATAATCGGAGGTTTTACAGTTTTGATCGTACAGTGTGTGGTGTGCAGCCACACAGCAACATCAACACACCACACACCAACCGATTTCACTCGCAAACGTCCCCCGATCAGACGGGAAACCTCGCAAAACCTCTGGAGATCAAACGTGATTCCAGAGTCAACAAACGGATGAAGAGGATGTAACAGGGATCGTTTGTGCTGTTTTTATCTAAAAAACACGTTTTAAAAAGAGGCGTCGGTCACAGAGTGGAGACAACGGGAGCATGAACTGTACTTGCTACATGATGATATGAAGGTGACTAGCTGTTGTTTCGGTGTTTCCTCACCACTACGTCACCTCGCTTTCTGATTGGCTACGCGTCACAGTCAACAGGCTCGTGCTCGTTTTATCCTCGGGGGGGGAAAAACCACACGTGATGAGAAATCAGGCCAAAACAATCCAACATGTTGAATTTCCCCGATTTGAGATCGGAGCGGTCCCGACATTCTTCCGACCAGACGAGAGCGGTCTGAACACACCACACACGGCAGGATGATCTGATAAGATTATCTTATGATGATCGGGGCGTCCTTAAGATTATCAGAAGGGGAGAATCGGGGCCAAAATCTGTGTAATTATCCTGCTGTGTGAACCAGGCTTTAGATTCTGTTTTATTTTGTTTGCTGTTAAAATGAAGGATGATAAAAGAAGCACGGTTAATGAGCTCAAATTTAACACTGATTTGATTTTGCATATTTATGTTCTGAAAAGACTTTTGTTAATGAACATGTTTATGTCTGAGGGATTGTTTGAAATGTGACAATAAATACGTTGGACAAAAATCCACAGAAAGAATCTGAGCTGTGAATCTCGAATCACTTGACATTAATTAATCATGATTAGTAATATTAATGTAATAACAAAACTGACTACATAAAACCCCAACAGTCAGAAAAAAACATGTTCACATCAAATCTCTAAATTATTAAATATCCAGAGATTTAAATTCAGACAAATACTGAAAATATATAAATCCTGAAATGTGCAACAATGGAGGATGTGGATTGAAATGATCCAAATAAATGACACAGTCAGTGATCTTACATCAGAGTCTCCAGTCTGCAGTTTTGACTCTGCAGTCCCTCACACAGCAGCTTCACTCCTGAATCCTGCAGCTTGTTGGAGGTCAGGTCCAGCTCTCTGAGATGGGAGGGGTCGGACTTCAGAACTGAGGCCAGAGAAGAACAGCTGATCTCTGACAAACTGCAGTACTCCAATCTGAATAAAGAAAAAAAGAAGACTTCTTAATAGAACCAAAGGAAACCAGAAGCTTCATGAGCACGTTGTTTTAATCTTCATGAAGAGTTTGAAACTTTTCTCCACATTATCAGAAATCTCTGCATGAAGATGATTCATAAATCTGAATACTTTGACAGGATATAGAAACTTTTTCAAAACTCAATCTAAACTTGTTGTAAATGATAAACTCTGTGACTGATCCCACCTGCCTCCTTTGTGTTTCTTTTTGAAGTGTTGAAGCTGAAAACTATCCCATCATATATTTCATATCTGTCTGTGTTTGTGTGATTGTCAGTGTGTCTGTTCAGTGAAGCTGTATTATATGTTTGTGTATTTCTTTATATTTGTGTTGTTTTTTTTACCATATATAATGTTATGTCATCGTAGTCAGCGTTACTTAGAAACACATTTAACAGCAAGCTTTCTTTTCTTTTCAGCCCTACTTGAAGTTTTTATAATCATATATGATCAAAGTTGAGCTCCTGTTTATTTTACTGTTATTTATAAATCACAAAGTTAAAGTTAGACTCCAGACTGTGACCGACCACACGCCTCTGTTTGCTGTGATTTAACGTCCTTAAGCTGTGAGCATCATGGCTCTGCTCATATCAACATCTCTCCCTTTCTTTCTGAAACTCTTTTTAGACATACTCACATGTAAACTTTTTATATGTTATAAATAAATACACACGTGAACACTCGATTGTTGTACAGTCCTTGTGTGTCCTACTGAAAGGTGTTTATGTATTATAGTCCTGCACTGCCACCCTCTTACCACCTCTGGGGAAGTCCGATCACAACCTGGTCCTACTCAAGCCACAGTACAAGACTAAGATCCAGAGACAACCGGTAACAACACGCGCCTTCAGAAAGTGGTCTCCTGAGGCAGAGGAGGCGCTCAGAGACTGTTTTGAGACCACTGACTGGAGTGCCCTGCAAGAGACCCATGGTGATGACATTGAGGGGGTCACACACTGCACAACTGACTACATGAACTTCTGCATGGACGTTGTGGTTCCGACTAAAACTGTGCGCTGCTTCCCGAACAACAAGCCCTGGATCACCAGCGATGTCAAGGAGATCCTTAACAGGAAGAAAAGGGCATTCAAGGAGGGAGACCAGGCAGAGCTGAAGCGTGTGCAGGGGGAACTCAAGGTCAGACTCCGAGAGGCAAAGGAGGAGTACAGAAGGAAGGTAGAACAGAAGCTGCAGCAGAACAACATGAGAGAGGTCTGGGAGGGCATGAAAACCATCACAGGCTGCAAGAAAAAAATAACAACGCAGAAGACGGGGACCCTGAGAGAGCAAACCAGCTCAACTTGTTTTTTAACAGGTTTGACAGCCCCGTCGCTGCAGCCAGTGCCTGTCCCCCCAGCACCCCTCTACACACCCCCTCCCCCCCTCTCACTCCCCCCAACACCTCCACCAGGACAGACACAACCTCCAGTGACAATCCATCCCCCCTCCCCACCACCATCACCAGAGACCAGGTGAGCAAGGAGCTGAAGAGACTCCGTCCCAGGAAGGCAGCAGGCCCGGACAAGGTGTGTCCCAGGATGCTAATGGCCTGCTCTGCTGAGCTGGGGGAGCCACTTCAGCAGCCTGTGGCTTGGGAAGGTTCCTGTACTCTGGAAGACCTCGTGCCTCACCCCGGTCCCCAAGAAGAAAAACCCCAGTGAGCCAGGCGACTTCAGACCAATCGCTCTGACATCCCACGTTATGAAGACCTTTGAACGGCTGCTGCTCCAACACCTCAGACCCCAGGTCCAACACGCACAGGATCCCCTGCAGTTTGCATACCAGGCAAAGGTGGGCGTGGACGATGCCATCCTCTATCTTCTACACAGGGCTTACTCTCATCTGGACAACAGGAGCAACGTGATGAGAATCATGTTCTTTGATTTCTCAAGCGCTTTCGACACCATCCATCCCCTCCTACTGAGAGACAAGCTGACCGAGATGAGGGTGGACTCGCACCTGGTGAGGTGGATCACGGACTACCTCACAGAGAGACCACAGTACGTCAGACTGAAGGACTGCACATCTGACACTGTGGTCAGCAGCACTGGAGCACCACAGGGGACTGTGCTCACCCCCGTCCTGTTCACCCTGTACACCTCTGACTTCCAGTATAACTCTGAGCTCTGCCACATGCAGAAATACTTGGACGACACTGCGATAGTTGCTTGTGTCAGGGATGGACAGGAGGAGGAGTACAGGAGCCTGATCGAGGACTTTGTGAAGTGGTGCAGTGACAACCATCTGCAGCTAAACACCTCCAAGACCAAAGAGATGGTGGTGGACTTCCGAAGGAACAAACCACATCTAGAACTTGTTTCCATCGGGGGGGTCGACGTGGAGGTGGTCAGGACCTAGGGGTATCTGGGGCTGCAGCTGGATGACAAGCTGGACTGGTCGCCTAACATGGACACTACCTGCAGGAAGGGACAGAGTCGTCTGTACTTCCTGAGAAGGCTGGGGTCGTTCAACATCTGCAAAAAGCTGCTGCAGATGTTCTACCAGTCTGTGGTGTCCAGCGTCCTCTTCTACGCAGTGGTGTGCTGGGGAGGAAGCTGCAAGAAGAGGGACGCAGCACGCCTGGACAGACTGGTGAGGAGGGCCGGCTCTGTGGTGGGCACAGAGCTGGACTCACTGGTGAGGAGGACTGGCTCTGTGGTGGGTACAGAGCTGGACTCACTGGTGAGGAGGGCCGGCTCTGTGGGGGGTACAGAGCTGGACTCACTGGTGACAGTGGTAGAGAGGAGGTCTCTGGACAAAATGCTCTCCATCATGGACAACACACACCAACCTCTGCACAGCACCTTCACCGGGTAGAGGAGCATGTTCAGTGACAGACTGCTGTCACAGTCGTGCTCCACGGACAGACTCAAGAACTCTTTTGTCCCCCTGGCCATCAGATTGTACAACACTTCACTGTCACGGCAGGGAAGAAGCGCACGGTGATCCCTGGACTCATTTTTCACTTTTTTTCTCACTCCTCATCTGCACTGCTGACCTCAGAGTCAGCCTCCAGTTGGACACTTTAATGGATATTGATAGTCACCTTACTGAGCACAGGTCACTTTAATGATAATCACCCTAATCATGTCTGGTTTCATCCTACTGTTGTGTTATGCTACATCTGTAATGGTTGACATGATCACCCTAACTAGGTCAAGTTTCACTCTATTGTCTTTGACACTTAATGCTAATCTGCTCCTCAATAGTTGGCTACTTTAATGGCAATCACCCTAATCACTCCTGGTTTCACCTTATTGTTTTGGACACTTAATGCTAATCACTGCTCCTTTATGTTGCTGAGCACTTTAATGGCCCAGTCTGCATCCCTGCATTGACTGTTTAATGACTGTACTCACACCTCTGGCACTACCTCAAACACCTCTGTACATGCACATGGAACTAGTTTCTAGAAGGTCAGCACTTTGTTTCTAAGGCTCTTTAACTGTTTTACAGGTCTCTTTTAACCAGCACATGTTTTTCTCTCCTTCACAGGTTATGTACATTATGCCAGTGTTTTTCAACCAGTGCTCCGCGGCACACTAGTGTGTCGCGAGATATTGTCAGGTGTGTCGCGGGAAATGATCAAATTTCACCTAATTGGTCTAAAAAAGAAGTCGAGTGTCTGTGCTGACAAGTGCCTGGCAGAGTTATCATGTAATACTCTTCCATATCAGTAGGTGGCAGCAGGTAGATAATTGCATTGTACTCTGAGACAAGAGAATTAGTGATGCATTGATGTGACAGGTGACAGTGACATTATGGCTAGCGAGTATATATGGTAACAGTGATGGAGAAGTTTTTGAAAAAGAAAAAAGCTCACTCCGAACTGGACCCTGGACAAAATTCGGACCCAGATGAAGGCCCTAGTATAAGTGGAGGTCAAAAGAAAGCAAAGACTGTGAGCTCGAGCAAAGTTTCGAGGCAATACAGCGAAAGCTATCTTTCATTTGGATTTACTTACACCGGGGATGCAACGGCACAAACTCCGCTGTGCTTGGCGTGTGGTAAAAAGCTATCCAACAGTTCTATGGTCCCAAGTAAGCTTAAACGCCATCTCCAAACGAAACACCCTTCGCTTCAAAACAAGAATGTGGACTATTTTGTTCGCCTGCGTGAACACACGGAGAAACAGGCAACTTTCATGAGAAAAACCACAAAGGTAAATGAGACAGCCCTTAAAGCGAGCTACCACGTTGCAGAACTTGTAGCTAAATCAAAAAAGTCCCACACTGTGGCAGAGACATTAATAACTCCCTCCTGCAAAGCCATTGTAAATGAGATGCTCGGATCTGAAAAGAAATAGCCAAAGTTCCTCTCTCAGATAACACAATAACCAGACGTATTGATGACATGTCTGCAGACATCGAAAGTGTGGTTTTGGAAAAGATCCGTATCAGTAAGAAATTTGCGTTGCAACTTGATGAGTCTACTGATATTAGTGGACATGCTCAACTCTTGGCCAATGTGCGTTTTGTGGATGGAGACGCAAGCAGAGAAAACTTCTTCTTTTGCAAGGCATTGCCAGAAAGAACAACAGGAGAGGAAATTTTCGGGTCACATCAGAATATCTTGAAAAAGGAGGACTTAAGTGGGAAAACTGCACGAGTGTCTGCACTGATGGAGCGGCAGCGATGGTTGGGCGCACCAAGATGTTAACACTGCTGCATTGTGTGAGATAATAGTTAAACATTTGAAAACTTTTGAGGAGAAGATGTCATTTTATTTCTCTTCAGCCTTCACTGAATGCCTTGACTGGGTTAGGGACCCTTATAGCTCAGCATCAGTTGTTGGAAAGGACATGACTTTACAGGAGCAGGAGGACCTAACTGAACTGAGACAAAATCGTGGTTTAAAGCTAAGCTTTGCAGATCTACCTTTGGACAGTTTTTGGTTGGCTACTGCCAAGGAGTTCCCTATTCTGGCAAACAAAGCTATTTTGACTTGCTCCCATTTTCCACGACATATCTGTGTGAGGTGAGCTTTTCAAGCTTCACTGCTATAAAAACTAAAAACAGAGAGAGACTGAGAGCTGTTGAGGAAGAGCTTCGTGTGTGTCTTTCTTCAATTCCTGCCATCAACTTTGTGTTCATCCAAACAAGCCCAGGTTTCACACTGAGTGAGTAGAAATATTTTTATTTGTGTTTATTTGATACCAAATAAACACAAGAATTACTTTATATTGATAATATGGGCTACATAGTTTCATTTTTTTAACATTATCGACTGGTGGTGTGCCTTGAGACTTTTTCAATGAAAAAAGTGTACCGTGGCTCAGAAAAGGTTGAAAAACACTGCATTATGCTATATAAGTTTAAGTCTAATGCTAACTGCACAGGTTTAACCTTTACTCTTAGTCACATAGGGGCTGCTGAATCTTGTTTGGGGGATTATTGTATTACAGAGGGGAGGGGGGACAGCGGGTGTGTATTGTAACCAATGTCTTGTGTCCTGCCTGTCTGTATACTGCTACTGGATGCCTTGAATTTCCCTCGGGATCAATAAAGTATCTATCTATCTATCTATCTATCTATCTATCTATCTATCTATCTATCTATCTATCTATCTATCTATCTATCTATCTATCTATCTATCTATCTATTATAAACACACACACCTTCCTTCACTGACACTCTCTAACACACATGCACACTTTCTCATAGTCATGTTGCTGGCACTGATGTTATGGGTAACAAATAAGAATGTGTGTCTGCACATATGAAGTGCTATAATATGCCAAACAATTTCTTACAGAGAGGGAGAGTCTTCTGGAAGAAATGAATTTAAATGAACAATCATACTTGTTTTTTCACTAAAATAAATTCAAATTAAATCTTTACATTTATCAATAAGCCATAGCCTAGCATACGTCTTTTAGCTCCAATAGACAGCGTCAGTCAAAGAGGCGTCTACGTATATTCTGTCCATGGTGAAGACAGAGAACAGAGAGGATGCTACTTTCAAAATCCTGCTAGTTTTCAAAAAACACCTGCCTTTAATTTAGGCAGATTATTTCAGAGTGATGCATTCTGGGTCACATGAGACAATTAAATTATAACGATAAATGATGATTAATATTAAAACAAATGTAACTGTGTTGTTTAAACTGTAAACAAAACAGAAAGAACTGAGTGAATACTAAATTCAGATTAATTAAATTGTTAATTAACTTCAGGCTGGTTCACACGGCAGGATTTTAAAATTGTCGGCCGATTTCCAAAACTTGAGAGAGCACACACATGGTGATAAATAATCGGAGGTTTTACAGTTTTGGTCGTACAGTGTGCAGTGTGCGGCCACACAGCAACATCAACACACCACACACCAACCGATTTCACTCGCAAACGTCCCCCGATCAGACGGGAAACCTCGCAAAACCTCTGGAGATCAAACATGATTCCAGAGTCAACAAACGGATGAAGAGGATGTAACAGGGATCGTTTGTGCTGTTTTTATCTGAAAAACACGTTTTAAAAAGAGGCGTCGGTCACAGAGTGGAGACAACGGGAGCATGAGCTGTACTTGCTACATGACGATATGGAGGTGACTAGTTGTTGTTTCGGTGTTTCCTCGCCACTACGTCACCTCGCTTTCTGATTGGCTACGCGTCACAGTCAACAGGCTCCTGCTCGTTTTATCCTCGGGGGGGGGAAAAACCACACGTGATGAGAAATCAGGCCAAAACAATCCAACATGTTGAATTTCCCCAATTTGAGATCGGAGCGGTCCCGACATTCTTCCGACCAGACGAGAGCGGTCTGAACACACCACACACGGCAGGATGATCTGATAAGATTATCTTATGATGATCGGGGCGTCCTTAAGATTATCAGAAGGGGAGAATCGGGGCCAAAATCTGTGTAATTATCCTGCTGTGTGAACCAGGCTTTAGATTCTGTTTTATTTTGTTTGCTGTTAAAATGAAGGATGATAAAAGAAGCACGGTTAATGAGCTCAAATTTAACACTGATTTGATTTTGCATATTTATGTTCTGAAAAGACTTTTGTTAATGAACATGTTTATGTCTGAGGGATTGTTTGAAATGTGACAATAAATACGTTGGACAAAAATCCACAGAAAGAATCTGAGCTGTGAATCTCTGTGATCTTCAAGCCCCATTCAAGTCGAGGGATCACTGAATTAAAAACACACAATGACTTGACATTAATTAATCATGATTAGTAATATTAATGTAATAACAAAACTGACTACATAAAACCCCAACAGTCAGAAAAAAACATGTTCACATCAAATCTCTAAATTATTAAATATCCAGAGATTTAAATTCAGACAAATATTGAAAATATATCAATCCTGAAATGTGCAACAATGGAGGATGTGGATTGAAATGATCCAAATAAATGACACAGTCAGTGATCTGACCTCAGAGTCTCCAGTCTGCAGTTTGGACTCTGCAGTCCCTCACACAGCAGCGTCACTCCTGAATCCTGCAGGTCTCTGTTGTGGCTCAGATCCAGCTCTCTGAGATGGGAGGGGTTGGACTTCAGAGCTGAGGCCAGAGAAGAACAGCTGATCTCTGACAAACTGCAGCCCCTCAATCTGAATAAAGAATAAAAGAAGACTTCTTAACAGAACCAGAGGAAACCAGAAGCTTCATGTGCACGTTGTTTTAATCTTCATGAAGAGTTTGAAACTTTTCTCCACATTATCAGAAATCTCTGCATGAAGATGATTCATAAATCTGAATACTTTGACAGGATATAGAAACTTTTTCAAAACTCAATCTAAACTTGTTGTAAATGATAAACTCTGTGACTGATCCCACCTGCCTCCTTTGTGTTTCTTTTTGAAGTGTTGAAGCTGAAAACTATCCCATCATATATTTCATATCTGTCTGTGTTTGTGTGATTGTCAGTGTGTCTGTTCAGTGAAGCTGTTTTAGATCTTTGTGTATTTCTTTATATTTGTGTTGTTTTTTTTACCATATATAAAGTTATGTCATCGTAACCAGCGTTACTTAGAAACACATTTAACAGGAAGCTTTCTTTTCTTTTCAGCCCTACTTGAAGTTTTTATAATCATATATGATCAAAGTTGAGCTCCTGTTTATTTTACTGTTATTTATAAATCACAAAGTTAAAGTGAGACTCCAGACTGTGACCGACCACACGCCTCTGTTTGCTGTGATTTAACGTCCTTAAGCTGTGAGCATCATGGCTCTGCTCATATCAACATCTCTCCCTTTCTTTCTGAAACTCTTTTTAGACATACTCACATGTAAACTTTTTATATGTTATAAATAAATACACACGTGAACACTCGACTGTTGTACAGTCCTTGTGTGTCCTACTGAAAGGTGTTTATGTATTATATTATAAACACACACACCTTCCTTCACTGACACTCTCTTACACACATGCACACTTGCACTGATGTTATGGGTAACAGATAAGAATGTGTGTCTGCACATATGAAGTGCTATAATATGCCAAACAATTTCTTACAGAGAGGGAGAGTCTTCTGGAAGAAATGAATTTAAATGAACAATCATACTTGTTTTTTCATTAAAATAAATTCAAATTAATTAATTTATACATTTATCAATAAGCCATAGCCTAGCATGAAAACACGAGTCAAGCATCCTGTATTATAACTACATTTCTGCTGTTTATAACAAACCAAACCGTGTGAAAATCTGTTAGAAATCCAAGGAGTTATGATGATTAATGTAATCGAGGATAGAACTTCCTCAATAGAAATTAATGCAGAGCGGGTGGACAAGAGACCCATCCAAGATGGCGGCCACGCTGCACGTGAGCTCGAATAGGCAGCGTCAGTCAATGAGGCGTCTACGTATATTATGTCCATGGTGAAGACAGAGAACAGAGAGGATGCTACTTTCAAAATCCTGCTAGTTTTCAAAAAACACCTGCCTTTAATTTAGGCTGATTATTTCAGAGTGATGCATTCTGGGTCACATGAGACAATTAAATTATAACGATAAATGATGATTAATATTCAAACAAATGTAACAGTTTTGTTTAAACTGTAAACAAAACACAAAGAACTGAGTGAATACTAAATTCAGATTAATTAAATTGTTAATTAACTTCAGGCTGGTTCACACGGCAGGATTTTAAAATTGTCGGCCGATTTCCAAAACTTGAGAGAGCACAGAGACGGGAAACCTCGCAAAACCTCTGGAGATCAAACATGATTCCAGAGTCAACAAACGGATGAAGAGGATGTAACAGGGATCGTTTGTGCTGTTTTTATCTGAAAAACACGTTTTAAAAAGAGGCGTCGGTCACAGAGTGGAGACAACGGGAGCATGAGCTGTACTTGCTACATGATGATATGGAGGTGACTAGTTGTTGTTTCGGTGTTTCCTCACCACCACGTCACCTCGCTTTCTGATTGGCTACCCGTCACAGTCAACAGGCTCGTGCTCGTTTTATCCTCGGGGGGGAAAAACCACACGTGATGAGAAATCAGGCCAAAACAATCCAACATGTTGAATTTCCCCGATTTGAGATCGGAGCGGTCCCGACATTCTTCCGACCAGACGAGAGCGGTCTGAACACACCACACACGGCAGGATGATCTGATAAGATTATCTTATGATGATCGGGGCGTCCTTAAGATTATCAGAAGGGGAGAATCGGGGCCAAAATCTGTGTAATTATCCTGCTGTGTGAACCAGGCTTTAGATTCTGTTTTATTTTGTTTGCTGTTAAAATGAAGGATGATAAAAGAAGCACGGTTAATGAGCTCAAATTTAACACTGATTTGATTTTGCATATTTATGTTCTGAAAAGACTTTTGTTAATGAACATGTTTATGTCTGAGGGATTGTTTGAAATGTGACAATAAATACGTTGGACAAAAATCCACAGAAAGAATCTGAGCTGTGAATCTCGAATCACTTGACATTAATTAATCATGATTAGTAATATTAATGTAATAACAAAACTGACTACATAAAACCCCAACAGTCAGAAAAAAACATGTTCACATCAAATCTCTAAATTATTAAATATCCAGAGATTTAAATTCAGACAAATACTGAAAATATATAAATCCTGAAATGTGCAACAATGGAGGATGTGGATTGAAATGATCCAAATAAATGACACAGTCAGTGATCTTACATCAGAGTCTCCAGTCTGCAGTTTTGACTCTGCAGTCCCTCACACAGCAGCTTCACTCCTGAATCCTGCAGCTTGTTGGAGGTCAGGTCCAGCTCTCTGAGATGGGAGGGGTCGGACTTCAGAACTGAGGCCAGAGAAGAACAGCTGATCTCTGACAAACTGCAGTACTCCAATCTGAATAAAGAAAAAAAGAAGACTTCTTAATAGAACCAAAGGAAACCAGAAGCTTCATGAGCACGTTGTTTTAATCTTCATGAAGAGTTTGAAACTTTTCTCCACATTATCAGAAATCTCTGCATGAAGATGATTCATAAATCTGAATACTTTGACAGGATATAGAAACTTTTTCAAAACTCAATCTAAACTTGTTGTAAATGATAAACTCTGTGACTGATCCCACCTGCCTCCTTTGTGTTTCTTTTTGAAGTGTTGAAGCTGAAAACTATCCCATCATATATTTCATATCTGTCTGTGTTTGTGTGATTGTCAGTGTGTCTGTTCAGTGAAGCTGTATTATATGTTTGTGTATTTCTTTATATTTGTGTTGTTTTTTTTACCATATATAATGTTATGTCATCGTAGTCAGCGTTACTTAGAAACACATTTAACAGCAAGCTTTCTTTTCTTTTCAGCCCTACTTGAAGTTTTTATAATCATATATGATCAAAGTTGAGCTCCTGTTTATTTTACTGTTATTTATAAATCACAAAGTTAAAGTTAGACTCCAGACTGTGACCGACCACACGCCTCTGTTTGCTGTGATTTAACGTCCTTAAGCTGTGAGCATCATGGCTCTGCTCATATCAACATCTCTCCCTTTCTTTCTGAAACTCTTTTTAGACATACTCACATGTAAACTTTTTATATGTTATAAATAAATACACACGTGAACACTCGATTGTTGTACAGTCCTTGTGTGTCCTACTGAAAGGTGTTTATGTATTATAGTCCTGCACTGCCACCCTCTTACCACCTCTGGGGAAGTCCGATCACAACCTGGTCCTACTCAAGCCACAGTACAAGACTAAGATCCAGAGACAACCGGTAACAACACGCGCCTTCAGAAAGTGGTCTCCTGAGGCAGAGGAGGCGCTCAGAGACTGTTTTGAGACCACTGACTGGAGTGCCCTGCAAGAGACCCATGGTGATGACATTGAGGGGGTCACACACTGCACAACTGACTACATGAACTTCTGCATGGACGTTGTGGTTCCGACTAAAACTGTGCGCTGCTTCCCGAACAACAAGCCCTGGATCACCAGCGATGTCAAGGAGATCCTTAACAGGAAGAAAAGGGCATTCAAGGAGGGAGACCAGGCAGAGCTGAAGCGTGTGCAGGGGGAACTCAAGGTCAGACTCCGAGAGGCAAAGGAGGAGTACAGAAGGAAGGTAGAACAGAAGCTGCAGCAGAACAACATGAGAGAGGTCTGGGAGGGCATGAAAACCATCACAGGCTGCAAGAAAAAAATAACAACGCAGAAGACGGGGACCCTGAGAGAGCAAACCAGCTCAACTTGTTTTTTAACAGGTTTGACAGCCCCGTCGCTGCAGCCAGTGCCTGTCCCCCCAGCACCCCTCTACACACCCCCTCCCCCCCTCTCACTCCCCCCAACACCTCCACCAGGACAGACACAACCTCCAGTGACAATCCATCCCCCCTCCCCACCACCATCACCAGAGACCAGGTGAGCAAGGAGCTGAAGAGACTCCGTCCCAGGAAGGCAGCAGGCCCGGACAAGGTGTGTCCCAGGATGCTAATGGCCTGCTCTGCTGAGCTGGGGGAGCCACTTCAGCAGCCTGTGGCTTGGGAAGGTTCCTGTACTCTGGAAGACCTCGTGCCTCACCCCGGTCCCCAAGAAGAAAAACCCCAGTGAGCCAGGCGACTTCAGACCAATCGCTCTGACATCCCACGTTATGAAGACCTTTGAACGGCTGCTGCTCCAACACCTCAGACCCCAGGTCCAACACGCACAGGATCCCCTGCAGTTTGCATACCAGGCAAAGGTGGGCGTGGACGATGCCATCCTCTATCTTCTACACAGGGCTTACTCTCATCTGGACAACAGGAGCAACGTGATGAGAATCATGTTCTTTGATTTCTCAAGCGCTTTCGACACCATCCATCCCCTCCTACTGAGAGACAAGCTGACCGAGATGAGGGTGGACTCGCACCTGGTGAGGTGGATCACGGACTACCTCACAGAGAGACCACAGTACGTCAGACTGAAGGACTGCACATCTGACACTGTGGTCAGCAGCACTGGAGCACCACAGGGGACTGTGCTCACCCCCGTCCTGTTCACCCTGTACACCTCTGACTTCCAGTATAACTCTGAGCTCTGCCACATGCAGAAATACTTGGACGACACTGCGATAGTTGCTTGTGTCAGGGATGGACAGGAGGAGGAGTACAGGAGCCTGATCGAGGACTTTGTGAAGTGGTGCAGTGACAACCATCTGCAGCTAAACACCTCCAAGACCAAAGAGATGGTGGTGGACTTCCGAAGGAACAAACCACATCTAGAACTTGTTTCCATCGGGGGGGTCGACGTGGAGGTGGTCAGGACCTAGGGGTATCTGGGGCTGCAGCTGGATGACAAGCTGGACTGGTCGCCTAACATGGACACTACCTGCAGGAAGGGACAGAGTCGTCTGTACTTCCTGAGAAGGCTGGGGTCGTTCAACATCTGCAAAAAGCTGCTGCAGATGTTCTACCAGTCTGTGGTGTCCAGCGTCCTCTTCTACGCAGTGGTGTGCTGGGGAGGAAGCTGCAAGAAGAGGGACGCAGCACGCCTGGACAGACTGGTGAGGAGGGCCGGCTCTGTGGTGGGCACAGAGCTGGACTCACTGGTGAGGAGGACTGGCTCTGTGGTGGGTACAGAGCTGGACTCACTGGTGAGGAGGGCCGGCTCTGTGGGGGGTACAGAGCTGGACTCACTGGTGACAGTGGTAGAGAGGAGGTCTCTGGACAAAATGCTCTCCATCATGGACAACACACACCAACCTCTGCACAGCACCTTCACCGGGTAGAGGAGCATGTTCAGTGACAGACTGCTGTCACAGTCGTGCTCCACGGACAGACTCAAGAACTCTTTTGTCCCCCTGGCCATCAGATTGTACAACACTTCACTGTCACGGCAGGGAAGAAGCGCACGGTGATCCCTGGACTCATTTTTCACTTTTTTTCTCACTCCTCATCTGCACTGCTGACCTCAGAGTCAGCCTCCAGTTGGACACTTTAATGGATATTGATAGTCACCTTACTGAGCACAGGTCACTTTAATGATAATCACCCTAATCATGTCTGGTTTCATCCTACTGTTGTGTTATGCTACATCTGTAATGGTTGACATGATCACCCTAACTAGGTCAAGTTTCACTCTATTGTCTTTGACACTTAATGCTAATCTGCTCCTCAATAGTTGGCTACTTTAATGGCAATCACCCTAATCACTCCTGGTTTCACCTTATTGTTTTGGACACTTAATGCTAATCACTGCTCCTTTATGTTGCTGAGCACTTTAATGGCCCAGTCTGCATCCCTGCATTGACTGTTTAATGACTGTACTCACACCTCTGGCACTACCTCAAACACCTCTGTACATGCACATGGAACTAGTTTCTAGAAGGTCAGCACTTTGTTTCTAAGGCTCTTTAACTGTTTTACAGGTCTCTTTTAACCAGCACATGTTTTTCTCTCCTTCACAGGTTATGTACATTATGCCAGTGTTTTTCAACCAGTGCTCCGCGGCACACTAGTGTGTCGCGAGATATTGTCAGGTGTGTCGCGGGAAATGATCAAATTTCACCTAATTGGTCTAAAAAAGAAGTCGAGTGTCTGTGCTGACAAGTGCCTGGCAGAGTTATCATGTAATACTCTTCCATATCAGTAGGTGGCAGCAGGTAGATAATTGCATTGTACTCTGAGACAAGAGAATTAGTGATGCATTGATGTGACAGGTGACAGTGACATTATGGCTAGCGAGTATATATGGTAACAGTGATGGAGAAGTTTTTGAAAAAGAAAAAAGCTCACTCCGAACTGGACCCTGGACAAAATTCGGACCCAGATGAAGGCCCTAGTATAAGTGGAGGTCAAAAGAAAGCAAAGACTGTGAGCTCGAGCAAAGTTTCGAGGCAATACAGCGAAAGCTATCTTTCATTTGGATTTACTTACACCGGGGATGCAACGGCACAAACTCCGCTGTGCTTGGCGTGTGGTAAAAAGCTATCCAACAGTTCTATGGTCCCAAGTAAGCTTAAACGCCATCTCCAAACGAAACACCCTTCGCTTCAAAACAAGAATGTGGACTATTTTGTTCGCCTGCGTGAACACACGGAGAAACAGGCAACTTTCATGAGAAAAACCACAAAGGTAAATGAGACAGCCCTTAAAGCGAGCTACCACGTTGCAGAACTTGTAGCTAAATCAAAAAAGTCCCACACTGTGGCAGAGACATTAATAACTCCCTCCTGCAAAGCCATTGTAAATGAGATGCTCGGATCTGAAAAGAAATAGCCAAAGTTCCTCTCTCAGATAACACAATAACCAGACGTATTGATGACATGTCTGCAGACATCGAAAGTGTGGTTTTGGAAAAGATCCGTATCAGTAAGAAATTTGCGTTGCAACTTGATGAGTCTACTGATATTAGTGGACATGCTCAACTCTTGGCCAATGTGCGTTTTGTGGATGGAGACGCAAGCAGAGAAAACTTCTTCTTTTGCAAGGCATTGCCAGAAAGAACAACAGGAGAGGAAATTTTCGGGTCACATCAGAATATCTTGAAAAAGGAGGACTTAAGTGGGAAAACTGCACGAGTGTCTGCACTGATGGAGCGGCAGCGATGGTTGGGCGCACCAAGATGTTAACACTGCTGCATTGTGTGAGATAATAGTTAAACATTTGAAAACTTTTGAGGAGAAGATGTCATTTTATTTCTCTTCAGCCTTCACTGAATGCCTTGACTGGGTTAGGGACCCTTATAGCTCAGCATCAGTTGTTGGAAAGGACATGACTTTACAGGAGCAGGAGGACCTAACTGAACTGAGACAAAATCGTGGTTTAAAGCTAAGCTTTGCAGATCTACCTTTGGACAGTTTTTGGTTGGCTACTGCCAAGGAGTTCCCTATTCTGGCAAACAAAGCTATTTTGACTTGCTCCCATTTTCCACGACATATCTGTGTGAGGTGAGCTTTTCAAGCTTCACTGCTATAAAAACTAAAAACAGAGAGAGACTGAGAGCTGTTGAGGAAGAGCTTCGTGTGTGTCTTTCTTCAATTCCTGCCATCAACTTTGTGTTCATCCAAACAAGCCCAGGTTTCACACTGAGTGAGTAGAAATATTTTTATTTGTGTTTATTTGATACCAAATAAACACAAGAATTACTTTATATTGATAATATGGGCTACATAGTTTCATTTTTTTAACATTATCGACTGGTGGTGTGCCTTGAGACTTTTTCAATGAAAAAAGTGTACCGTGGCTCAGAAAAGGTTGAAAAACACTGCATTATGCTATATAAGTTTAAGTCTAATGCTAACTGCACAGGTTTAACCTTTACTCTTAGTCACATAGGGGCTGCTGAATCTTGTTTGGGGGATTATTGTATTACAGAGGGGAGGGGGGACAGCGGGTGTGTATTGTAACCAATGTCTTGTGTCCTGCCTGTCTGTATACTGCTACTGGATGCCTTGAATTTCCCTCGGGATCAATAAAGTATCTATCTATCTATCTATCTATCTATCTATCTATCTATCTATCTATCTATCTATCTATCTATCTATCTATCTATTATAAACACACACACCTTCCTTCACTGACACTCTCTAACACACATGCACACTTTCTCATAGTCATGTTGCTGGCACTGATGTTATGGGTAACAAATAAGAATGTGTGTCTGCACATATGAAGTGCTATAATATGCCAAACAATTTCTTACAGAGAGGGAGAGTCTTCTGGAAGAAATGAATTTAAATGAACAATCATACTTGTTTTTTCACTAAAATAAATTCAAATTAAATCTTTACATTTATCAATAAGCCATAGCCTAGCATACGTCTTTTAGCTCCAATAGACAGCGTCAGTCAAAGAGGCGTCTACGTATATTCTGTCCATGGTGAAGACAGAGAACAGAGAGGATGCTACTTTCAAAATCCTGCTAGTTTTCAAAAAACACCTGCCTTTAATTTAGGCAGATTATTTCAGAGTGATGCATTCTGGGTCACATGAGACAATTAAATTATAACGATAAATGATGATTAATATTAAAACAAATGTAACTGTGTTGTTTAAACTGTAAACAAAACAGAAAGAACTGAGTGAATACTAAATTCAGATTAATTAAATTGTTAATTAACTTCAGGCTGGTTCACACGGCAGGATTTTAAAATTGTCGGCCGATTTCCAAAACTTGAGAGAGCACACACATGGTGATAAATAATCGGAGGTTTTACAGTTTTGGTCGTACAGTGTGCAGTGTGCGGCCACACAGCAACATCAACACACCACACACCAACCGATTTCACTCGCAAACGTCCCCCGATCAGACGGGAAACCTCGCAAAACCTCTGGAGATCAAACATGATTCCAGAGTCAACAAACGGATGAAGAGGATGTAACAGGGATCGTTTGTGCTGTTTTTATCTGAAAAACACGTTTTAAAAAGAGGCGTCGGTCACAGAGTGGAGACAACGGGAGCATGAGCTGTACTTGCTACATGACGATATGGAGGTGACTAGTTGTTGTTTCGGTGTTTCCTCGCCACTACGTCACCTCGCTTTCTGATTGGCTACGCGTCACAGTCAACAGGCTCCTGCTCGTTTTATCCTCGGGGGGGGGAAAAACCACACGTGATGAGAAATCAGGCCAAAACAATCCAACATGTTGAATTTCCCCAATTTGAGATCGGAGCGGTCCCGACATTCTTCCGACCAGACGAGAGCGGTCTGAACACACCACACACGGCAGGATGATCTGATAAGATTATCTTATGATGATCGGGGCGTCCTTAAGATTATCAGAAGGGGAGAATCGGGGCCAAAATCTGTGTAATTATCCTGCTGTGTGAACCAGGCTTTAGATTCTGTTTTATTTTGTTTGCTGTTAAAATGAAGGATGATAAAAGAAGCACGGTTAATGAGCTCAAATTTAACACTGATTTGATTTTGCATATTTATGTTCTGAAAAGACTTTTGTTAATGAACATGTTTATGTCTGAGGGATTGTTTGAAATGTGACAATAAATACGTTGGACAAAAATCCACAGAAAGAATCTGAGCTGTGAATCTCTGTGATCTTCAAGCCCCATTCAAGTCGAGGGATCACTGAATTAAAAACACACAATGACTTGACATTAATTAATCATGATTAGTAATATTAATGTAATAACAAAACTGACTACATAAAACCCCAACAGTCAGAAAAAAACATGTTCACATCAAATCTCTAAATTATTAAAGATCCAGAGATTTAAATTCAGACAAATATTGAAAATATATCAATCCTGAAATGTGCAACAATGGAGGATGTGGATTGAAATGATCCAAATAAATGACACAGTCAGTGATCTGACCTCAGAGTCTCCAGTCTGCAGTTTGGACTCTGCAGTCCCTCACACAGCAGCGTCACTCCTGAATCCTGCAGGTCTCTGTTGTGGCTCAGATCCAGCTCTCTGAGATGGGAGGGGTTGGACTTCAGAGCTGAGGCCAGAGAAGAACAGCTGATCTCTGACAAACTGCAGCCCCTCAATCTGAATAAAGAATAAAAGAAGACTTCTTAACAGAACCAGAGGAAACCAGAAGCTTCATGTGCACGTTGTTTTAATCTTCATGAAGAGTTTGAAACTTTTCTCCACATTATCAGAAATCTCTGCATGAAGATGATTCATAAATCTGAATACTTTGACAGGATATAGAAACTTTTTCAAAACTCAATCTAAACTTGTTGTAAATGATAAACTCTGTGACTGATCCCACCTGCCTCCTTTGTGTTTCTTTTTGAAGTGTTGAAGCTGAAAACTATCCCATCATATATTTCATATCTGTCTGTGTTTGTGTGATTGTCAGTGTGTCTGTTCAGTGAAGCTGTTTTAGATCTTTGTGTATTTCTTTATATTTGTGTTGTTTTTTTTACCATATATAAAGTTATGTCATCGTAACCAGCGTTACTTAGAAACACATTTAACAGGAAGCTTTCTTTTCTTTTCAGCCCTACTTGAAGTTTTTATAATCATATATGATCAAAGTTGAGCTCCTGTTTATTTTACTGTTATTTATAAATCACAAAGTTAAAGTGAGACTCCAGACTGTGACCGACCACACGCCTCTGTTTGCTGTGATTTAACGTCCTTAAGCTGTGAGCATCATGGCTCTGCTCATATCAACATCTCTCCCTTTCTTTCTGAAACTCTTTTTAGACATACTCACATGTAAACTTTTTATATGTTATAAATAAATACACACGTGAACACTCGACTGTTGTACAGTCCTTGTGTGTCCTACTGAAAGGTGTTTATGTATTATATTATAAACACACACACCTTCCTTCACTGACACTCTCTTACACACATGCACACTTGCACTGATGTTATGGGTAACAGATAAGAATGTGTGTCTGCACATATGAAGTGCTATAATATGCCAAACAATTTCTTACAGAGAGGGAGAGTCTTCTGGAAGAAATGAATTTAAATGAACAATCATACTTGTTTTTTCATTAAAATAAATTCAAATTAATTAATTTATACATTTATCAATAAGCCATAGCCTAGCATGAAAACACGAGTCAAGCATCCTGTATTATAACTACATTTCTGCTGTTTATAACAAACCAAACCGTGTGAAAATCTGTTAGAAATCCAAGGAGTTATGATGATTAATGTAATCGAGGATAGAACTTCCTCAATAGAAATTAATGCAGAGCGGGTGGACAAGAGACCCATCCAAGATGGCGGCCACGCTGCACGTGAGCTCGAATAGGCAGCGTCAGTCAATGAGGCGTCTACGTATATTATGTCCATGGTGAAGACAGAGAACAGAGAGGATGCTACTTTCAAAATCCTGCTAGTTTTCAAAAAACACCTGCCTTTAATTTAGGCTGATTATTTCAGAGTGATGCATTCTGGGTCACATGAGACAATTAAATTATAACGATAAATGATGATTAATATTCAAACAAATGTAACAGTTTTGTTTAAACTGTAAACAAAACACAAAGAACTGAGTGAACACTAAATTCAGATTAATTAAATTGTTAATTAACTTCAGGCTGGTTCACACGGCAGGATTTTAAAATTGTCGGCCGATTTCCAAAACTTGAGAGAGCACAGAGACGGGAAACCTCGCAAAACCTCTGGAGATCAAACATGATTCCAGAGTCAACAAACGGATGAAGAGGATGTAACAGGGATCGTTTGTGCTGTTTTTATCTGAAAAACACGTTTTAAAAAGAGGCGTCGGTCACAGAGTGGAGACAACGGGAGCATGAGCTGTACTTGCTACATGATGATATGAAGGTGACTAGTTGTTGTTTCGGTGTTTCCTCGCCACCACGTCACCTCGCTTTCTGATTGGCTACCCGTCACAGTCAACAGGCTCGTGCTCGTTTTATCCTCGGGGGGGAAAAACCACACGTGATGAGAAATCAGGCCAAAACAATCCAACATGTTGAATTTCCCCGATTTGAGATCGGAGCGGTCCCGACATTCTTCCGACCAGACGAGAGCGGTCTGAACACACCACACACGGCAGGATGATCTGATAAGATTATCTTATGATGATCGGGGCGTCCTTAAGATTATCAGAAGGGGAGAATCGGGGCCAAAATCTGTGTAATTATCCTGCTGTGTGAACCAGGCTTTAGATTCTGTTTTATTTTGTTTGCTGTTAAAATGAAGGATGATAAAAGAAGAACGGTTAATGAGCTCAAATTTAACACTGATTTGATTTTGCATATTTGTGTTCTGAAAAGACTTTTGTTAATGAACATGTTTATGTCTGAGGGATTGTTTGAAATGTGACAATAAATACGTTGGACAAAAATCCACAGAAAGAATCTGAGCTGTGAATCTCTGTGATCTTCAAGCCCCATTCAAGTCGAGGGATCACTGAATTAAAAAACACACAATGACTTGACATTAATTAATCATGATTAGTAATATTAATGTAATAACAAAACTGACTACATAAAACCCCAACAGTCAGAAAAAAACATGTTCACATCAAGTCTCTAAATTATTAAATATCCAGAGATTTAAATTCAGACAAATACTGAAAATATATAAATCCTGAAATGTGCAACAATGGAGGATGTGGATTGAAATGATCCAAATAACTGACACAGTCAGTGATCTGACCTCAGAGTCTCCAGTCTGCAGTTTGGACTCTGCAGTCCCTCACACAGCAGCTTCACTCCTGAATCCTGCAGGTTGTTCCCGCCCAGGTCCAGCTCTCTGAGATGGGAGGGGTTGGACTTCAGAGCTGAGGCCAGAGAAGAACAGCTGATCTCTGACAAACTGCAGCCCCTCAATCTGAATAAAGAATAAAAGAAGACTTCTTAACAGAACCAGAGGAAACCAGAAGCTTCATGAGCACGTTGTTTTAATCTTCATGAAGAGATTGAAACTTTTCTCCACATTATCAGAAATCTCTGCATGAAGATGATTCATAAATCTGAATACTTTGACAGGATATAGAAACTTTTTCAAATCTCAATCTAAACTTGTTGTAAATGATAAACTCTGTGACTGATCCCACCTGCCTCCTTTGTGTTTCTTTTTGAAGTGTTGAAGCTGAAAACTATCCCATCATATATTTCATATCTGTCTGTGTTTGTGTGATTGTCAGTGTGTCTGTTCAGTGAAGCTGTTTTAGATGTTTGTGTATTCTTTATATTTGTGTTGTTGTTTTTTACCATATATAATGTTATGTCATCGTAGTCAGCGTTACTTAGAAACACATTTAACAGCAAGCTTTCTTTTCTTTTCAGCCCTACTTGAAGTTTTTATAATCATATATGATCAAAGTTGAGCTCCTGTTTATTTTACTGTTATTTATAAATCACAAAGTTAAAGTGAGACTCCAGACTGTGACCGACCACACGCCTCTGTTTGCTGTGATTTAACGTCCTTAAGCTGTGAGCATCATGGCTCTGCTCATATCAACATCTCTCCCTTTCTTTCTGAAACTCTTTTTAGACATACTCACATGTAAACTTTTTATATGTTATAAATAAATACACACGTGAACACTCGATTGTTGTACAGTCCTTGTGTGTCCTACTGAAAGGTGTTTATGTATTATATTATAAACACACACACCTTCCTTCACTGACACTCTCTTACACACATGCACACTTGCACTGATGTTATGGGTAACAAATAAGAATGTGTGTCTGCACATATGAAGTGCTATAATATGCCAAACAATTTCTTAGAGAGGGAGAGTCTTCTGGAAGAAATGAATTTAAATGAACAATCATACTTGTTTTTTCATTAAAATAAATTCAAATTAATTAATTTATACATTTATCAATAAGCCATAGCCTAGCATGAAAACACGAGTCAAGCATCCTGTATTATAACTACATTTCTGCTGTTTATAACAAACCAAACCGTGTGAAAATCTGTTAGAAATTCAAGGAGTTATGATGATTAATGTAATCGAGGATAGAACTTCCTCAATAGAAATTAATGCAGAGCGGGTGGACAAGAGACCCATCCAAGATGGCGGCCACGCTGCACGTGAGCTCCAATAGACAGCGTCAGTCAATGAGGCGTCTACATATATTCTGTCTATGGTGAAGACAGAGAACAGAGAGGATGCTACTTTCAAAATCCTGCTAGTTTTCAAAAAACACCTGCCTTTAATTTAGGCAGATTATTTCAGAGTGATGCATTCTGGGTCACATGAGACAATTAAATTATAACGATAAATGATGATTAATATTAAAACAAATGTAACTGTGTTGTTTAACTTGTAAACAAAAGACAAATGATTGAGTGAATACTAAAATTCAGATTAATTTAATTGTTACATTAACTTATATATATGTTTGCTGTTAAAATGAAGGATGATAAAAGAAGCACGGTTAATGAGCTCAAATTTAACACTGATTTGATTTTGCATATTTGTGTTCTGAAAAGACTTTTGTTAATGAACATGTTTATGTCTGAGGGATTGTTTGAAATGTGACAATAAATACGTTGGACAAAAATCCACAGAAAGAATCTGAGCTGTGAATCTCTGTGATCTTCAAGCCCCATTCAAGTCGAGGGATCACTGAATTAAAAACACACAATGACTTGACATTAATTAATCATGATTAGTAATATTAATGTAATAACAAAACTGACTACATAAAACCCCAACAGTCAGAAAAAAAACATGTTCAAATCAAGTCTCTAAATTATTAAATATCCAGAGATTTAAATTCAGACAAATACTGAAAATATATAAATCCTGAAATGTGCAACAATGGAGGATGTGGATTGAAATGATCCAAATAAATGACACAGTCAGTGATCTGACCTCAGAGTCTCCAGTCTGCAGCTTGGACTCTGCAGTCCCTCACACAGCAGCGTCACTCCTGAATCCTGCAGGTCTCTGTTGTGGCTCAGGTCCAGCTCTCTGAGATGGGAGGGGTTGGACTTCAGAGCTGAGGCCAGAGAAGAACAGCTGATCTCTGACAAACTGCAGCTCTCCAATCTGAATAAAGAATAAAAGAAGACTTCTTAACAGAACCAGAGGAAACCAGAAGCTTCATGTGCATGTTGTTTTAATCTTCATGAAGAGTTTGAAACTTTTCTCCACATTATCAGAAATCTCTGCATGAAGATGATTCATAAATCTGAATACTTTGACAGGATATAGAAACTTTTTCAAAACTCAATCTAAACTTGTTGTAAATGATAAACTCTGTGACTGATCCCACCTGCCTCCTTTGTGTTTCTTTTTGAAGTGTTGAAGCTGAAAACTATCCCATCATATATTTCATATCTGTCTGTGTTTGTGTGATTGTCAGTGTGTCTGTTCAGTGAAGCTGTTTTAGATGTTTGTGTATTCTTTATATTTGTGTTGTTTTTTTACCATATATAATGTTATGTCATCGTAACCAGCGTTACTTAGAAACACATTTAACAGGAAGCTTTCTTTTCTTTTCAGCCCTACTTGAAGTTTTTATAATCATATATGATCAAAGTTGAGCTCCTGTTTATTTTACTGTTATTTATAAATCACAAAGTTAAAGTGAGACTCCAGACTGTGACCGACCACACGCCTCTGTTTGCTGTGATTTAACGTCCTTAAGCTGTGAGCATCATGGCTCTGCTCATATCAACATCTCTCCCTTTCTTTCTGAAACTCTTTTTAGACATACTCACATGTAAACTTTTTATATGTTATAAATAAATACACACGTGAACACTCGACTGTTGTACAGTCCTTGTGTGTCCTACTGAAATGTGTTTATGTATTATATTATAAACACACACACCTTCCTTCACTGACACTCTCTTACACACATGCACACTTTCTCATAGTCATGTTGTTGGCACTGAGTGGCTCTATGTGGCGTGATGGGGGAGTGATCTGTGTAGTGTGATGGAAATGTATCATTGTTCATGTTTGCCTTTGCTCTGGGCCTCTTTCTCTCCTCACCGTGTGAGAGAGGGGTCTTCGAACCTTTATTTTGCCTTCAAATAAATGTTCATTGAGACCAGATCGATCTTGGGGTTCCTTTTTGAATAGATCTTCTCACTCTTTATTTTCACTCTTTGGTGATGGGAAAAATTCCACAACATTTTCAAAAAACACCTGCCTTTAATTTAGGCTGATTATTTCAGAGTGATGCATTCTGGGTCACATGAGACAATTAAATTATAACGATAAATGATGATTAATATTAAAACAAATGTAACTGTGTTGTTCAAATTGTAAACAAAAGACAAATGATTGAGTGAATACTAAAATTCAGATTAATTTAATTGTTATATTAACTTAGTTTCTGTTTTATTTTGTTTGCTGTTAAAATGAAGGATGATAAAAGAAGCACGGTTAATGAGCTTAAATTCAACACTGATTTGATTTTGCATATTTATGTTCTGAAAAGACTTTTGTTAATGAACATGTTTATGTCTGAGGGATTGTTTGAAATGTGACAATAAATACGTTGGACAAAAATCCACAGAAAGAATCTGAGCTGTGAATCTCTGTGATCTTCAAGCCCCATTCAAGTCGAGGGATCACTGAATTAAAAAACACACAATGACTTGACATTAATTAATCATGATTAGTAATATTAATGTAAAAACAAAACTGACTACATAAAACCCCAACAGTCAGAAAAAAACATGTTCACATCAAATCTCTAAATTATTAAATATCCAGAGATTTAAATTCAGACAAATATTGAAAATATATAAATCCTGAATTGTGCAACAATGGAGGATGTGGATTGAAATGATCCAAATAAATGACACAGTCAGTGATCTGACCTCAGAGTCTCCAGTCTGCAGTTTGGACTCTGCAGTCCCTCACACAGCAGCTTCACTCCTGATTCCTGCAGGTTGTTGGAGGTCAGGTCCAGCTCTCTGAGATGGGAGGGGTTGGACTTCAGAGCTGAGGCCACGACGTCACAGTGAGTCGCAGAGAGTCCACAGCGAGAAAGTCTGTAGTGACACATAAAATAGAGAAATATGACTTATAAAAGAAGTATTTAATATTCACGTCTCACATTTGATGATTAAACAGTTTGTCCTGTTTAACTTTACACATCAGTGGAATCTGTCACTGACACAAAAAGTCTCATCACTTGTTTTCAAACCTGCACATTCTTCACCTGTCAATCATTATGCTGTAGATCAGGGGTGGGCAATTATTAGGGACCGAAGCACTGACCAGTGCGAAGGACCCTATTGTTTTTCAAATGATTATTATTTTTTTTTTCTTCTGCCTCTTTGACGCCATTTTTGAAGGCTTGAACGTGAATGAAAACTCATCAAAATCTCCAATGTCATCGGGTCTGGCGAAAAATTTAATATTTTCGTTATTTCGTAATAAAAACTCGCAAACTGACTCAGTGGCGCCCCCTTCAAATTTTCAAAAGGGCCTCCCCATTGAGGTTTTCTCATTGTACGTGCATGAAAATTTTTATGCACATTAAGCATGCCAGATCTCACATAAAATCCTCTTGCACACATAGTCAAAACCAAACAGGAAGTCCGCCAAAATTTTTTTCAATGGCGAAAATTCGCGTTTCACAGGTTAGCTATTTGAACGAACTCCTCCAAAAGCAATTATCCGATTAACACAATGAGAATGTCAGTGTGTTCTCGACATGTTGAAGATCTCTCGTTGTGCTCTGCACGTTATTTCCTCAAAGGGCGTGGTCTGGCTCAATTTTAAACCTACAGCGGATATATAGATATCTATTGAAAGTCAGTGAAGTCCTGAATCCAATGCTACCAAAAATGACTTGGTATCATGTCAAGAACAGGGGTTAATAATGCCCTAGATTCATGATACGTTTAATAGGCACTTTTGCTCCTTTACACAAATCAAAGCGTAAGGCCTGCAGCTTGGCCACGTGTCGCGGCT
Organism: Symphodus melops; assembly: GCF_947650265.1. NCBI lineage: Eukaryota > Metazoa > Chordata > Actinopteri > Labriformes > Labridae > Symphodus > Symphodus melops. The sequence continues at coordinate 1,057,363 of NC_136705.1, read as the reverse complement.
GCACTCCCACGGCCGCACTCTCGTGGTCGCGACACACGCCGACATGCGCGGGGTGCTTCGGTCCCTTCATCACCGCTTGCGGTTTTAATTTATATTATATTACAAGGGGCCACTTGAGAAACCTACATTTTGTCAGAGGGCCGCACCAACGATAACTTGAACTCTGCTCAACGTTCTCTCACTGTAAAATACAAAATTATATATTTTAAAGAGCTGGTTCTGGCAATCGGAAGAACAAAAATAGTCTGTAAATATTTGTAGAAATAGGCTTTATTAAATTGCTGTGTGCAGGTCAAATAAGAAAATACTACTTCTAGATATAATAAACAAAAAAAGTGAAACATTGTGCAATTTATTTTTATTTAACTTTGTTATCTTTGTAAGCAAATAAAAACCTTATAAAGTCCAAACAATAACTTTGATTGTTTTTCATCTCATTCATTCACTTCAGTGAGAATAATCCAGTCTATCTTCATCCACTCTCCTAGTCTTTAGTCTTGGACACATTACTCTTTAATTACTTGTTGATATTTTTAGCTAATTGTTTACATTGTACACAGAGAGCACAGTCTACCAAAAATAAATTCCCTTTTTGTTCAACATACATGGCCAATAAAACTGATTCTGATTCTATCTTGGGCTTCAACAAGGACATTCAGATCTGTCTGAATGTCTAAGGTGGCTTTGTGAATGACAGCTGAGAGGTGCTCATCACTGATAGAGGATCTGTGTTTGGGTTTAACTTCATCACTGAAATATGTCTGTTCACATATGTCGTCAGATCGAAAGAGGACAAGAATCTTCTGAAAATGATTATAGTCATAGTCGGCCGCTCTGTCCTCAGCTGAAGCTCCAAGTTTGCAGCGATGTCCTCAACCTGCCCGTTACTGTGCGTCAGGAGGCACGTTGTCAAGCGCTCCTTTTTCTCCATCAGTGCAAAAGATTCCAATTAACACTCCTTAATAAACTCTCTTCGCCTGACTGTTTCCAGCAACTCATCCTGACGGCTGCATCTCTGGCTGTTTAACGTTTTGTAAGAAACACTACGAACGTAGATCCTTTCAAAATAAAAGCGTCAGAGTTGTATTGCATGCACAGCATAAATATACAGTATATTTTGATTGAAGATTGGCATCATGCGCCGGACAGGGACGCACAACGGGCCGGCTGTGGCCCGCGGGCCGTAGTTTGCCCAGGTCTGCTGTAGATGAATGGAAACTAATGGAGTTTTATTCAGGAGGACATCATGTCTAAAGTCTGTGATCTGAAGTGATCTATTCAGAGGACTCTCTGGATTATAGAACCATTTCAAACTCATTGAACATGTAACTCTGGAGGAGGACGATCTCATTCTCGTCTGGCTCACTTCTATAAACGTGAAAATACAGAGACTGCTGCAGAATGATCCAGAAATCAAACAAGTCAGCAAAGAATCAAATGTAGTGAGGTGAAGGATCTCCTGTAAGAACAGTTTATCTGTGCTCTACCTGCTGAGGTGTTCAGAGATGATGCTCATGATTGATTCGTAGTAATGCCTGCAGAGGCAGGAAGGGGGCGCTCACAGCATCTGATATCTCTCTTTTCAGGGATTAACACTATCACACATCTCAGTCACTTCTTTGGGAATTCTCTCCTGAAAGTGTTCACAAAAACAACTATCAAAGACTTTTTTGAGCTCAGGACAAAAAAATCTGAAAAAAAAATAGAACAACCTATGACTACCTAATGTTCATGTTCTGGAGAAATAGTCAAAGAACATCTATGTGCAAAAATTCAACATCCATGGAAACACAGCTTCTCCAACCTCCTCCTGTTCACAGTAGCAGTAGCTGCATGAAATGTTCGGTCCCTAGCCCCCCTAAATTAGATATATGAATCCAAACAAGAGAATAATATGGAACCTTTAAGAAAGGACATTAGTACATGACACTGATAATACTCATCACATCTGGACTTACTTTGCCTTCCTGCAGTTCCTCACAGCTGGAATCAGTCTCCATCGTCCCTGCTCTGATGTGTTGTACTTCTTCAGGTCCAACTCATCCAGAACCTCCTCGGACATCTGCAGCATGTAGGCCAGAGCAGAGCAGTGGATCTCAGAGAGTTTCTTCTCTGATCTGTTCTCTGACTTCAGGAACTCTTGGATCTCCTGATGGACTGAGAGGTCGTTAGTCTCCGTCAGACAGTGGAAGATGTTGATGCTTCTGTCGGAAGAGGCTTTGGTCTTCTTCTCCTTCAGGTTGTTGATGACTCTCTGGATCATTTCTGGGCTGTTGTCGGTCTGACCCAGCAGGCCTCCTAAGAGTCTCTGGTTGGACTCCAGAGAAAGACCATGAAGGAAGCGAACAAACAGGTCCAGGTGACCGTTCTTACTTATCAGGGATTTCTTAATTGCTTCATTTAGGAGAACATCAAGAGGTGAATCGACATGTGTTTCTCCCAGAAAAGTCCTCAGTACTGTTGTGTTCCTGTTGGTGAAACAGTGGAACATGTAGACTGCAGCCAGAAACTCCTGAACGCTCAGATGAACAAAGCAGTAGACTGATTTCTGGAAGATCACACACTCCGTTTTGAAGATCTCTGTACAAACTCCTGAGTACACCGAGGCCTCTGTGACATCCAGACCACACCGCTCCAGGTCTTCTTGGTAGAACAGGATGTTTCCTTTCTTTAGATGTTCAAACGCCAGCCTCCCCAGCTTCAGAAGAACTTCCCTGTCGGCCTCCGTCAGCTCATGTAGACTCATCTGGTGTCCCTCACCATACTTGTTCTTCTTCCTCTTTGTCTGAACCAGCAGGAAGTGTGAGTACATGTCAGTCAGGGTCTTGGGCAGCTCTCCTCTCTGCTCTGTGCTCATCATGTGCTCCAGAACTGTGGCAGTGATCCAGCAGAAGACCGGGATCAGACACATGATGTGGAGGCTCCTGGATGTCTGGATGTGTGAGATGATTCTGCTGGACAGATCTTCATCACTGAACCTCCTCCTGAAGTACTCCTCCTTCTGGGCGTCAGTGAAGCCTCGTGCTTCTGTTACCCTGTCAACACATGAAGGAGGGATCTGATTGGCTGCTGCAGGTCGAGAAGTGATCCAGATGAGAGCTGAGGGGAGCAGATTCCCCTTGATGAGGTTTGTGAACAGTGTGTTTAACGATGACTTCTGTGTGACATCAGACACAACCTTCCTGTTTGTGAAGTCCAATGACAGTCTGCTTTCATCCAGGCCGTCAAAGATGAACAACAGTTTACAGACAGCGAGCGTCTCTGCTGCCACCTTCTGTAATGTTGGATGGAAAACACGGAGCAGCTCAAGAAGACTGTAGCGCTGATCTCTGACCAAGTTCAGCTCCCTGAATGAAAGCAGGATCAGCAGACTGATGTCTTGGTTCTCTGAGCCCTCGGCCCAGTCCAGAGTGAACTTCTGCACTGAGAAGGTTTTTCCAACACCAGCCACGCCGTTTGTCAGAACCACTCTGATGGGTTCCTGTTGGTCGGGTTGAGCTCCTGTCTTTGGTTCCTGTTGGTCGGGTTGAGCTCCTGTCTTTGGTTCCTGTTGGTCGGGTTGAGCTCCTGTCTTTGGTTCCTGTTGGTCGGGTTGAGCTTCTGTCTTTGGTTCCTGTTGGTCGGGTTGAGCTCCTGTCTTTGGTTCCTGTTGGTTGGGTTGAGCTCCTGTCTTTGGTTCCTGTTGGTCGGGTTGAGCTCCTGTCTTTGGTTCCTGTTGGTCGGGTTGAGCTCCTGTCTTTGGTTTCTGTTGGTCGGGTTGAGCTCCTGTCTTTGGTTCCTGTTGGTCGGGTTGAGCTTCTGTCTTTGGTTCCTGTTGGTCCGGTAAGGCTTTAAAGATGTCCTGGCACCTGATTGGAGTCTCCTGGAGGGTCTTCTTTTTAGAGTCTGTCTCCATCTGTCTCACCTCATGTTGGGTGTCCACCTCTTCACTCTGCCCCTCTGTGATGTGGAGCTCAGTGTAGATCCTGTTGAGGTGGATTCTACTTCCTGTTTCATCACTTCCTTCAGTCACACGTTCACATCTCGTCCTCAGACTGACCTTATGTTGATCTAAAACCTCCTGCTGACCTCTATCTACTGAAAGAGAGAATGATAGAATCTGATTATTGTTTTCAGATGTTTTTGTAAAAGAAGTAAAAAGTTTTCATTTCTAGACTTTTGACATTGACCAATAAAAGTTGTGTTTTAGGAGGAGATCACAGAAGCACAAAGGTGTACAGTCTTACTTTGTTCAGTGCTGCTCTGACTGACTGTCTGCAGTCCAGATCCTGGTCTGGATCTTTTTCCACACCGAGGACAGGACGAGTCTCCTGCTGAACCAGACTGGTCCCAGTATGAGGTGATGCACTGTCTGCAGAACCAGTGTCCACAGCTGGTGGAGACGGGATCCTTCAGGACGTCCTGACACCCAGGACAGGACGTCTGCTCCTCTCTAACATGAGTCCTCTTCGTCCCCCTGTGAAGACATGTCTTTAGAACTAAACTGATGGTTGACTGATAGAAAATATGAAGATTTATCAAACACAAAGTGATAGGAGTAGTTCATGTATTAAGCCACTAGGCGGCGCCAAAAGCTATGTGAGCTACATATTACGTCAGTGCAAGTGTGTGCAGAAGAAGACCACGATGCTGGCTGTGTGTTGAATAATATTCAACATAAACATTTATTATGTTTAAAGAAAAACAGAAAAGTAAATATCCTCATGTTATTTATCTTATTTACACTTATTCTCCTTTGGCTCTCTGCTTTCTCAAACACCTTCTGACGTATGAGCTCACAGGATCATATCAGATGATGCTGAAAAGACTCAACAGAGACAAGAACAAACTGAAACAGGGGCCGTGCTGAGCGCCATCTTCTGCTGTTGATAAACGTACTAATGAGAAGTAGGAGGATAACAGGCAGGTTCAAAGGTTTGTAAGAGTCCTCTTAGATTACAGCTTTACAAGGTGACTGAGCCTACAAGGAAACAAGGAGACAAGGAGTCAGTGAGAAGACTTACTGTGAGTCTGAGGCTCCAGGTTTATTTCTGAAGTCTATAAGAAAATGTTTGGACCAATCACTCTTCAGAGACAGACAGCTGGGAGGAGACTCTGCTCTCTCTCTGCTCCTCTCAAATCTGCAATAACAAACCTTTATTATATTTCCTTCACATGAATCCCTCTTTAGATACCACAGCAACAACAAACACAAGTGTGGGATGTTCTTGTTTTAAATGACCAACATGCACACAGCGGTGAAACAGAAAAGATCTGTGTGTCATGATTCCTGTTTAGATTCAGATTTGATTCATTTCAGTGTCAAGAATTCACTTCCTGTTTGTTTTTTATGTTCTCCCCTCATTTTGTGTGTTTTATCTTTTGATGTTTTTTTTCTCTTTGGTATCTTTTTGTGTTTCCTGTTTAGTTTTCAGTGTTTCCTGTTGTAGTTTTTCCTGTTGTAGTTTTCCACCACGTGTATCGTGTCTTTAGACCTTCTTCCTGTCTGTGTGTTTCCCTCCAGTTCTGATTTCCCTCATTGTCTTGACTCTCTCTCTCTCTCCTGTGTTTGATCGCCCCGTGTGTTTTGTGTTTCTTCTATGGTGGCTGGGAAGTTTAAAACACAACAGCAAATCACAAAACACCCAAGAACGTCTAACGGAAAAGGTAGGCATCTGATAAAATAATCGTTTCTGATTGGACGAACGCACTGTCCGTCTTTTTAACAGGAAGTAAATGCTCCATACGCCTTTGGTGTCAGGCAGAGAAAAGTTAACAAAGGAAGCAGAGCAGGAGGGTAAAAACATATGATGATGTATTCAACAAACTTAACTAGTCGTTATGTTTTCTTACTTTGAGTCTGAGGCTCCACATTCATTTCTGAAGTTTATAGGAAAATGTTTGGACCAATCACTGTTCAGAGACAGACAGCTGGGTCCAGGAGACTCTGCTCCGTCCTCCTTGTCCTCTAAACGCACGTCCATGATCTGAAGAGAGGAAAAACAGAAACACTCACTGAGAGATCAACACAAGAGAAACAGGAAAAAAAAGTTTGATCCAACGCCGAGTTCTCACACACACACACACACACACACACACACACACAGACACACACACACACACTGTGTTCAGTTCACAGGAGGAAACTGAGAGTACAGAGGTGAAGATATAAAAGCTCTGATAAACACTCACCCCGCTTCACTCTTTACTTCTCTCTTCTCTTTCTGTTGTTATAAAATGGAGTCTGACCGAACACTTTCAGTGTCCCGCCTCCTCATGAGCCCGGATCACATGTTGCCCCTCCCTCCTCCATTTACAGGAAACCTGCAGGCTTCGTGTAAGTGTGTGTGTGTGTGTGTGTGTGTGTGTGTGTGTGTGTGTGTGTGTGTGTCACAGGAACGTTCAGAGTGAATCAGATGGGGCCCCATTAGGGGGGTTTCCTTCTGTTTTCAGGCAATGCTTTGTTTAAAAGTTTGTCAGCCTGTTGACAAGCAGCGCCTCTGTGTGTGTGTGTGTGTATGTGTGTGTGTGTGTGTGTGTGTGTGTGTATGTGTGTGTGTGTGTTTAGCGTGCTGAAGCAGGTAAGAAGTGTGGACAGAACTGAAGACCGTCAGGCTCATGAGCTCAGCCTATCATCTGTTGTGCATTACTCCGTGCTGCGTGCCCCTTTACATTCATGTTCCTGTTTTGTTCTGTCTGTTTAACACACAATCACACACATACTGTACACACACACACACACACACACACTGTACACACACACACACACACACTGTACACACACACACACACACACACACACACACACACACACACACACACTGTACACACACACACACACACACACACTGTACACACACACTGTACACACACACACACTGTACACACACACACACACAGACTGAGCTCATATGAGTGTTAGCTGAGACTTCATTAGAAACTGTCTGTGTTCAGTTCACAGGAGGAAACTGAGAGTACAGAGGTGAAGATATAAAAGCTCTGATAAACACTCACCCCGCTTCACTCTTTACTTCTCTCTTCTCTTTCTGTCGTTATAAAATGGAGTCTAACTGAACTTTTTCACTTTCTGTGTCCCGCCTCCTCATGAGCCCGGATCACATGTTGCCCCTCCCTCCTATATTTACAGGAAACCTGCAGGCTTTGTGTGTGTGTGTGTGTGTGTGTGTGTGTGTGTGTGTGTGTGTGTGTGTGTGTGTGTATGTGTTTTATAAAAACATAATACCATGGTTGCCTTCACTATTGTTGAAAGGTCTCAGATGGTTCACCTCACCGGTCTGAAGCGAGGGAGACTGCTCATCGTCAACAGCTGAAGAGCTCGGCTGACCTTTGACCCCTCACAGGAGAATTTTCACTCAAGCTGAGTTCAGGCTGAATTTAGCTCATCACAAGTCATATTTTAACTTTTATAAACCTTATCATAAAAATGTGTATTACATGCATAATGTGTACTTATAACATTGTAAGGAGTGTCATATTATTATGTGTTAGAATAGTTGGTGCTTGTGTAAGTGCAGGCTGTAAATCTTATTGGGGGTCCTGGACTGCTCACATAGTGGGGTGCGTACAAGTGCCCTGTTAGAGATCAGGGAGTGTCCTGCAGCTGCATGACAAACACACATAGAACCATATGTCTTGTTTTTGATACATTATTTTGACGTAACCCAAAATGTATATTTAAATTGTAATGACGTAAATGTAAAGTCAACCAGAGTATAGAGGAGGGAAGCACAAGCTTCTCTCTGGTTCAGTCTTCCTTTTTGGGACTTGACTTTTGCTCTACACTGTGATCAACTGATTTATATTCTCTATTATTTAGCTCTCGTCACTCACTGTGAGAATAGCACTCTTTTGTAGGATTTGTGTTATTTTGTAATCTCTGTGTTTAATCAATTGTGTTATTATAAAATAAAAGGAAACCTTCCATTGTAAGGACTTTCCAACAAAAACCCTTTTCCCTTTAGATCTTATATTTTCCTCTTGTTGGACCACGACGGACCAAAGGGACAGAAGACTAAGGTAAGAAGCTTTTTGTCCCCATTGTTCCAATACCAGAGAGGGAACATAGACTGGGGAGGGACACTCTGCTTTAAAGTGGTTAGGACCCACTAGGGTGTGAGAGTCCCCTCCAGGTAACGGCTGTGAAGGAGGCCTTTCCAGTATTAACAGCCGATGATCTGACCACAGAGGGGAATGACTTCAACACTGTAATAACTCGATAACTTTAAAGGTATAAAAGCTGAATGAACTGTGTGTTTCTTTAACCGCTCCTAATAACCAATAGTGATGTTCTAGTTCAAGGCAGCAGCGATATCTTTATGAAAGGCAGTTATTGATCCTCCTGACCAGATTCACACTCGGCCCAGACCGACCAATCAAAGTGAGGCAGGGTCGAGGTTTCAAGGTCAAGTAGTAAATAAGAGCAACAAACTAGGATATTAAAATAATTCCTAAAAATGCCAACTGCTTAGCCGAGATCCCCGCGCTCTCGCAACACTATTTATAGATGACTTTGAGTTTGTGAAGAGAAGAAATTCCCAAATAAGATTATTAGAGGAGCTTTAACTTCTGAACTCTTCCTCATTACACTCAACAGAAAACATTTATTAAAAGAATATTCTGTTGGAAATATGTGAAGAATTAGGACTCACACCGAACACAAAGGAAACACTCTTTAGAATCATTCAGGACATTTACCCGTGTGGTGAGTTCCTCACACAAACATTTAATATTGAAAGAAATAATTGTTGAAATTGAAACACAAAAACATTTATTTTATGATGTGAATTTACAAAAACTATTTGGGGTTCATTTCAATACTGGAAAAAAAAATCAGCAAAAGACTTAAACAACAAAAAACCCCCAAAGACTTTGTTTTTATTTCCTGATTTTTAACCTGAGCTCTGTCTTCTCTCTCTCCGTCCAGGTGTGGTTCCAGAACAGAAGAGCTCGCACTCTGAAGTGTAAAGGGGCAAAGAAAGCTCTGTGGCAGACCGACAGCCCCGTCCACGACTCTCTGCCTCCTCCTCATGCAGGCCGGGGCCAGCCTCAGGGGCCCCCGCCTGCCTACCCCACCCAGGTGAAGGAGGAGATGGAGGACGTCTGCTACTTCGGACAGCGTCCTCCCACCTACTCAGCCATGGAAGAGCACGCACATCACGGCTCCATGTACGGGCTGCAGCAGGGCCAACAGGTTGGGAGCGGCTCCAGCCCCCCTGTGAGGACCCTCTGGTCCCAGCCCGGCAGCCAGACCCCCCCTCTGTGGTGCCACTCGCCTCTGGAGATGAGAAACTACAACTCCAGCTTCATGTATCCAGGCTCAAGATGGTGAACTTTCTCACCAGGGAGGTTCAGATCATGAATTGATATCCGTGGTATTCTTGTGTAACTCACTGACGCCCTCTGCTGGTTGTCTGCTACTTTTCCTCTCAGATCGGCCTCTTCACTCTGTCTCTCTGCAGAGCGGAGGAACTCATGGCTGACCTGCACAGAGCTGAATCTGATTGGTTTCACATTAAGCACAGGTCTATTATTGGATAGGACAACAAAGAAGACTTTCTTGGTTTATTACTATTGATTTATTTATATAAAAGTGCAGATATAATCATAAATAGCGCTTATAAATAGAGAATGAATTCATGATGGAATAAATAGGATCAGAATCGTGTGATGTCGTTTCTTACAGTTCTGCAGAGTTTTCATGTGTTCACATCTTAGAAGTAAAAAATAAACTAAAATCATAATAATACAAATGATCAATAATCGTCCGTAATGAATCCGGGTCACTGAGTCGTCAGCAGAAAGACGTTTTATCCATCGCAGCGTGGTTATCCAGACCGTGTCCCCCCAGCCAGTCCTCGTTCAGCTCCCCCAGGATCTCCTGCAGGGACAGCTCGGGTAGAGGGGCGTGTGGGACCAGCGCTGGGTATGCAGGCTCTCTGCAGCCCTCCAGCACGGCGCCGCTCAACGACTCCTCCAGCTGAGAGTACGGACCCTCCAGCGGGGGGCTGCTCTCCACGCCGCCGTCCCAGTACCCAGAGTCAGGCGTGTCAGGCGTGGAGGAGTGGGAGGTGTACATCTGCTCTGCTGAGCCTGGATACATGAAGCTGGAGTTGTAGTTTCTCATCTCCAGAGGCGAGTGGCACCACAGAGGGGGGGTCTGGCTGCCGGGCTGGGACCAGAGGGTCCTCACAGGGGGGCTGGAGCCGCTCCCAACCTGTTGGCCCTGCTGCAGCCCGTACATGGAGCCGTGATGTGCGTGCTCTTCCATGGCTGAGTAGGTGGGAGGACGCTGTCCGAAGTAGCAGACGTCCTCCATCTCCTCCTTCACCTGGGTGGGGTAGGCAGGCGGGGGCCCCTGAGGCTGGCCCCGGCCTGCATGAGGAGGAGGCAGAGAGTCGTGGACGGGGCTGTCGGTCTGCCACAGAGCTTTCTTTGCCCCTTTACACTTCAGAGTGCGAGCTCTTCTGTTCTGGAACCACACCTGGACGGAGAGAGAGAAGACAGAGCTCAGGTTAAAAACCAGGAAATAAAAACAAAGTCTTTGGGGGTTTTTTTGTTGTTTAAGTCTTTTGCTGATTTTTTTTTCCAGTATTGAAATGAACCCCAAATAGTTTTTGTAAATTCACATCATAAAATAAAAGTTTTTGTGTTTCAATTTCAACAATTATTTCTTTCAATATTAAATGTTTGTGTGAGGAACTCACCACACGGGTAAATGTCCTGAATGATTCTAAAGAGTGTTTCCTTTGTGTTCGGTGTGAGTCCTAATTCTTCACATATTTCCAACAGAATATTCTTTTAATAAATGTTTTCTGTTGAGTGTAATGAGGAAGAGTTCAGAAGTTAAAGCTCCTCTAATAATCTTATTTGGGAATTTCTTCTCTTCACAAACTCAAAGTCATCTATAAATAGTGTTGCGAGAGCGCGGGGATCTCGGCTAAGCAGTTGGCATTTTTAGGAATTATTTTAATATCCTAGTTTGTTGCTCTTATTTACTACTTGACCTTGAAACCTCGACCCTGCCTCACTTTGATTGGTCGGTCTGGGCCGAGTGTGAATCTGGTCAGGAGGACCAATAACTGCCTTTCATAAAGATATCGCTGCTGCCTTGAACTAGAACATCACTATTGGTTATTAGGAGCGGTTAAAGAAACACACAGTTTATTCAGCTTTTATACCTTTAAAGTTATTGAGTTATTACAGTGTTGAAGTCATTCCCCTCTATGGTCAGATCAGAGGCTGTTAATACTGGAAAGGCCTCCTTCACAGCCGTTACCTGGAGGGGACTCTCCTCGGGTCTCTCACACCCTAGTGGGTCCTAACCACTTTAAAGCAGAGTGTCCCTCCCCAGTCTATGTTTCCTCTCTGGTGTTGGAACAATGGGGACAAAAAGCTTCTTACCTTAGTCTTCTGTCCCTTTGGTCCGTCGTGGTCCAACAAGAGGAAAATATAAGATCTAAAGGGAAAAGGGTTTTTGTTGGAAAGTCCTTACAATGGAAGGTTTCCTTTTATTTTATAATAATACAATTGATTAAACACAGAGATTACAAAATAATACAAATCCTACAAAAGAGTGCTATTCTCACAGTGAGTGACTAGAGCTGAATAAAAGAGAATATAAATCAGTTGATCACAGTGTAGAGCAAAAGTCAAGTCCCAAAAAGGAAGACTGAACCAGAGAGAAGCTTGTGCTTCCCTCCTCTATACTCTGGTTGACTTTACATTTACGTCATTACAATTTAAATATACATTTTGGGTTACGTCAAAATAATGTATCAAAAACAAGACACATATGGTTATATGTGTGTTTGTCATGCAGCTGCAGGACACTCCCTGATCTCTAACAGGGCACTTGTACGCACCCCACTATGTGAGCAGTCCAGGACCCCCAATAAGATTTACAGCCTGCACTCACACAAGCGCCAACTATTCTAACACATAATAATATGACACTCCTTACAATGTTATAAGTACACATTATGCATGTAATACACATTTTTATGATAAGGTTTATAAAAGTTAAAATATGACTTGTGATGAGCTAAATTCAGCCTGAACTCAGCTTGAGTGAAAATTCTCCTGTGAGGGGTCAAAGGTCAGCCGAGCTCTTCAGCTGTTGACGATGAGCAGTCTCCCTCGCTTCAGACCGGTGAGGTGAACCATCTGAGACCTTTCAACAATAGTGAAGGCAACCATGGTATTATGTTTTTATAAAACACACACACACACACACACACACACACACACACACACACACACACACACACAAAGCCTGCAGGTCCCCTGTAAATGGAGGAGGGAGGGGCAACATGTGATCTGGGCTCATGAGGAGGCGGGACACAGAAAGTGAAAAAGTTCAGTTAGACTCCATTTGAAAACGACAGAAAGAGAAGAGAGAAGTAAAGAGTGAAGCGGGGTGAGTGTTTATCAGAGCTTTTATATCTTCACCTCTGTACTCTCAGTTTCCTCCTGTGATCTGAACACAGACAGTTTCTAATGAAGTCTCAGCTTACACTCATATGAGCTCAGTGTGTGTGTGTGTGTGTGTGTGTGTGTGTGTGTGTGTGTGTGTGTGTGTGTGTGTGTGCGAGAACCCGGCGTTGGATCAAACTGTTTTTTCTCTTGTGTTGATCTCTCAGTGAGTGTTTCTGTTTTTCCTCTCTTCAGATCATGGACGTGCGTTTAGAGGACAAGGAGGACGGAGCAGAGTCTCCTGGACCCAGCTGTCTGTCTCTGAACAGTGATTGGTCCAAAGATTTTGATATAGACTTCAGAAATGAATCTGGAGCCTCAGACTCAAAGTAAGAAAACATAACGACTAGTTAAGTTTGTTGAATACATCATCATATGTTTTTACCCTCCTGCTCTGCTTCCTTTGTTAACTTTTCTCTGCCTGACACCAAAGGCGTATGGAGCATTTACTTCCTGTTAAAAAGACGGACAGTGCGTTCGTCCAATCAGAAACAATTATTTTATCAGACGCCTACCTTTTCCGTTAGTGTGTTTTGTGATTTGCTGTTGTGTTTTAAACTTCCCAGCCACCATAGAAGAAACACAAAACACACGGGGCGATCAAACACAGGAGAGAGAGAGAGTCAAGACAATGAGGGAAATCAGAACTGGAGGGAAACACACAGACAGGAAGAAGTGAAATGAATCAAATCTGAATCTAAACAGGAATCATGACACACAGATCTTTTCTGTTTCACCGCTGTGTGTGTGCATGTTGGTCATTTAAAACAAGAACATCCCACACTTGTGTTTGTTGTTGCTGTGGTATCTAAAGAGGGATTCATGTGAAGGAAATATAATAAAGGTTTGTTATTGCAGATTTGAGAGGAGCAGAGAGAGAGCAGAGTCTCCTCCCAGCTGTCTGTCTCTGAAGAGTGATTGGTCCAAACATTTTCTTATAGAGTTCAGAAATAAACCTGGAGCCTCAGACTCACAGTAAGTCTTCTCACTGACTCCTTGTCTCCTTGTTTCCTTGTAGGCTCAGTCACCTTGTAAAGCTGTAATCTAAGAGGACTCTTACAAACCTTTGAACCTGCCTGTTATCCTCCTACTTCTCATTAGTACGTTTATTAGCAGCAGAAGATGGCGCTCAGCACGGCCCCTGTTTCAGTTTGTTCTTGTCTCTGTTGAGTCTTTTCAGCATCATCTGATATGATCCTGTGAGCTCATACGTCAGAAGGTGTTTGAGAAAGCAGAGAGCCAAAGGAAAATAAGTGTAAATAAGATAAATAACATGAGGATATTTACTTTTCTGTTTTTCTTTAAACATAATAAATGTTTATGTTGAATATTATTCAACACACAGCCAGCATCGTGGTCTTCTTCTGCACACACTTGCACTGACGTAATATGAAGCTCACATAGCTTTTGGCGCCGCCTAGTGGCTTAATACATGAACTACTCCTATCACTTTGTGTTTGATAAATCTTCATATTTTCTATCAGTCAACCATCAGTTTAGTTCTAAAGACATGTCTTCACAGGGGGACGAAGAGGACTCATGTTAGAGAGGAGCAGACGTCCTGTCCTGGGTGTCAGGACGTCCTGAAGGATCCCGTCTCTACCAGCTGTGGACACTGGTGTGGAAAAAGATCCAGACCAGGATCTGGACTGCAGACAGTCAGTCAGAGCAGCACTGAACAAAGTAAGACTGTACACCTTTGTGCTTCTGTGATCTCCTAAAACACGACTTTTATTGGTCAATGTCAAAAGTCTAGAAATTAAAACTTTTTACTTCTTTTACAAAAACATCTGAAAACAATAATCAGATTCTATCATTCTCTCTTTCAGTAGATAGAGGTCAGCAGGAGGTTTTAGATCAACATAAGGTCAGTCTGAGGACGAGATGTGAACGTGTGACTGAAGGAAGTGATGAAACAGGAAGTAGAATCCACCTCAACAGGATCTACACTGAGCTCCACATCACAGAGGGGCAGAGTGAAGAGGTGAACACCCAACATGAGGTGAGACAGATGGAGACAGACTCTAAAAAGAAGAAGATCCTCCATGAGACTCCAATCAGGTGCCAGGACATCTTTAAAGCCTTACCGGACCAACAGGAACCAAAGACAGGAGCTCAACCCGACCAACAGGAACCAAAGACAGAAGCTCAACCCGACCAACAGAAACCAAAGACAGGAGCTCAACCCGACCAACAGGAACCAAAGACAGGAGCTCAACCCGACCAACAGAAACCCATCAGAGTGGTTCTGACAAACGGCGTGGCTGGTGTTGGAAAAACCTTCTCAGTGCAGAAGTTCACTCTGGACTGGGCCGAGGGCTCAGAGAACCAAGACGTCAGTCTGCTGATCCTGCTTTCATTCAGGGAGCTGAACTTGGTCAGAGATCAGCGCTACAGTCTTCTTGAGCTGCTCCGTGTTTTCCATCCAACATTACAGAAGGTGGCAGCAGAGACGCTCGCTGTCTGTAAACTGTTGTTCATCTTTGACGGCCTGGATGAAAGCAGACCGCCATTGGACTTCACAAAGAGGGAGGTTGTGTCTGATGTCACACAGAAGTCATCGTTAAACACACTGTTCACAAACCTCATCAAGGGGAATCTGCTCCCCTCAGCTCTCATCTGGATCACTTCTCGACCTGCAGCAGCCAATCAGATCCCTCCTTCATGTGTCAACAGGGTAACAGAAGTGCGAGGCTTCACTGACGCCCAGAAGGAGGAGTACTTCAGGAGGAGGTTCAGTGATGAAGATCTGTCCAGCAGAATCATCTCACACATCCAGACATCCAGGAGCCTCCACATCATGTGTCTGATCCCGGTCTTCTGCTGGATCACTGCCACAGTTCTGGAGCACATGATGAGCACAGAGCAGAGAGGAGAGCTGCCCAAGACCCTGACTGACATGTACTCACACTTCCTGCTGGTTCAGACAAAGAGGAAGAAGAACAAGTACGGTGAGGGACATCAGATGAGTCTACATGAGCTGACGGAGGCCGACAGAGAAGTTCTTCTGAAGTTGGGGAGGCTGGCGTTTGAACATCTAAAGAAAGGAAACATCCTGTTCTACCAAGAAGACCTGGAGCGGTGTGGTCTGGATGTCACAGAGGCCTCGGTGTACTCAGGAGTTTGTACAGAGATCTTCAAAACAGAGTGTGTGATGTTCCAGAAATCAGTCTACTGCTTTGTTCATCTGAGCGTTCAGGAGTTTCTGGCTGCAGTCTACATGTTCCACTGTATCACCAACAGGAACACATCAGTACTGAAGGCTTTTCTAGGAGAAAAACATGTAGATTCAACTCTTGATGTTCTCCTAAATGAAGCAATTAAGAAATCCCTGAAAAGTAAGAACGGTCACATGGACCTGTTTGTTCGCTTCCTTCATGGTCTTTCTCTGGAGTCAAACCAGAGACTCTTAGGAGGCCTGCTGGGTCAGACAGACAACAGTCCAGAAATGATCCAGAGAGTCATCAACAACCTGAAGAAGAAGAAGACCAAAGCCTCTACCGACAGAAGCATCAACATCTTCCACTGTCTGACGGAGATGAACGACCTCTCAGCCAATCAGGAGATCCAAGAGTTCCTGAAGTCAGAGAACAGATCAAAGAAGAAACTCTCTGAGATCCACTGCTCTGCTCTGGCCAACATGCTGCAGATGTCCGAGGAGGTTCTGGATGAGTTGGACCTGAAGAAGTACAACACATCAAACCAGGGACGACTGAGACTGATTCCAGCTGTGAGGAACTGCAGGAAGGCAAAGTAAGTCCAGATGTGATGAGTATTATCAGTGTCATGTACTAATGTCCTTTCTTAAAGGTTCCATATTATCCCCTTGTTTGGATTCATATATCTAATTTAGGGGGGCTAGGGACCGAACATTTCATGCAGCTACTGCTACTGTGAACAGGAGGAGGTTGGAGAAGCTGTGTTTCCATGGATGTTGAATTTTTGCACATAGATGTTCTTTGACTATTTCTCCAGAACATGAACATTAGGTAGTCATAGGTTGTTGTTTTTTTTTCTCAGATTTTTTTGTCCTGAGCTCAAACACGTCTTTGATAGTTGTTTTTGTGAACACTTTCAGGAGAGAATTCCCAAAGAAGTGACTGAGATGTGTGATAGTGTTAATCCCTGAAAAGAGAGATATCAGATGCTGTGAGCGCCCCCTGCCAGCCTCTGCAGGCATTACTAATCAATCATGAGCATCATCTCTGAACACCTCAGCAGGTAGATCACAGATAAAGTGTTCTTACAGGAGATCCTTCACCTCACTACATTTGATTCTTTGCTGACTTGTTTGATTTCTGGATCATTCTGCAGCAGTCTCTGTATTTTCACGTTTATAGAAGTGAGTCAGACGAGAATGAGATCGTCCTCCTCCAGAGTTACATGTTCAATGAGTTTGAAATGGTTCTATAATCCAGAGAGTCCTCTGAATAGATCACTTCAGATCACAGACTTTAGACATGATGTCCTCCTGAATAAAACTCCATTAGTTTCCATTAATCTACAGCAGAGCTGGGCAAACTACGGCCCGCGGGCCACAGCCGGCCCGTTGTGCGTCCCTGTCCGGCGCATGATGCCAATCTTCAATCAAAATATACTGTATATTTATGCTGTGCATGCAATACAACTCTGACGCTTTTATTTTGAAAGGCGCTACGTTCGTAGTGTTTCTTACAAAACGTTAAACAGCCAGAGATGCAGCCGTCAGGATGAGTTGCTGGAAACAGTCAGGCGAAGAGAGTTTATTAAGGAGTGTTAATTGGAATCTTTTGCACTGATGGAGAAAAAGGAGCGCTTGACAACGTGCCTCCTGACGCACAGTAACGGGCAGGTTGAGGACATCGCTGCAAACTTGGAGCTTCAGCTGAGGACAGAGCGGCCGACTATGACTATCATCATTTTCAGAAGATTCTTGTCCTCTTTCGATCTAACGACATATGTGAACAGACATATTTCAGTGATGAAGTTAAACCCAAACACAGATCCTCTATCAGTGATGAGCACCTCTCAGCTGTCATTCACAGAGCCACCTTAGACATTCAGACAGATCTGAATGTCCTTGTTGAAGCCCAAGATAGAATCAGAATCAGTTTTATTGGCCATGTATGTTGAACAAAAAGGGAATTTATTTTTGGTAGACTGTGCTCTCTGTGTACAATGTAAACAATTAGCTAAAAAAAATCAACAAGTAATTAAAGAGTAATGTGTCCAAGACTAAAGACTAGGAGAGTGGATGAAGATAGACTGGATTATTCTCACTGAAGTGAATGAATGAGATGAAAAACATTCAAAGTTATTGTTTGGACTTTATAAGGTTTGTCTTTGCTTGCAAAGATAACAAAGTATAAAATAAAATAAAAATAAATTGCACAATGTTTCACTTTTTTGGTTTATTATATCTAAAAGTAGTATTTTCTTATTTGACCTGCACACAGCAATTTAATAAAGCCTATTTCTACAAATATTTACAGACTATTCTTATTCTTCCGATTGCCAGAACCAGCTATTCAAAATATATAATTTTGTATTTTACAGTGAGAGAACGTTGAGCAGAGTTCAAGTTATCGTTGGTGCGGCCCTCTGACAAAATGTAGGTTTCTCAAGTGGCCCCTTGTAATATAATATAAATAATTGCCCACCCCTGATCTACAGCATAATGATTGACAGGTGAAGAATGTGCAGGTTTGAAAACAAGTGATGAGACTTTTTGTGTCAGTGACAGATTCCACTGATGTGTAAAGTTAAACAGGACAAACTGTTTAATCATCAAATGTGAGACGTGAATATTAAACGCTTCTTTTATCAGTCCTATTTCTCTATTTTATGTGTCACTACAGACTTTCTGACTGTGGACTCTCTGGGACTCACTGTGACGTCGTGGCCTCAGCTCTGAAGTCCGACCCCTCCCATCTCAGAGTGCTGGACCTGAGTAACAACAGAGACCTGAAGGATTCAGGAGTGAAGCTGCTGTGTGAGGGACTGCAGAGTCCAAACTGCAGACTGGAGACTCTGATGTAAGATCACTGACTGTGTCAGTTATTTGGATCATTTCAATCCACATCCTCCATTGTTGCACATTTCAGGATTTATATATTTTCAGTATTTGTCTGAATTTAAATCTCTGGATATTTAATGATTTAGAGATTTGATGTGAACATGTTTTTTTCTGACTGTTGGGGTTTTATGTAGTCAGTTTTGTTATTACATTAATATTACTAATCATGATTAATTAATGTCAAGTCATTGTGTGTTTTTTAATTCAGTGATCCCTCGACTTGAATGGGGCTTGAAGATCACAGAGATTCACAGCTCAGATTCTTTCTGTGGATTTTTGTCCAACGTATTTATTGTCACATTTCAAACAATCCCTCAGACATAAACATGTTCATTAACAAAAGTCTTTTCAGAACATAAATATGCAAAATCAAATCAGTGTTAAATTTAAGCTCATTAACCGTGCTTCTTTTATCATCCTTCATTTTAACAGCAAACAAAATAAAACAGAAACTAAGTTAATATAACAATTAAATTAATCTGAATTTTAGTATTCACTCAATCATTTGTCTTTTGTTTACAATTTAAACAACACAGTTACATTTGTTTTAATATTAATCATCATTTATCGTTATAATTTAATTGTCTCATGTGACCCAGAATGCATCACTCTGAAATAATCAGCCTAAATTAAAGGCAGGTGTTTTTTGAAAATGTTGTGGAATTTTTCCCATCACCAAAGAGTGAAAATAAAGAGTGAGAAGATCTATTCAAAAAGGAACCCCAAGATCGATCTGGTCTCAATGAACATTTATTTGAAGGCAAAATAAAGGTTCGAAGACCCCTCTCTCACACGGTGAGGAGAGAAAGAGGCCCAGAGCAAAGGCAAACATGAACAATGATACATTTCCATCACACTACACAGATCACTCCCCCATCACGCCACATAGAGCCACTCAGTGCCAACAACACGACTATGAGAAAGTGTGCATGTGTGTAAGAGAGTGTCAGTGAAGGAAGGTGTGTGTGTTTATAATATAATACATAAACACCTTTCAGTAGGACACACAAGGACTGTACAACAATCGAGTGTTCACGTGTGTATTTATTTATAACATATAAAAAGTTTACATGTGAGTATGTCTAAAAAGAGTTTCAGAAAGAAAGGGAGAGATGTTGATATGAGCAGAGCCATGATGCTCACAGCTTAAGGACGTTAAATCACAGCAAACAGAGGCGTGTGGTCGGTCACAGTCTGGAGTCTCACTTTAACTTTGTGATTTATAAATAACAGTAAAATAAACAGGAGCTCAACTTTGATCATATATGATTATAAAAACTTCAAGTAGGGCTGAAAAGAAAAGAAAGCTTCCTGTTAAATGTGTTTCTAAGTAACGCTGGTTACGATGACATAACATTATATATGGTAAAAAAAATAAAACAACACAAATATAAAGAAATACACAAAAATCTAAAACAGCTTCACTGAACAGACACACTGACAATCACACAAACACAGACAGATATGAAATATATGATGGGATAGTTTTCAGCTTCAACACTTCAAAAAGAAACACAAAGGAGGCAGGTGGGATCAGTCACAGAGTTTATCATTTACAACAAGTTTAGATTGAGTTTTGAAAAAGTTTCTATATCCTGTCAAAGTATTCAGATTTATGAATCATCTTCATGCAGAGATTTCTGATAATGTGGAGAAAAGTTTCAATCTCTTCATGAAGATTAAAACAACGTGCTCATGAAGCTTCTGGTTTCCTCTGGTTCTGTTAAGAAGTCTTCTTTTATTCTTTATTCAGATTGGAGGGCTGCAGTTTGTCAGAGATCAGCTGTTCTTCTCTGGCCTCAGCTCTGAAGTCCAACCCCTCCCATCTCAGAGAGCTGGACCTGAGTGACAACAACCTGCAGGATTCAGGAGTGAAGCTGCTGTGTGAGGGACTGCAGAGTCCAAACTGCAGACTGGAGACTCTGAGGTCAGATCACTGACTGTGTCATTTATTTGGATCATTTCAATCCACATCCTCCATTGTTGCACATTTCAGGATTTATATATTTTCAGTATTTGTCTGAATTTAAATCTCTGGATATTTAATAATTTAGAGACTTGATGTGAACATGTTTTTTTCTGACTGTTGGGGTTTTATGTAGTCAGTTTTGTTTTTACATTAATATTGCTAATCATGATTAATTAATGTCAAGTCATTGTGTGTTTTTTAATTCAGTGATCCCTCGACTTGAATGGGGCTTGAAGATCACAGAGATTCACAGCTCAGATTCTTTCTGTGGATTTTTGTCCAACGTATTTATTGTCACATTTCAAACAATCCCTCAGACATAAACATGTTCATTAACAAAAGTCTTTTCAGAACATAAATATGCAAAATCAAATCAGTGTTAAATTTGAGCTCATTAACCGTGCTTCTTTTATCATCCTTCATTTTAATAGCAAACAAAATAAAACAGAAACTAAGTTAATATAACAGTTAAATTAATTAGAATTTTAGTATTCACTCAATCATTTGTCTTTTGTTTACAAGTTAAACAACACAGTCACATTTGTTCAATATTAATCATCATTTATCGTTATAATTTAATCGTCTCATGTGACCCAGAATGCATCACTCTGAAATAATCAGCCTAAATTAAAGGCAGGTGTTTTTTGAAAACTAGCAGGATTTTGAAAGTAGCATCCTCTCTGTTCTCTGTCTTCACCTTAGACAGAATATATGTAGACGCCTCTTTGACTGACGCTGTCTATTGGAGCTCACGTGCAGCGTGGCCGCCATCTTGGATGGGTCTCTTGTCCACCCGCTCTGCATTCATTTCTATTAAGGAAGTTTTATCCTCGATTACAATAATCATCATAACTCCTTGAACTTCTAACAGATTTCCACACGGTTTGGTTTGTTATAAACAGCAGAAATGTAGTTATAATACAGGATGCTTGACTCGTGTTTTCATGCTAGGCTATGGCTTCAAGGTTCAAGGTTCTTTATTGTCAAATATGCTCCATGTTAAACATACAGCACAGATGAAATTGCAATCCCCCCCAACCCCCAGTGCAAACCTGCAGTGCATAAAAAGAGCACTAAAAAAACTAGCAATACCATACAACAAATAACTTAACTAAAGACATTTGGACAACAGATAACGAACAACAGACAATAGACAGATGGCACCTGTGACTGGCAGTGCCACGGCTCGCTCTCTATTTTGTAGATTATTGATGATTATTGTTTCACTATATGTGATCTTAGCAGCCCAGATGACAAATGGAAGTGTCCTGGCTTTACTAACCTATGATCGGGACTCTTTATTTCGTATCAAAGTGTCATTGGAGGACATGTTTCATACCTGGGACCGTTACAAACAGGCATTTCCGCCTCCGTTTGAAATCCATCCCGACTCACAGGACTACTTGATGCTGTATCGGGTGCCAGGAAAGACCCGCAGGAGATCCAGGAGATCCAGAAAAAGAGGCTCTCGGTCCGGTATCCAAGTAAAGCGAAGATGTGCTGCGGCGCACGGGGGCTCCGTCGTCTTCGGCTGCCGGGACCACGCTCGGTTCCTGCGCCAGATCCCTCTCCTCGATGTGTGCGTCAGCATGTCCTCGCTGCCGCCTGCCCGCACTTCAACAACTGTCCTGGACCCTTCGCAGTGCTGGAGCCATGGTCAGGGGTTTTCATCGCCATCGCCTACTTCCGTGTTTATGCCGGCTTTTCCAGCATGGACCAGCTGGAGCTCAAGTGACCGCTGGATGTGCCTTCGTCCAATCCCGCTCCTCAACACGGACACTACCTCCGAGACGTCAATCCATGTCGGCCTATTGAATGCTCGTTCAATTGCGAACAAGTCTCATTCACTAAACGATCTTTTTACAAGAGAAAACCTGGATATTATGTGTCTTTCAGAGACATGGCAGAGAGATGAAGAGTTCATTCATTTAAATGATCTCTGTCCACCTGGCTGCTCTGCTGTCGGGAAGCCCCGCCCCTGTCGCCGTGGTGGTGGCCTGGCCATTGTTCACAGGGAGGTCCAAAAATGCAAACTGATCCAGTCCCAAGATTTCTCTTTGAATCACAGATGGTTAAGATGGGTTCCTCATCCCCTTTTTACTGTGTGTTGATCTACCGTCCTCCTGGCCCTGCCGCTGTCTTCTTAAAGGATTTTAGTGACTTCTTGTCCTCTATTATAAAGCTGGACTCTGTTTTAATCCTTGGGGATTTTAACCTTCATGTTGATGACAGCTCATCTTCCCCTGCAATGGAACTTCTAACATTGACTGAAACTTTTAATTTTGAGCAGCATGTTTCTGAGCCCACTCACCAAAAAGGCCATATTTTAGACTTAGTTTTTACGCTTGGCCTAGACATTTTAAACCTGTCTGTAAATGATCATGTTCATTTGAGTGATCATAGTCTTGTTCTGTTTGATCTGCACTTTTGTCCTGAGCCCAAGCCTTCAACAGTCAGGTCTCAGAGGCGTGTTATCACTGCTAATACTGCAGATAGTTTTTCTCATTTATTTGATCCTGTCTTGGTCATGAACTGTCTCGATGTGGATGATCTCACTCACTGTTTTAACAATCACTGTGTAGAAATTCTGAACCAGGTGGCTCCTGTTAAAACAAACTCCTCTACCAGGGAAAAAGCTCGCCCGTGGACTAATGAAGACATCCTAAATCTAAAGAGACTATGTCGAAAGACTGAACGCCTGTGGAAATCCACTAACCTTGAGGTGCACAGGCTCTACCTCAAGGACCTTGTGTCTTCATACAATGTGATGGTCGAAAATGCCAGATCCGAGTATATCCACCAACTGGTAGCACTAAATAAGAAAAACCCCAAAGTGTTATTTGAAACGATAAACTCACTTGTATGTCCTGCTGCCCCAGTTACCCCCGTGTTTTGTGAAGCTGACAGCAATGCCTTTTTGAGATTCTTCACAAACAAGATAAAGATAATCAAGGACAACATCCCGCCCCCTCTTCGTGTTACCCCTGCTGTTTCTGAGCCTGTCTCCAGCTTGTGGTCCTTGTTTAGGACTGTGACGGTTGCTGATATTTCAGCAGTGGTGTCTAAGATGAAGCCCTCCTCTTGCTCATCTGACGTCCTTCCCTGTAGGCTTTTAAAAAAAGTGTTTGGGGAAATCGGCCCGTGTGTGACCAAAATGGTTAACCTGTCTTTGTCCACTGGTGTGTTTCCTACTGCATTCAAACATGCCATAGTGGAGCCATTACTAAAAAAAGCAGGCCTAGACCAAACAGATCTTAATAGCTTTAGGCCTATTTCTAAGCTTCCTTTCATGTCAAAGATCCTTGAGAAGGTGGTCTGTAATCAGTTGACCCTTTTCCTGGATCAAAGCAGCATCCATGAACCGCTTCAGTCCGGTTTCCGTAAGCAACACTCCACGGAAACGTAATGTCCAGCGACATTATGATGGCTGCTGACTCTGGAAAGTTCACGGTCCTGGTTCTCTTGGACCTGTCCGCAGCTTTCGACACTGTAGACCATCAGATACTGCTGAGAAGACTGAGGGATCAAGTTGGACTGTCGGGTTCAGTTCTAAAATGGTTCTCTTCTTATCTAACTGGACAAAGCTTCAATGTAACAGCCAACCAAATAAGGTCGGAGTCTGCGGACCTGCTGTGTGGAGTGCCTCAAGGTTCCGTCTTGGGTCCTGTCTTGTTTTTGCTGTATTTGATCCCTCTAGGAGAGATCATACGAAGGTTCGATGATGTTTCTTTCCACCTATTTGCTGACGATATCCAGCTGTACTGCTCTTTTAAGCCGTCCGAGATCCAGAAGCTGAGCTCCCTACGTCTTTGTCTGATGGAAATCAAACAATGGCTCAGCGAAAATTCTCTGCAGCTCAATGCTGAGAAAACAGAAACATTGATTCTCGCCCCTGATGACTCAATTCCAGGGATTAAGCAGTTCTTGGGGGACCTAGGCCAGTCCGTGAAGCCTAGTCTTAGAAACCTGGGAGTTATTTTCGACAAAGACATGTCTTTAGTCCAGCACTGTAAACAGCTGTCAAGGAACTGCTTCTTTCAACTGAGGAAGATCTCCAAACTTAGAAACATGGTTTCGCAGAATGATTTGGAGCTCATTATCCATGCCTTTGTGTCTTCACGTTTAGACTATTGCAATAGTTTGTTTTCTTGTCTTAACAAGAAAGAGCTCTCTAGACTGCAATTAATTCAAAATTCTGCAGCAAGAATTCTGACCCGCACAAATAGGAGGTCCCACATATCCCCTGTTCTGAAAGACCTTCACTGGCTGCCAGTGTCTTTTAGGTTCAGGTTTAAAATCCTGGTTCTGGCCTTCAGAGCCCTACATGGTCAGGCTCCCTCTTACCTTAGTGAGCTGATCCAGCTTTACGCTCCTGTGCGAGCGCTGAGGTCTATGGATCAGAACCTGATGAAGGTCCCTCGAGCTCATTATCACACTAGAGGTGACCGGTCTTTCCAGGTCGTTGCTCCGAGCCTCTGGAATGAACTTCCATCATCCTTGCGCTCAATTGATTCAGTTGTCACTTTCAAGAGTCAACTGAAAACGTTTTTATTTGTCCAGGCTTTTAATTAGTCTCTTTTAGGGCTGCTATGATTTTTGTACTGTCTGTGTATTGCTTGTGATGTTTTTAAACCCTGTTTGTGAAGCACTTTGTGGCCCCTGCCTGCGAAAAGTGCTATATAAATAAATTTTACTTACTTACTTACAGACAAGGGCACTTGTGAGTGTTCCACTATGAGGTAGTATGTGGATAAATTACTATGAGGTAGAATGTAGATAAATTACTATGAGGTAGAATGTAGATAAATTACTATGAGGTAGAATGTAGATAAATTACAGTATTAACAATATAAACGGAGTGCAGATAAGTTACAAAGTTAAAAAGTGAGGTAGTGTGCAAATAGTGCAAATAGCATAAACAATACAATAAACAATACAATAACGGCTGTGCAGAGTTTTAGGGTGCGTGAATTAGTGGAGCACGCGGGGGGTGGAGGTGGAGGGGGGTGATGCCAGGACCTGTAGGGGCAGACTGTGGCAGGATGAAAGGGGGGGATGGAGGGCAGAGGGGGCAGAGGGGTGAAGGAGGGTAGAGAACTGAGGGCAGAGGGTGGGAGGAGGCGGAGGGGGGATGGAGGCAGGGGCAGGAAAGGGGATGAGTGGACGAATGGGGGGGAGAGCAGGGAGGGAGTTGAGTCTCCTGACAGCCTGGTGGAATAAACTGTTCTTGAGCCTGCTGGTACGGGCACGGAGACTCTGCAGTCTCCTCCCAGATGGCAGCAGGCTGAAGAGGCTGTAGGACGGGTGGGTGGGGTCACCTGCGATCCTGGTGGCTTTGCGGGTGAGACGTGAGTTGTAAATGTCCAGAAGGGGGGGAAGAGAGACACCAATGATCTTCTCAGCTACTCTCACGATGCGCTGCAGAGACTTACGGCAGGACACGGTGCAGGCGCCGTACCACACGGTGATGCAGCTGGACATGATGCTCTCAATGGTGCCTCTGTAGAACGTGTGCAGGATGGAGGATGGGGCTCTTGCTCTCCTCAGTTTGCGGAGGAAGTAAAGGCGCTGATTAGCTTTTTTGGCCAGTGATGCAGAGTTCAGGCTCCAGGACAGGTCTTCGGAGATGTGCACACCCAGGAACTTGGTGCTGCTCACCCTCTCCACTGCAGCACCGTCGATGGTCAGAGGAGCATGCTGGGTGTGCGTTCTCCTGAAGTCCACAACAATCTCCTTCGTCTTCTCCACGTTCAGATGGAGATTATTGTCCTTGCACCACAAGGCCAGCCTGCTCACCTCACTCCTGTAGATTGACTCATCGTTGTTGTTGATGAGACCCACCACAGTCGTGTCGTCCGCAAACTTAACGAAGAGGTTGGAGCTGGAAGATGGGGCGCAGTCATGGGTCAGCAGAGTGAAGAGGAGGGGGCTCAGCACACATCCTTGGGGGGCCCCCGTGTTCATCATGATGGTGCTGGAGGTGTTGCTGCCGACCCGAACTGCCTGTGGTCTCCCTGTCAGGAAGTCCAGCAGCCAGTTGCACATGGGGGTGCTTAGGCCCAGGATGTCCAGTTTGTGGATGAGCTGCTGCGGGATGATAGTGTTGAATGCTGAGCTGAAGTCGATGAACAGCATTCTGACGTGGGCGTCCTTGGTCTCCAGGTGGGTGAGGGCTGAGTGGAGGGCAGTGGAGATGGCGTCGTCGGTCGATCGGTTAGGCCGATATGCAAACTGGTAGGGGTCCAGGGTGGAGGGGAGGGCAGACTTGATGTGCTGCATGACCAGCCGCTCGAAGCACTTCATGAGGATGGGGGTTAGTGCGACCGGGCGGTAGTCATTGTAGCAGGATGGAGACGGCTTCTTGGGGACCGGGATGATGGTGGTGGCTTTGAAGCATGTGGGGACAACAGCTTGGCTCAGTGACGTGTTGAAGATGTCGGTGAGGACATCTGTGAGCTCCTCAGCACAGTCTCTCAGGACACGACCTGGGATGTTGTCAGGACCTGGCGCTTTCCGTGCATTTGTTCTCTGGAGGGATCGCTTCACGCTATCCCGGGAAAGCGTCAGTACCTGGTCGCCAGGAGAAGGTGGCGTCTTCTGTGCTGGAGTGCTGTTGTCTGCCTCAAAGCGAGCAAAGAAGTTGTTGAGGTTGTTTAGCAGAGAGGTGGAGCTGTCACAGGTCTGCGGAGGGGGCTTGTAGTCCGTGATGGTCTGGACCCCCCGCCACAGGTTCCTGGTGTCTCTGCTGTCGGTGAACCGGTCTGAGATCCTCCTGGAGTATTGCCTCCTGGCCAATCTGATGCCTCGTGACAGGTTGGCCCTGGCAGTCCTTAGGCCCACCGCGTCCCCAGCTCTGAAGGCAGTGTTCCTGGCCTTCAGGAGCCTGTGGACTTCACCTGTCAGCCATGGCTTCTGATTGGCCCGAATGGTGAAGGTCTTGGTGACCGTGACATCGTCCATGCACTTTTCCATGTAGGACGTGACGGTCTCTGTGTACTCCTGGAGGTCGGTGATGTTGTTGTTGGTGGCCGCCTGTTTAAACATGTGCCAGTCAGTGGTGGAGAAGCAGTCCTGGAGTGCTTCTGTGGACCCCTCAGGCCACACCCGTACCTGCCTCCTAACTGGTTTGGTGACTTTAACCAGTGGCCTGTATGCTGGCATTAGCATAACAGTGGTGTGGTCTGAGGCTCCGAGGTGGGGGAGGGGGAGGGCTTTGTAGGCCCCTTTGTTTACAGTGTAAACATTGTCCAGAATATTGTTACCTCTAGTGGGAAACTTGATGTGACCATGAAGTTGTGGAAGCACACTCTTGGGGTTTGCGTGGTTGAAGTCCCCAGCCAGGATGAGAAAAGCATCAGGGTGTGCTGTCTGCTGCTCACTGATGTGTTTGTGGAGATAATTCAGAGCCTCACTCCTGTTGTTGGTGGAGCCAGGAGGGATGTAAATTGCTACCAGCAATATGGCACTAAATTCCCTCGGCAGGTAGAATGGCCGGCATTTAATAACCATAAACTCCACAACTGGTGAGCAGTGCTTACATACTACCACCGCGTTTCGGCACCAGGCATCACTGATGTAAACACACAGACCCCCGCCGCGAGTTTTTCCACCCTCGACGAGCTCTCTGTCTGCCCGGTAGCATGTTAGCCCGGCTAGCTGAATAGCATGGTCCGGAACACTGTCATTAAGCCATGTCTCGGCAAAAACAAAAACACAACACTCACTCACAGTCCTGGAAGTTGTTCGGAGTAAGCGGATATAATCCAGTTTATTGTCCAGCGAGCGTACGTTGGCCAGAGTGATGGTCGGGATAGCCGGCCGGTGAGGGCTAGCCTCTAGCCTAGCCCGGCTACCTCCACGCTTCCCCCTCTTCTGCTTCCTTGTATTCCGACAGTGGCGCTTCCACTGTGGGCTGGTTGCAGGAGTGGGGGGTTAGATAGATAGATAGATAGATAGATAGATACTTTATTGATCCCGAGGGAAATTCAAGGCATCCAGTAGCAGTATACAGACAGGCAGGACACAAGACATTAGTTACAATACACACCCGCTGTCCCCCCTCCCCTCTGTATACAAAATCCCCCAAACAAGATATAGCAGCCCCTATGTGACTAAGAATAAACATAATTATATGTTAAACCTGTGCAGTTAGCATTAGCAGTTAGACTTAAAACTAATATAGCATAATGTACATAACCTGTGAGGAGAGAAAAACATGTGTTGGTTAAAAGAGACCTGAGAAAAACATGTGTTGGTTAAAAGAGACCTGTAAACAGTTAAAGAGCCTTAGAAACAAAGTGCTGACCTTTAGAAACTAGTTACATGTGCATGTACAGAGGTGTTTGAGCTTATGCCAGAGGTGTGAGTACAGTCGTTAAACAGTCAATGCAGGAATGTAAATTGGCTCACCAACTTAAAGGAGCAGTGATTTGCATTAAGTGTCCTAGACAATATGGTGAAACCAGGAGTGGTTAGGGTGATTATCGTTAAGTACCCAACTATTGAGGGGCAGATTAGCATTAAGTGTTGAAGACAATAGAGTGAAACTTGACCTAATTAGGGTGATCATGTCAACCCTTACAGATGTAGCATAACACAACACTAGGATGAGACCAGACATGATTAGGGTGATTATCTTTAAAGTGACCAGTGCTCAGTAAAGTGACTATCAATATGCATTACAGTGTCCAACTGGGGGCTGACTCTGAGGTCAGCAGTGCAGATGAGGAGTGAGAAAAAAGTGAAAAAAGAGTCCAGGGATCACCGTGCGCTTCTTCCCTGCCGTGACAGTGAAGTGTTATACAGTCTTATTGCCAGGGGGACGAAAGAGTTCTTGAGTCTGTCCGTGGAGCACGACTGTGACAGCAGTCTTTCGCTGAACATGCTCCTCTGACCGGTGAAGGTGCTGTGCAGAGGGTGGTGTGTGTTGTCCATGATGGAGAGCATTTTGTCCAGAGACCTCCTCTCTACCACTGTCACCAGTGAGTCCAGCTCTGTACCCACCACAGAGCCGGCCCTCCTCACCAGTCTGTCCAGGCGTGCTGCGTCCCTCTTCTTGCAGCTTCCTCCCCAGCACACCACTGCGTAGAAGAGGACGCTGGACACCACAGACTGGTAGAACATCTGCAGCAGCTTTTTGCAGATGTTGAAGGACCCCAGCCTTCTCAGGAAGTACAGACGGCTCTGTCCCTTCCTGCAGGTAGTGTCCATGTTAGGCGACCAGTCCAGCTTGTCATCCAGCTGCAGCCCCAGGTACCCGTAGGTCGTGACCACCTCCACATCGACCCCGCCGATGGAAACAGGTTCTAGATGTGGTTTCTTCCTTCGGAAGACCACCACCATCTCCTTGGTCTTGGAGATGTTTAGCTGCAGATGGTTGGCACTGCACCACGTCACAAAGTCCTCGATCAGGCTCCTGTACTCCTCCTCCTGTCCATCCCTGACACAAGCAACTATCGCAGTGTCGTCCGAGTATTTCTGCATGTGGCAGAGCTCAGAGTTGTACTGGAAGTCCGAGGTGTACAGGGTGAACAGGACGGGGGTGAGCACAGTCCCCTGTGGTGCTCCGGTGCTGCTGACCACAGTGTCAGATGTGCAGTCCTTCAGTCTGACGTACTGTGGTCTCTCTGTGAGGTAGTCCGTGATCCACCTCACCAGGTGCGAGTCCACCCTCATCTCGGTCAGCTTGTCTCTCAGTAGGAGGGGATGGATGGTGTCGAAAGCGCTTGAGAAATCAAAGAACATGATTCTCATCACGCTGCTCCCTTTGTCCAGATGAGAGTAAGCCCTGTGTAGAAGATAGAGGATGGCATCGTCCACGCCCACCTTTGCCTGGTATGCAAACTGCAGGGGATCCTGTGCGTGTTGTACCTGGGGTCTGAGGTGTTGGAGCAGCAGCCGTTCAAAGGTCTCCATAACGTGGGATGTCAGAGCGATTGGTCTGAAGTCGCCTGGCTCACTGGGGTTCTTCTTCTTGGGGACAGGGGTGAGGCACGAGGTCTTCCAGAGCACAGGAACCTTCCCGAGCCGCAGGCTCATGTTGAAGATGTGCTGAAGTGGCTCCCCCAGCTCAGCAGAGCAGGCCTTTAGCATCCTGGGACACACCTTGTCTGGGCCTGCTGCCTTCCTGGGGCGGAGTCTCTTCAGCTCCTTGCTCACCTGGTCTCTGGTGATGGTGGGGAGGGGGGATGGATTGTCACTGGAGGTTGTATCTGTTCTGGTCGAGGTGTTGGGGGGAGTGAGAGGGGGGGAGGGGGTGTGTAGAGGGGTGCTGGGGGGGGGGGGGTGAGCGGGGGGGAGGGGGTGTGTAGAGGGGGGGGAGGGGGTGTGTAGAGGGGTGCTGGGGGGACAGGCACTGGCTGCAGCGACGGGGCTGTCAAACCTGTTAAAAAACAAGTTGAGCTGGTTTGCTCTCTCAGGGTCCCCGTCTTCTGCGTTGTTATTTTTTTCTTGCAGCCTGTGATGGTTTTCATGCCCTCCCAGACCTCCCTCATGCTGTTCTTCTGCAGCTTCTGTTCTACCTTCCTTCTGTACTCCTCCTTTGCCTCTCGGAGTCTGACCTTGAGTTCCCCCTGCACCCGCTTCAGCTCTGCCTGGTCTCCCTCCTTGAATGCCCTTTTCTTCCTGTTAAGGATCTCCTTGACATCGCTGGTGATCCAGGGCTTATTATTCGGGAAGCAGCGCACAGTTTTAGTGGGAACCACAACGTCCATGCAGAAGTTCATGTAGTCAGTTGTGCAGTGTGTGACCCCCTCAATGTCATCACCATGGGTCTCTTGTAGGGCACTCCAGTCAGTGGTCTCAAAACAGTCTCTGAGCGCCTCCTCTGCCTCAGGAGACCACTTTCTGAAGGCGTGTGTTGTTACCGGTTGTCTCTGGATCTTAGTCTTGTACTGTGGCTTGAGTAGGACCAGGTTGTGATCGGACTTCCCCAGAGGTGGTAGGGGGGTGGCAGTGCAGGACTACAATACATAAACACCTTTCAGTAGGACACACAAGGACTGTACAACAATCGAGTGTTCACGTGTGTATTTATTTATAACATATAAAAGTTTACATGTGAGTATGTCTAAAAAGAGTTTCAGAAAGAAAGGGAGAGATGTTGATATGAGCAGAGCCATGATGCTCACAGCTTAAGGACGTTAAATCACAGCAAACAGAGGCGTGTGGTCGGTCACAGTCTGGAGTCACACTTTAACTTTGTGATTTATAAATAACAGTAAAATAAACAGGAGCTCAACTGATCATATATGATTATAAAAACTTCAAGTAGGGCTGAAAAGAAAAGAAAGCTTCCTGTTAAATGTGTTTCTAAGTAACGCTGGTTACGATGACATAACATTATATATGGTAAAAAAAACAACACAAATATAAAGAAATACACAAAGATCTAAAACAGCTTCACTGAACAGACACACTGACAATCACACAAACACAGACA
The DNA here is from genome assembly GCF_947650265.1 of Symphodus melops. NCBI lineage: Eukaryota > Metazoa > Chordata > Actinopteri > Labriformes > Labridae > Symphodus > Symphodus melops. The sequence continues at coordinate 1,025,428 of NC_136705.1, read as the reverse complement.
GATATGAAATATATGATGGGATAGTTTTCAGCTTCAACACTTCAAAAAGAAACACAAAGGAGGCAGGTGGGATCAGTCACAGAGTTTATCATTTACAACAAGTTTAGATTGAGTTTTGAAAAAGTTTCTATATCCTGTCAAAGTATTCAGATTTATGAATCATCTTCATGCAGAGATTTCTGATAATGTGGAGAAAAGTTTCAAACTCTTCATGAAGATTAAAACAACGTGCTCATGAAGCTTCTGGTTTCCTCTGGTTCTATTAAGAAGTCTTCTTTTATTCTTTATTCAGATTGGAGAGCTGCAGTTTGTCAGAGATCAGCTGTTCTTCTCTGGCCTCAGCTCTGAAGTCCAACCCCTCCCATCTCAGGAAGCTGGACCTGAGCCGGAACAACCTGCAGGATTCAGGAGTGAAGCTGCTGTGTGAGGGACTGCAGAGTCTAAACTGCAGACTGGAGACTCTGATGTAAGATCACTGACTGTGTCATTTATTTGGATCATTTCAATCCACATCCTCCATTGTTGCACATTTCAGGATTTATATATTTTCAGTATTTGTCTGAATTTAAATCTCTGGATATTTAATAATTTAGAGATTTGATGTGAACATGTTTTTTTCTGACTGTTGGGGTTTTATGTAGTCAGTTTTGTTATTACATTAATATTACTAATCATGATTAATTAATGTCAAGTCATTGTGTGTTTTTTAATTCAGTGATCCCTCGACTTGAATGGGGCTTGAAGATCACAGAGATTCACAGCTCAGATTCTTTCTGTGGATTTTTGTCCAACGTATTTATTGTCACATTTCAAACAATCCCTCAGACATAAACATGTTCATTAACAAAAGTCTTTTCAGAACATAAATATGCAAAATGAAATCAGTGTTAAATTTGAGCTCATTAACCGTGCTTCTTTTATCATCCTTCATTTTAACAGCAAACAACATAAAACAGAATCTAAAGCCTGGTTCACACAGCAGGATAATTACACAGATTTTGGCCCCGATTCTCCCCTTCTGATAATCTTAAGGACGCCCCGATCATCATAAGATAATCTTATCAGATCATCCTGCCGTGTGTGGTGTGTTCAGACCGCTCTCGTCTGGTCGGAAGAATGTCGGGACCGCTCCGATCTCAAATTGGGGAAATTCAACATGTTGGATTGTTTTGGCCTGATTTCTCATCACGTGTGGTTTTTCCCCCCCGAGGATAAAACGAGCATGAGCCTGTTGACTGTGACGCGTAGCCAATCAGAAAGCGAGGTGACGTAGTGGCGAGGAAACACCGAAACAACAACTAGTCACCTCCATATCGTCATGTAGCAAGTACAGTTCATGCTCCCGTTGTCTCCACTCTGTGACCGACGCCTCTTTTTAAAACGTGTTTTTCAGATAAAAACAGCACAAACGATCCCTGTTACATCCTCTTCATCCGTTTGTTGACTCTGGAATCATGTTTGATCTCCAGAGGTTTTGCGAGGTTTCCCGTCTGATCGGGGGATGTTTGCGAGTGAAATCGGTTCATGTGTGGTGTGTTGATGTTGCTGTGTGGCTGCACACCACACACTGTACGACCAAAACTGTAAAACCTCCGATTATTTATCACCATGTGTGGGCTCTCTCAAGTTTTGGAAATCGGCCGACAATTTTAAAATCCTGCCGTGTGAACCAGCCTGAAGTTAATTAACAATTTAATTAATCAGAATTTAGTAGTCACTCAGTTCTTTCTGTTTTGTTTACAGTTTAAACAAAACAGTTTCATTTGTTTTAATATTAATCATCATTTATCGTTATAATTTAATTGTCTCATGTGACCCAGAATGCATCACTCTGAAATAATCAGCCTAAATTAAAGGCAGGTGTTTTTTGAAAACTAGCAGGATTTTGAAAGTAGCATCCTCTCTGTTCTCTGTCTTCACCATAGACAGAATATACGTAGACGCCTCATTGACTGACGCTGTCTATTGGAGCTAAAAGACATATGCTAGGCTATGGCTTATTGATAAATGTAAAGATTTAATTTGAATTTATTTTTGTGAAAAAACAAGTATGATTGTTCATTTGAATTCATTTCTTCCAGAAGACTCTCCCTCTCTGTAAGAAATTGTTTGGCATATTATAGCACTTCATATGTGCAGACACACATTCTTATTTGTTACCCATAACATCAGTGCAAGTGTGCATGTGTGTAAGAGAGTGTCAGTGAAGGAAGGTGTGTGTGTTTATAATATAATACATAAACACCTTTCAGTAGGACACACAAGGACTGTACAACAGTCGAGTGTTCACGTGTGTATTTATTTATAACATATAAAAAGTTTACATGTGAGTATGTCTAAAAAGAGTTTCAGAAAGAAAGGGAGAGATGTTGATATGAGCAGAGCCATGATGCTCACAGCTTAAGGACGTTAAATCACAGCAAACAGAGGCGTGTGGTCGGTCACAGTCTGGAGTCTCACTTTAACTTTGTGATTTATAAATAACAGTAAAATAAACAGGAGCTCAACTTTGATCATATATGATTATAAAAACTTCAAGTAGTGCTGAAAAGAAAAGAAAGCTTCCTGTTAAATGTGTTTCTAAGTAACGCTGGTTACGATGACATAACATTATATATGGTAAAAAAAATAAAACAAATATAAAGAAATACACAAACATCTAAAACAGCTTCACTGAACAGACACACTGACAATCACACAAACACAGACAGATATGAAATATATGATGGGATAGTTTTCAGCTTCAACACTTCAAAAAGAAACACAAAGGAGGCAGGTGGGATCAGTCACAGAGTTTATCATTTACAACAAGTTTAGATTGAGTTTTGAAAAAGTTTCTATATCCTGTCAAAGTATTCAGATTTATGAATCATCTTCATGCAGAGATTTCTGATAATGTGGAGAAAAGTTTCAAACTCTTCATGAAGATTAAAACAACGTGCTCATGAAGCTTCTGGTTTCCTCTGGTTCTGTTAAGAAGTCTTCTTTTATTCTTTATTCAGATTGTGGAGCTGCAGTTTGTCAGAGATCAGCTGTTCTTCTCTGGCCTCAGCTCTGAAGTCCAACCCCTCCCATCTCAGAGAGCTGGACCTGGGCGGGAACAACCTGCCGGATTCAGGAGTGAAGCTGCTGTGTGAGGGACTGCAGAGTCCAAACTGCAGACTGGAGACTCTGAGGTCAGATCACTGACTGTGTCATTTATTTGGATCATTTCAATCCACATCCTCCATTGTTGCACATTTCAGGATTTATATATTTTCAGTATTTGTCTGAATTTAAATCTCTGGATATTTAATAATTTAGAGATTTGATGTGAACATGTTTTTTTCTGACTGTTGGGGTTTTATGTAGTCAGTTTTGTTATTACATTAATATTACTAATCATGATTAATTAATGTCAAGTCATTGTGTGTTTTTTAATTCAGTGATCCCTCGACTTGAATGGGGCTTGAAGATCACAGAGATTCACAGCTCAGATTCTTTCTGTGGATTTTTGTCCAACGTATTTATTGTCACATTTCAAACAATCCCTCAGACATAAACATGTTCATTAACAAAAGTCTTTTCAGAACATAAATATGCAAAATCAAATCAGTGTTAAATTTGAACTCATTAACCGTGCTTCTTTTATCATCCTTCATTTTAACAGCAAACAAAATAAAACAGAATCTAAAGCCTGGTTCACACAGCAGGATAATTACACAGATTTTGGCCCCGATTCTCCCCTTCTGATAATCTTAAGGACGCTCCGATCATCATAAGATAATCTTATCAGATCATCCTGCCGTGTGTGGTGTGTTCAGACCGCTCTCGTCTGGTCGGAAGAATGTCGGGACCGCTCCGATCTCAAATCGGGGAAATTCAACATGTTGGATTGTTTTGGCCTGATTTCTCATCACGTGTGGTTTTTCCCCCCCGAGGATAAAACGAGCATGAGCCTGTTGACTGTGACGCGTAGCCAATCAGAAAGCGAGGTGACGTAGTGGCGAGGAAACACCGAAACAACAACTAGTCACCTCCATATCATCATGTAGCAAGTACAGTTCATGCTCCCGTTGTCTCCACTCTGTGACCGACGCCTCTTTTTAAAACGTGTTTTTCAGATAAAAACAGCACAAACGATCCCTGTTACATCCTCTTCATCCGTTTGTTGACTCTGGAATCATGTTTGATCTCCAGAGGTTTTGCGAGGTTTCTCGTCTGATCGGGGGATGTTTGCGAGTGAAATCGGTTGGTGTGTGTTGATGTTGCTGTGTGGCTGCACACCACACACTGTACGACCAAAACTGTAAAACCTCCGATTATTTATCGCCATGTGTGTGCTCTCTAAAGTTTTGGAAATCGGCCGACAATTTTAAAATCCTGCCGTGTGAACCAGCCTGAAGTTAATTAACAATTTAATTAATCTGAATTTAGTATTCACTCAGTTCTTTCTGTTTTGTTTACAATTTAAACAACACAGTTACATTTGTTTTAATATTAATCATCATTTATCGTTATAATTTAATCATCTCTCTGTGACCCAGAATGCATCACTCTGAAATAATCAGCCTAAATTAAAGGCAGGTGTTTTTTGAGGATTTTGAAAGTAGCATCCTCTCTGTTCTCTGTCTTCACCATAGACAGAATATACGTAGACGCCTCATTGACTGACGCTGTCTATTGGAGCTAAAAGACGTATGCTAGGCTATGGCTTATTGATAAATGTATAAATTTAATTTGAATTTATTTTTGTGAAAAAACAAGTATGATTGTTCATTTAAATTCATTTCTTCCAGAAGACTCTCCCTCTCTGTAAGAAATTGTTTGGCATATTATAGCACTTCATATGTGCAGACACACATTCTTATTTGTTACCCATAACATCAGTGCCAGCAACACGACTATGAGAAAGTGTGCATGTGTGTAAGAGAGTGTCAGTGAAGGAAGGTGTGTGTGTTTATAATAGATAGATAGATAGATAGATAGATAGATAGATAGATAGATAGATAGATAGATAGATAGATAGATAGATAGATAGATAGATAGATAGATAGATACTTTATTGATCCCGAGGGAAATTCAAGGCATCCAGTAGCAGTATACAGACAGGCAGGACACAAGACATTAGTTACAATACACACCCGCTGTCCCCCCTCCCCTCTGTAATACAATAATCCCCCAAACAAGATTCAGCAGCCCCTATGTGACTAAGAGTAAAGGTTAAACCTGTGCAGTTAGCATTAGACTTAAACTTATATAGCATAATGCAGTGTTTTTCAACCTTTTCTGAGCCACGGTACACTTTTTTCATTGAAAAAATCTCAAGGCACACCACCAGTCGATAATGTTAAAAAAATGAAACTATGTAGCCCATATTATCAATATAAAGTAATTCTTGTGTTTATTTGGTATCAAATAAACACAAATAAAAATATTTCTACTCACTCAGTGTGAAACCTGGGCTTGTTTGGATGAACACAAAGTTGATATCCTGGCAGGAATTGAAGAAAGACACACACGAAGCTCTTCCTCAACAGCTCTCAGTCTCTCTCTGTTTTTAGTTTTTATAGCAGTGAAGCTTGAAAAGCTCACCTCACACAGATATGTCGTGGAAAATGGGAGCAAGTCAAAATAGCTTTGTTTGCCAGAATAGGGAACTCCTTGGCAGTAGCCAACCAAAAACTGTCCAAAGGTAGATCTGCAAAGCTTAGCTTTAAACCACTGTCTCAGTTCAGTTAGGTCCTCCTGCTCCTGTAAAGTCATGTCCTTTCCAACAACTGATGCTGAGCTATAAGGGTCCCTAACCCAGTCAAGGCATTCAGTGAAGGCTGAAGAGAAATAAAATGACATCTTCTCCTCAAAAGTTTTCAAATGTTTAACTATTATCTCACACAATGCAGCAGTGTTAACATCTTGGTGCGCCCAACCATAGCTGCCGCTCCATCAGTGCAGACACTCGTGCAGTTTTCCCACTTAAGTCCTCCTTTTTCAAGATATTCTGATGTGACCCGAAAATGTTCCTCTCCTGTTGTTCTTTCTGGCAATGCCTTGCAAAAGAAGAAGTTTTCTCTGCTTGCGTCTCCATCCACAAAACGCACATTGGCCAAGAGTTGAGCATGTCCACTAATATCAGTAGACTCATCAAGTTGCAACGCAAATTTCTTACTGATACGGATCTTTTCCAAAACCACACTTTTGATGTCTGCAGACATGTCATCAATACGTCTGGTTATTGTCTTATCTGAGAGAGGAACTTTGGCTATTTCTTTTCAGATCCGAGCATCTCATTTACAATGGCTTTGCAGGCGGGAGTTATTAATGTCTCTGCCACAGTGTGGGACTTTTTTGATTTAGCTACAAGTTCTGCAACGTGGTAGCTCGCTTTAAGGGCTCTCTCATTTACCTTTTGTGGTTTTTCTCATGAAAGTTGCCTGTTTCTCCGTGTGTTCACGCAGGCGAACAAAATAGTCCACATTCTTGTTTTGAAGCGAAGGGTGTTTCGTTTGGAGATGGCGTTTAAGCTTACTTGGGACCATAGAACTGTTGGATAGCTTTTTACCACACGCCAAGCACAGCGGAGTTTGTGCCGTTGCATCCCCGGTGTAAGTAAATCCAAATGAAAGATAGCTTTCGCTGTATTGCCTCGAAACTTTGCTCGAGCTCACAGTCTTTGCTTTCTTTTGACCTCCACTTATACTAGGGCCTTCATCTGGGTCCGAATTTTGTCCAGGGTCCAGTTCGGAGTGAGCTTTTTTCCTTTTCAAAAACTTCTCCATCACTGTTACCGTATATTCTCGCTAGCCATAATGTCACTGTCACCTGTCGCATCAATGCATCACTAATTCTCTTGTCTCAGAGTACAATGCAATTATCTACCTGCTGCCACCTACTGATATGGAAGAGTATTACATGATAACTCTGCCAGGCACTTGTCAGCACAGACACTCGACTTCTTTTTTAGACCAATTAGGTGAAATTTGATCATTTCCCGCGACACACCTGACAATATCTCGCGACACACTAGTGTGCCGCGGAGCACTGGTTGAAAAACACTGGCATTATGTACATAACCTGTGAAAGACCTGTAAAACAGTTAAAGAGCCTTAGAAACAAAGTGCTGACCTTCTAGAAACTAGTTCCATGTGCATGTACAGAGGTGTTTGAGGTAGTGCCAGAGGTGTGAGTACAGTCATTAAACAGTCAATGCAGGGATGCAGACTGGGCCATTAAAGTGCTCAGCAACATAAAGGAGCAGTGATTAGCATTAAGTGTCCAAAACAATAAGGTGAAACCAGGAGTGATTAGGGTGATTGTCATTAAAGTACCCAACTATTGAGGAGCAGTTTAGCATTAAGTGTTGAAGACAATAGAGTGAAACTTGACCTAGTTAGGGTGATCATGTCAACCATTACAGATGTAGCATAACACAACAGTAGGATGAAACCAGACATGATTAGGGTGATTATCATTAAAGTGACCTGTGCTCAGTAAGGTGACTATCAATATGCATTACAGTGTCCTACTGGAGGCTGACTCTGAGGTCAGCAGTGCAGATGAGGAGTGAGAAAAAAAGTGAAAAATGAGTCCAGGGATCACCGTGCGCTTCTTCCCTGCCGTGACAGTGAAGTGCTGTACAGTCTTATGACCAGGGGGACAAAAGAGTTCTTGAGTCTGTCCGTGGGGCACGACTGTGACAGAAGTCTGTCACTGAACATGCTCCTCTGCCCGGTGAAGGTGCTGTGCAGAGGTTGGTGTGTGTTGTCCATGATGGAGAGCATTTTGTCCAGAGACCTCCTCTCTACCACTGTCACCAGTGAGTCCAGCTCTGTACCCACCACAGAGCCGGCCCTCCTCACCAGTGAGTCCAGCTCTGTGCCCACCACAGAACCGGCCCTCCTCACCAGTCTGTCCAGGCGTGCTGCGTCCCTCTTCTTGCAGCTTCCTCCCCAGCACTCCACTGCGTAGAAGAGGACGCTGGACACCACAGACTGGTAGAACATCTGCAGCAGCTTTTTGCAGATGTTGAACGACCCCAGCCTTCTCAGGAAGTACAGATGACTCTGTCCCTTCCTGCAGGTAGTGTCCATGTTAGGCGACCAGTCCAGCTTGTCATCCAGCTGCAGCCCCAGATACCCCTAGGTCCTGACCACCTCCACGTCGACCCCCCCGATGGAAACAGGTTCTAGATGTGGTTTGTTCCTTCGGAAGTCCACCACCATCTCTTTGGTCTTGGAGGTGTTTAGCTGCAGATGGTTGTCACTGCACCACTTCACAAAGTCCTCGATCAGGCTCCTGTACTCCTCCTCCTGTCCATCCCTGACACAAGCAACTATCGCAGTGTCGTCCAAGTATTTCTGCATGTGGCAGAGCTCAGAGTTGTACTGGAAGTCTGAGGTGTACAGGGTGAACAGGACGGGGGTGAGCACAGTCCCCTGTGGTGCTCCGGTGCTGCTGACCACAGTGTCAGATGTGCAGTCCTTCAGTCTGACGTACTGTGGTCTCTCTGTGAGGTAGTCCGTGATCCACCTCACCAGGTGCGAGTCCACCCTCATCTCGGTCAGCTTGTCTCTCAGTAGGAGGGGATGGATGGTGTCGAAAGCGCTTGAGAAATCAAAGAACATGATTCTCATCACGCTGCTCCCTTTGTCCAGATGAGAGTAAGCCCTGTGTAGAAGATAGAGGATGGCATCGTCCACGCCCACCTTTGCCTGGTATGCAAACTGCAGGGGATCCTGTGCGTGTTCGACCTGGGGTCTGAGGTGTTGGAGCAGCAGCCGTTCAAAGGTCTTCATAACGTGGGATGTCAGAGCGATTGGTCTGAAGTCGCCTGGCTCACTGGGGTTTTTCTTCTTGGGGACCGGGGTGAGGCACGAGGTCTTCCAGAGTACAGGAACCTTCCCAAGCCACAGGCTGCTGAAGTGGCTCCCCCAGCTCAGCAGAGCAGGCCATTAGCATCCTGGGACACACCTTGTCCGGGCCTGCTGCCTTCCTGGGACGGAGTCTCTTCAGCTCCTTGCTCACCTGGTCTCTGGTGATGGTGCGGGGGAGGGGGGATGGATTGTCACTGGAGGTTGTGTCTGTCCTGGTGGAGGTGTTGGGGGGAGTGAGAGGGGGGGAGGGGGTGTGTAGAGGGGTGCTGGGGGGACAGGCACTGGCTGCAGCGACGGGGCTGTCAAACCTGTTAAAAAACAAGTTGAGCTGGTTTGCTCTCTCAGGGTCCCCGTCTTCTGCGTTGTTATTTTTTTCTTGCAGCCTGTGATGGTTTTCATGCCCTCCCAGACCTCCCTCATGTTGCTCTGCTGCAGCTTTTGTTCTACCTTCCTTCTGTACTCCTCCTTTGCCTCTCGGAGTCTGACCTTGAGTTCCCCCTGCACCCGCTTCAGCTCTGCCTGGTCTCCCTCCTTGAATGCCCTTTTCTTCCTGTTAAGGATCTCCTTGACATCGCTGGTGATCCAGGGCTTGTTGTTCGGGAAGCAGCGCACAGTTTTAGTCGGAACCACAACGTCCATACAGAAGTTCATGTAGTCAGTTGTGCAGAGTGTGACCCCCTCAATGTCATCACCATGGGTCTCTTGCAGGGCACTCCAGTCAGTGGTCTCAAAACAGTCTCTGAGCGCCTCCTCTGCCTCAGGAGACCACTTTCTGAAGGCGCGTGTTGTTACCGGTTGTCTCTGGATCTTAGTCTTGTACTGTGGCTTGAGTAGGACCAGGTTGTGATCGGACTTCCCCAGAGGTGGTAGGGGGGTGGCAGTGCAGGACTATAATACATAAACACCTTTCAGTAGGACACACAAGGACTGTACAACAATCGAGTGTTCACGTGTGTATTTATTTATAACATATAAAAGTTTACATGTGAGTATGTCTAAAAAGAGTTTCAGAAAGAAAGGGAGAGATGTTGATATGAGCAGAGCCATGATGCTCACAGCTTAAGGACGTTAAATCACAGCAAACAGAGGCGTGTGGTCGGTCACAGTCTGGAGTCTCACTTTAACTTTGTGATTTATAAATAACAGTAAAATAAACAGGAGCTCAACTTTGATCATATATGATTATAAAAACTTCAAGTAGGGCTGAAAAGAAAAGAAAGCTTGCTGTTAAATGTGTTTCTAAGTAACGCTGACTACGATGACATAACATTATATATGGTAAAAAAAAAAAAAACACAAATATAAAGAAATACACAAACATCTAATACAGCTTCACTGAACAGACACACTGACAATCACACAAACACAGACAGATATGAAATATATGATGGGATAGTTTTCAGCTTCAACACTTCAAAAAGAAACACAAAGGAGGCAGGTGGGATCAGTCACAGAGTTTATCATTTACAACAAGTTTAGATTGAGTTTTGAAAAAGTTTCTATATCCTGTCAAAGTATTCAGATTTATGAATCATCTTCATGCAGAGATTTCTGATAATGTGGAGAAAAGTTTCAAACTCTTCATGAAGATTAAAACAACGTGCTCATGAAGCTTCTGGTTTCCTCTGGTTCTATTAAGAAGTCTTCTTTTATTCTTTATTCAGATTGAGGGGCTGCAGTTTGTCAGAGATCAGCTGTTCTTCTCTGGCCTCAGCTCTGAAGTCCAACCCCTCCCATCTCAGAGAGCTGGACCTGACCTCCAACAAGCTGCAGGATTCAGGAGTGAAGCTGCTGGGTGAGGGACTGCAGAGTCAAAACTGCAGACTGGAGACTCTGATGTAAGATCACTGACTGTGTCATTTATTTGGATCATTTCAATCCACATCCTCCATTGTTGCACATTTCAGGATTTATATATTTTCAGTATTTGTCTGAATTTAAATCTCTGGATATTTAATAATTTAGAGATTTGATGTGAACATGTTTTTTTCTGACTGTTGGGGTTTTATGTAGTCAGTTTTGTTATTACATTAATATTACTAATCATGATTAATTAATGTCAAGTGATTCGAGATTCACAGCTCAGATTCTTTCTGTGGATTTTTGTCCAACGTATTTATTGTCACATTTCAAACAATCCCTCTGACATAAACATGTTCATTAACAAAAGTCTTTTCAGAACATAAATATGCAAAATCAAATCAGTGTTAAATTTGAGCTCATTAACCGTGCTTCTTTTATCATCCTTCATTTTAACAGCAAACAAAATAAAACAGAATCTAAAGCCTGGTTCACACAGCAGGATAATTACACAGATTTTGGCCCCGATTCTCCCCTTCTGATAATCTTAAGGACGCCCCGATCATCATAAGATAATCTTATAAGATCATCCTGCCGTGTGTGGTGTGTTCAGACCGCTCTCGTCTGGTCGGAAGAATGTCGGGACCGCTCCGATCTCAAATCGGGGAAATTCAACATGTTGGATTGTTTTGGCCTGATTTCTCATCACGTGTGGTTTTTCCCCCCCGAGGATAAAACGAGCAGGAGCCTGTTGACTGTGACGCGTAGCCAATCGGAAAGCGAGGTGATGTAGTGGCGAGGAAACACCAAAACAACAACTAGTCACCTCCATATCAACATGTAGCAAGTACAGCTCATGCTCCCGTTGTCTCCACTCTGTGACCGACGCCTCTTTTTAAAACGTGTTTTTCAGATAAAAACAGCACAAACGATCCCTGTTACATCCTCTTCATCCGTTTGTTGACTCTGGAATCACGTTTCATCTCCAGAGGTTTTGCGAGGTTTCCCGTCTGATCGGGGGATGTTTGCGAGTGAAATCGGTTGGTGTGTGTTGATGTTGCTGTGTGGCTGCACACCACACACTGTACGACCAAAACTGTAAAACCTCCGATTATTTATCACCATGTGTGGGCTCTCTCAAGTTTTGGAAATCGGCCGACAATTTTAAAATCCTGCCGTGTGAACCAGCCTGAAGTTAATTAACAATTTAATTAATCTGAATTTAGTATTCACTCAGTTCTTTCTGTTTTGCTTAGAGTTGAAACAAAACTGTGTCATTTGTTTTAATATTAATCATAATTTATCGTTATAATTTAATCATCTCATGTGACCCAGAATGCATCACTCTGAAATAATCAGCCTAAATTAAGTACATGTAAACATTCAAACATTCAAACATCTACAACAGTTAAATAAGACAAAGTGAAGGATCATGCATTAACTTTATTCTTCTTTTATTCTTTTTTCAGATTGAGTTGCTGCAGTTTGTCAGAGATCAGCTGTTCTTCTCTGGCCTCAGCTCTGAAGTCCAACCCCTCCCATCTCAGAGAGCTGCACCTGAGAGGGAACTACAACCTGCAGGATTCAGACATGAAGCTGCTGCGTGATCTTCCGAAGAATCCAAACTATCGACTGGAGACTCTGAAGTCAGTGTCTCAGTGTTCTTTAATCAACCCTCCACATATCTTCATTTATTTATTTATATACAGTGTGACTGAACATAGTTTCAATACAAAGCATGAAACTGATCTGCTGCATAAAGACTTTATAGCTGTTGCTAATTTCCAACATGTCTCTAGTTGAGCCTTTGTGTCAACAACATCACTTTAAACTCCATAACACTTTATGAGGACACATTCAAATACATGTACAAAAATATGACAATATAAACGCTATAAAAGCACCCACCTGTGTGGGAGTGTAGACTGCAGCATGAGAGAATAAACTCATTAGAACGGTTCTACTGTCTCTCTGCTTCGGCCGATCATCAACACCTTTTTTTTTTTTTTAAACCTTTATTTATCCAGGAAAAATCCCATTGAGATTAAAAACCTCTTTTTCAAGGGAGTCCTGGCCAAGAGGCAGCAAACATTACACAGTCAGGCTCACAACATACAGACAATTAACAGAAATTAAAATTATAAAAGACAATGAGTGATAAAACATTTTTAAAAACAATTACAAGTAAAGGAGTGTGTCTCAAATTCTCTCAGCTTGGATTTAAAAGCATTTAAAGAAATCAGATCAGTTATTTTCCAGTCTTTTTGTAGCATGTTCCATGTAGAAGGAGCGGAGTGGACGAAAGCCTTTTTTCCCAGTTCTGTCCGTTCAAATGGAACAGACAGCAACAACTGATCATTGGAACGCAAACTGTAAGAATCAATACTTCTCCGTACAATAAGGTCACAGATGTATGAGGGCAGGAGCCCAAGCATGGCCTTGTAAATAAAAGTGCACCAGTGTCTTAGCCTCCTGGTGGACAAAGAAGGCCATCCCACTCGGGAATACAGTTCACAATGATGAGTCCGGCCTCCACAAGTAGAAACAAATCTAAGAGAAGCATGGTATACAGCATCAATCTTGCTTAGACATTTAGCTGAGGCATTCATATATAACAGGTCTCCATAATCTAAAATGGATAAAAAAGTTGCAGTAACCAGCCGCTGTTTCACCTCAAAAGAGAAACTAAATTTATTTCGGAAGAAGAAACCCAATTTAAGTTTCAGTTTCTTCACAAGGTTCTCAATATGGAGCTTGAAAGAGAGGGTGTCATCAAGCAAGACACCAAGATATTTGTATTTATGAACCAACTCTATGACATTTCCCTCAAGAGTGGACACTGTGGGAACAGTTTGAGATGCTTCCTTATTGTTTGAGAACAACATTAGTTTAGTCTTATCTGTGTTGAGGACTAGTTTAAGCTGCAGGAGTGTGTGCTGGACCACGTTGAAGGATTTTTGCAGAGATTCAACAGCTTTAGCAGGAGTTGATCCAAAACAGTAAATAATGGTGTCGTCAGCGTAAAGATGCATATTAGCATCCAACATATTTTTTCCCAAATCATTAATGTACATTATGAACAGGAGGGGGCCTAATATTGAGCCCTGTGGCACCCCCTATTGGACACTCACAAATTCAGAAAGCAGACCATCATATTTAATACATTGGGTCCTGTCACTCAAGTAATTTGTGAACCAAGAAACTACATGATCTGACAGACTCAAACAAAGAAGCCTATGCTTTAAAACAGCATGGTCCACAGTGTCAAAAGCTTTTGACAGGTCAATAAAAAGTGAAGCACAGTACTGCTTTTTATCAAGAGCAACAAGTATATCATTGATGACCTTTGTAGCTGCAGTGATAGTACTGTGTTTTTTTCTGAAGCCTGATTGTAGTTTTGAGAGGAGGTTATTTGAGCTTAGATACTCTTTTAGTTGATTGCTCACGAGAGATTCCAACATTTTTGACAGGACGCACAAATTTGATATTGGCCTGTAGTTAATTAAAAGTGCTGGGTCACCTCCTTTTAATAAGGGGGTGACAAAAGCTGACTTCCAGACAGATGGAATTTCTTTGTTTTCTATTGAGAGATTAAAAAGGATTGTTAGGGGCTGTGCTACAAAATCAGCTGCTATTTTCAAAAAGTAGGGCTCAATCAGGTCAGGTCCGGGGGGGTTTTCTGTGATCTAATGTTTTTAGGGCTTTATGCACTTGTTGCACAGTGAAAGGTTCAAAATTAAAGGGTTCACCAGAGAATCTTGGAGGGTCTGTGCAGGGAGTCACAGGGGCAGCTCCCGTGGAGTCGAACAAGTTACCAGATGAAACAAAGTGCTTGTTAAAGTAATTTAGGACCTCAGTTCTATCATAGACTGGGACAGAGTCTTTCAGTACAAATGTTGGAAGAGCCTGAGGACCTTTAATTACAGATAAAGACTTGATCACTTTCCAAAATTTCTGTGGATTATTGAGATTCTCAGTTGTGACAGATAAGTAATATTCTGATTTAGCCTTTTTGATAGAAGAAGTGCATTTGTTCCTTAGCTGCCTGAAAAGAGACCAGTCAGAGGCTAAATCATTTTTTCTGGCTCTGGACCAAGCCGTGTTGCGTTGATGGATGATATCTGACAACTCTGGGGTAAACCAGGGGTTTTCTCGTCCCTTCACCCTGAGTTTCCTGATAGGAGCATGTTTATTTACAATTTTCACAAAATGTTCCTTAAAGAATGTCCAAGCTAGCTCAACATCTGGCAACAGGTCTATATGCCCCCAATTAACTAAAGACATATCATGATGATATGCTTGTTCATTAAAAAAATTTAAATTCCGCTTGGAAATAATGCGTGGTTTACATTTGGGGATTTTAGTATCCCTGCAAGTAGCAACAACGCAATGGTCACTCAAATGATTGCAGAAGACTCCCAGGGATGAGAATTTATGAGGAACATTTGTTAAAATTAGATCAATCAAAGTGGATTTATCAGAACTTTTAAGATTTGGCCTTGTAGGTTGGTTGACCAGCTGGCTTAGATTAATAGAGTCACAGAAAGATTTAAAATCATCAGACACTACATTTAGCCAGTCCCAATTCAGATCTCCAGCCATCAAAAGTTCATTATAATTTAATTTGGACAAAAGACGCTTCAAGGATGATAACGCCTCCTTTGTGGCAGATGGAGGTCTGTAGCACCCGACAACAGTCATTGAGAGGGACTTGGCTATTTCCACCTTCAATGCCAAAAATTCCAGTTGCTTACAGATAGACTCAGACAGAACAATTGAAGCATCAAACCTTGATTTTACATAAATGGCTATACCACCACCTTTCTTGGGCCTGTCGGTACGATAAACATTGTATCCCAGCATGCTAATTTCTTCATTTGTAATCGATTTTGACAGCCAAGTTTCTGAGATTATCACAATATCTGCATCTGTTGATGCAGCCCAAATTCTGACCATGTCCATCTTTGGTAATAAGCTGCGCACATTAAGATGAACAAATTTGAGACCAGTCGTTAATTTAAAATCAAGGGGAGTCTGGATATATTGCAACTCCGGACCAGGGTTTGGTTGCACATCACCAGACAGGAGTAAGAGTAGGACGACCATCAGTCCTCGTTTTACATTGCATTTTGAAACAGTAGTTTCATATGTTGCAGCCAGGCAATGCCTTTTCTTCAATGAAAGAGTAAGTTTAGAAAGTTTTGAAATTTAGGAAAGTCCCAAGGCCTGTCCAACCACAAGTTAAGGGCAACAACCAAATGAAACTGTGGTTGCTGGTGATGCCCAGCAACATTAGCATTTGTGCCACTGTAGTAGGTGTCTTGCATGCTCGAAAAATTGTTAGAGGAACTCACCATGAAGCAATTGCTTGGACTCAGGCTCCTAAATGCCAACAAACATACTAAAGTTAGGAGAAATGCCATTGCTTATAAATCCAGCGCGTCTGTAGAGATGCAGTTTGAGAGCTGCACAGATTAACTAAGAAGGCCCCAGCAGGCTGACTCAGGCTAGTTGGTCCAAGTAGCTGCTGCTGTTGGTGGTAGATGATGCTGGAGGCTGGATACTAGCAGGCCATGCAGGTAGCTGGAGGTTGGAAGCTAGCAGACCAGGCAGGTGGCTAGATGCTGGATGCTAGTTGGTTGGTGAAGGCTAGCTGCTGCAGTGCTAGTGGAGATAGCTACTGCTACCAATGGAGATAGCTGTTGCTGCTGGAGTTGGCTCCTGCTGGAGTTGGCTCCTGGTGGTAGCTTCTGCTGATGGTGGTAGCTGCTGATGTGGAGGTAGAAGCTGCTGGTGGCTAGATGCTAGCAGGCCAGGCAAGTGGCTGGAGGTTGAATGCTAGCAGACCAGGCAGGTGGCTGGATGCTAGTTGCTTGGTGAAAGCTTGGTGGAGGCTAGCAGGGCTGTTTCCTGGAGATGCTCCTTCACATCCTTCATGATCTAAGGTGGTTGTGTCACACACCATAGTTCAGGGGACAGATTGTTGATACACACCAGGTCAAATCACACACTCACACACCAATATGAAAGCGTTCAGTGTTAAAGTGGGGGCGGAGCTTAGTTACAGCGCTGTGGGGGAATCTGATGACTTCCAGCTGATGAAAATGATTTCTGTCATCTCTCTTCTTCTCTCATTAGATGGAGGCCATGGTCATGATGTGAGCGATCAGGACGCTGGTGGTGCAGAGAGGAGCAGCTGATGATGCACAGAGGAGGAACCTCCACCATCTTGTCCATGGAGAAGCTTCTTCTTCCTTTATCTTTATTTATAATTAAAGTCTGGCTGTTATAATCTATCGATCTATCGATCTATCTATCTATCTGTTTTTATTTTTAATTTGTTCATTCATTCATAAAAATATAAGTATGGTTTGAGTTTCAACAATCTGATTTGTGTTTATATTGTTTGTCCATATTAATGACTGTGTTTCACATGTTACCAAAGTTTTACATTATTTTCTACGTTTGAAGATTTTTAGTTTTTTGCTGATTTTTTTTTTCCAGTATTGAAATGAACCCCAAATAGTTTATGTAAATTCACATCACAAAATAAATGTTTTTGTGTTTCAATTTCACCGTCACAGAACAATTATTTCTTTCAATATTAAAGTCCGATGTCCTTCTAGATTCTGAATATTCTTTGTCTTTAAATGTCCTGATCAGTCCACCTGGGGCACAGCTGAACAACATCCCAGAGAAATGGACGGGGTGAACTTAATGTTGCTGTCAAGCGGTCTCCATCTCTGATCACCTTCAACACAGCTCTTTAGTATCTTCACTGTATGAACTGGTGCATTCTGTATACTGTATGTGTAAACAGCTGCTCAGGACTGTCTGCAACATTTCCTCCGCTGATCTATCTTTAGCGAGCTCTCTCCTGTATCCAGGACTGTTGTGTGTTTTTCTTCTTTGGGAAGAAGAACCAGACACTGAAACAAAAGGACAGCACCCTTCCTCCCATCTTGAGGATGAAGGCAGGAGGCCAAAGCACGAACAAACAACATGCAGGCATTGTTCAGAGCGAGCAGCTCAAACCTCTAGATGAACATGCTGTGCAGCGTCATGGACTTCTTCCACCGCTCGCTGGATGAATAAGTGTGTGTTGGGTCATCAGAGCTGATAAACACAGATTAGATTCCTCTAATCTCGACCTGATGATCAAAGCGGTAGGACGCGATGTGAGAGTAGAGAGAGAAAGTGAAAACAAATCATGTCGACCGGCTGCTGTTTTAAGAGTCGCTCGACTTAAGAAGGTGCTTGAGCACCTCCTACTGGTCAGACCCGACTCCACATCTGTGACCTGCCTCTGTGGTGTCACCCTTTGGAGTTTGAAGCTGACTTTTGAAGCCCATTAGGGCGTTTTGTGCTCCGTCATCGGCACAGTTTGGCCTCATCAGACTGCGGGCGCCATGAACCACCGGGTCTGTTTCTGGAGCAGCTAGCTACAAGATCACAGCAGGTGACCTTCTGTGATGTTGTAGTTGTAGCGCTCCAGAAACAGACCCAGAACATGTGCAAACAACATGTAGCTTTGTCTTTGTGAGGATGATTTGTTGATCGTTCGTGCCTGTTGATAAAGTGATTAAAAATACAATCATGAGTTCGGACATGTTTGATTTCCTCTCTGTGTCGCTCTGTTCTGTCCAGCTCGACGCATACTTACTTACAGACTCGCAGCGAAACAGGAGCGTGACGAGTGGGAGTTAAGCCTCCTGACAAACAGCTACAACACGCCCCTGTCAGTCAAATAAGCCACGCCCCTCACTGTGAATAATTCTTATCTGACAAAACACCAAACTAAATGAACTCCCCATCCAGCGTGTTGATAAGAACATGACACATTCAGATTCATATTTGAACATTTAGACTTTTTTTTAGTCTGCAGGTTTTCTTATTTTTCAACAGCAGATGTTGTTGCATTGTTTGTGTAAGCTTTGGATGGTGAACTTTCTCACCAGGGAGGTTCAGATCATGAATTGATATCCGTGGTATTCTTGTGTAACTCACTGACGCCCTCTGCTGGTTGTCTGCTACTTTTCCTCTCAGATCGGCCTCTTCACTCTGTCTCTCTGCAGAGCGGAGGAACTCATGGCTGACCTGCACAGAGCTCAATCTGATTGGTTTCACATTAAGCACAGGTCTATTATTGGATAGGACAACAAAGAAGACTTTCTTGGTTTATTACTATTGATTTATTTATATAAAAGTGCAGATATGATCATAAATAGCGGTTATAAATAGAGAATGAATTCATGATGGAATAAATAGGATCAGAATCGTGTGATGTCGTTTCTTACAGTTCTGCAGAGTTTTCATGTGTTCACATCTTAGAAGTAAAAAATAAACTAAAATCATAATAATACAAATGATCAATAATCGTCCGTAATGAATCCGGGTCACTGAGTCGTCAGCAGAAAGACGTTTTATCCATCGCAGCGTGGTTATCCAGACCGTGTCCCCCCAGCCAGTCCTCGTTCAGCTCCCCCAGGATCTCCTGCAGGGACAGCTCGGGTAGAGGGGCGTGTGGGACCAGCGCTGGGTATGCAGGCTCTCTGCAGCCCTCCAGCACGGCGCCGCTCAACGACTCCTCCAGCTGAGAGTACGGACCCTCCAGCGGGGGGCTGCTCTCCACGCCGCCGTCCCAGTACCCAGAGTCAGGCGTGTCAGGCGTGGAGGAGTGGGAGGTGTACATCTGCTCTGCTGAGCCTGGATACATGAAGCTGGAGTTGTAGTTTCTCATCTCCAGAGGCGAGTGGCACCACAGAGGGGGGGTCTGGCTGCCGGGCTGGGACCAGAGGGTCCTCACAGGGGGGCCGGAGCCGCTCCCAACCTGTTGGCCCTGCTGCAGCCCGTACACGGGGCCGTAATGTGCGTGCTCTTCCATGGCTGAGTAGGTGGGAGGACGCTGTCCGAAGTAGCAGACGTCCTCCATCTCCTCCTTCACCTGGGTGGGGTAGGCAGGCGGGGGCCCCTGAGGCTGGCCCCGGCCTGCATGAGGAGGAGGCAGAGAGTCGTGGACGGGGCTGTCGGTCTGCCACAGAGCTTTCTTTGCCCCTTTACACTTCAGAGTGCGAGCTCTTCTGTTCTGGAACCACACCTGGACGGAGAGAGAGAAGACAGAGCTCAGGTTAAAAACCAGGAAATAAAAACAAAGTCTTTGGGTTTTTTTTTTTGTTGTTTAAGTCTTTTGCTGATTTTTTTTTCCAGTATTGAAATGAACCCCAAATAGTTTTTGTAAATTCACATCATAAAATAAAAGTTTTTGTGTTTCAATTTCAACAATTATTTCTTTCAATATTAAATGTTTGTGTGAGGAACTCACCACACGGGTAAATGTCCTGAATGATTCTAAAGAGTGTTTCCTTTGTGTTCGGTGTGAGTCCTAATTCTTCACATATTTCCAACAGAATATTCTTTTAATAAATGTTTTCTGTTGAGTGTAATTAGGAAGAGTTCAGAAGTTAAAGCTCCTCTAATAATCTTATTTGGGAATTTCTTCTCTTCACAAACTCAAAGTCATCTATAAATAGTGTTGCGAGAGCGCGGGGATCTCGGCTAAGCAGTTGGCATTTTTAGGAATTATTTTAATATCCTAGTTTGTTGCTCTTATTTACTACTTGACCTTGAAACCTCGACCCTGCCTCACTTTGATTGGTCGGTCTGGGCCGAGTGTGAATCTGGTCAGGAGGATCAATAACTGCCTTTCATAAAGATATCGCTGCTGCCTTGAACTAGAACATCACTATTGGTTATTAGGAGCGGTTAAAGAAATACACAGTTTTCAGCTTTTATATCTTTAAAGTTATCGAGTTATTACAGTTTTGAAGTCATTCCCCTCTATGGTCAGATCATAGGCTGTTAATACTGGAAAGGCCTCCTTCACAGCCGTTACCTGGAGGGGACTCTCCTCGGGTCTCTCACACCCTAGTGGGTCCTAACCACTTTAAAGCAGAGTGTCCCTCCCCAGTCTATGTTTCCTCTCTGGTATTGGAACAATGGGGACAAAAAGCTTCTTACCTTAGTCTTCTATCCCTTTGGTCCGTCGTGGTCCAACAAGAGGAAAATATAAGATCTAAAAGGAAAAGGGTTTTTGTTGGAAAGTCCTTACAATGGAAGGTTTCCTTTTATTTTATAATAATACAATTGATTAAACACAGAGATTACAAAATAATACAAATCCTACAAAAGAGTGCTATTCTCACAGTGAGTGACTAGAGCTCAATAAAAGAGAATATAAATCAGTTGATCACAGTGTAGAGCAAAAGTCAAGTCCCAAAAAGGAAGACTGAACCAGAGAGAAGCTTGTGCTTCCCTCCTCTATACTCTGGTTGACTTTACATTTACGTCATTACAATTTAAATATACATTTTGTCAAAATACTGTATCAAAAACAAGACATATATGGTTCTATGTGTGTTTGTCATGCAGCTGCAGGACACTCCCTGATCTCTAACAGGACACTTGTACGCACCCCACTATGTGAGCAGTCCAGTACCCCCAATAAGATTTACAGCCTGCACTTACACAAGCGCCAACTATTCTAACACATAATAATATGACACTCCTTACAATGTTATAAGTACACATTATGCATGTAATACACATTTTTATGATAAGGTTTATAAAAGTTAAAATATGACTTGTGATGAGCTAAATTCAGCCTGAACTCAGCTTGAGTGAAAATTCTCCTGTGAGGGGTCAAAGTGTCAGCTGAGCTTTCAGCTGTTGACGATGAGCAGTCTCCCTCGCTTCAGACCGGTGAGGTGAATCATCTGAGACCTTTCAACAATAGTGAAGGCAACCATGGTATTATGTTTTTATAAAACACATACACACACACACACACACACACACACACACACACACACACACACACACACACACACACACACACACACACACACACACACACACACACACACACACACACACACACACACACACACACACACACAAAGCCTGCAGGTCCCCTGTAAATGGAGGAGGGAGGGGCAACATGTGATTCGGGCTCATGAGGAGGCGGGACACAGAAAGTGAAAGTGTTCAGTCAGTTAGACTCCATTTGAAAACGACAGAAAGAGAAGAGAGAAGTAAAGAGTGAAGCGGGGTGAGTGTTTATCAGAGCTTTTATATCTTCACCTCTGTACTCTCAGTTTCCTCCTGTGAACTGAACACAGATAGTTTCTAATGAAGTCTCAGCTTACACTCATATGAGCTCAGTCTGTGTGTGTGTGTGTGTGTACAGTGTGTGTGTACAGTGTGTGTGTGTGTGTGTGTGTACAGTATGTGTGTGATTGTGTGTTAAACAGACAGAACAAAACAGGAACATGAATGTAAAGGGGCACGCAGCACGGAGTAATGCACAACAGATGATAGGCTGAGCTCATGAGCCTGACGGTCTTCAGTTCTGTCCACACTTCTTACCTGCTTCAGCACGCTAAACACACACACACACACACACATACACACACAGAGGCGCTGCTTGTCAACAGGCTGACAAACTTTTAAACAAAGCATTGCCTCAAAACAGTAGGAAACCCCCCTAATGGGGCCCCATCTGATTTACTCTGAACGTTCCTGTGACACACACACACACACACACACACACACACACACTTACACGAAGCCTGCAGGTCCCCTGTAAATGGAGGAGGGAGGGGCAACATGTGATCTGGGCTCATGAGGAGGCGGGACACTGAAAGTGTTCAGTCAGTTAGACTCCATTTTATAACGACAGAAAGAGAAGAGAGAAGTAAAGAGTGAAGCGGGGTGAGTGTTTATCAGAGCTTTTATATCTTCACCTCTGTACTCTCAGTTTCCTCCTGTGAACTGAACACAGACAGTTTCTAATGAAGTCTCAGCTTACACTCATATGAGCTCAGTGTGTGTGCGTGTGTGCGAGTGTGTGTGTGTGTGAGAACTCGGCGTTGGATCAAACTGTTTTTTCTCTTGTGTTGATCTCTCAGTGAGTGTTTCTGTTTTTCCTCTCTTCAGATCATGGACGTGCGTTTAGAGGACAAGGAGGACGGAGCAGAGTCTCCTGGACCCAGCTGTCTGTCTCTGAACAGTGATTGTTCCAAAGATTTTGATATAAACTTCAGAAATGAATGTGGAGCCTCAGACTCAAAGTAAGAAAACATAACGACTAGTTAAGTTTGTTGAATACATCATCATATGTTTTTACCCTCCTGCTCTGCTTCCTTTGTTAACTTTTCTCTGCCTGACACCAAAGGCGTATGGAGCATTTACTTCCTGTTAAAAAGACGGACAGTGCGTTCGTCCAATCAGAAACGATTATTTTATCAGACGCCTACCTTTTCCGTTAGACGTTCTTGTATGTTTTGTGATTTGCTGTTGTGTTTTAAACTTCCCAGCCACCATAGAAGAAACACAAAACACACGGGGCGATCAAACACAGGAGAGAGAGAGAGTCAAGACAATGAGGGAAATCAGAACTGGAGGGAAACACACAGACAGGAAGAAGGTCTAAAGACACGATACACGTGGTGAAAAACTACAACAGGAAAAACTACAACAGGAAACAGGAAACACTGAAAACTAAACAGGAAACACAAAAAGATACCAAAGAGAAAAAAAAACATCAAAAGATAAAACACACAAAATGAGGGGAGAACATAAAAAAACAAACAGGAAGTGAATTCTTGACACTGAAATGAATCAAATCTGAATCTAAACAGGAATCATGACACACAGATCTTTTCTGTTTCACCGCTGTGTGCATGTTGGTCATTTAAAACAAGAACATCCCACACTTGTGTTTGTTGTTGCTGTGGTATCTAAAGAGGGATTCATGTGAAGGAAATATAATAAAGGTTTGTTATTGCAGGTTTGAGAGGAGCAGAGAGAGAGCAGAGTCTCCTCCCAGCTGTCTGTCTCTGAAGAGTGATTGGTCCAAAAATTTTCCTATAAACTTCAGAAATAAACCTGGAGCCTCAGACTCACAGTAAGTCTTCTCACTGACTCCTTGTCTCCTTGTTTCCTTGTAGGCTCAGTCACCTTGTAAAGCTGTAATCTAAGAGGACTCTTACAAACCTTTGAACCTGCCTGTTATCCTCCTACTTCTCATTAGTACGTTTATTAGCAGCAGGAGATGGCGCTCAGCACGGCCCCTGTTTCACTTTGTTCTTGTCTCTGTTGAGTCTTTTCAGCATCATCTGATATGATCCTGTGAGCTCATACGTCAGAAGGTGTTTGAGAAAGCAGAGAGTCAAAGGAAAATAAGTGTAAATAAGATAAATAACATGAGGATATTTACTTTTCTGTTTTTCTTTAAACATAATAAATGTTTATGTTGAATATTATTCAACACACAGCCAGCATCGTGGTCTTCTTCTACACACACTTGCACTGACGTAATATGAAGCTCACATAGCTCTTGGCGCCGCCTAGTGGCTTAATACATGAACTACTCCTATCACTTTGTGTTGGATAAATCTTCATATTTTCTATCAGTCAACCATCAGTTTAGTTCTAAAGACATGTCTTCACAGGGGGACGAAGAGGACTCGTGTTAGAGAGGAGCAGACGTCCTGTCCTGGGTGTCAGGACGTCCTGAAGGATCCCGTCTCTACCAGCTGTGGACACTGGTTCTGCAGACAGTGCATCACCTCATACTGGGACCAGTCTGGTTCAGCAGGAGACTCGTCCTGTCCTCGGTGTGGAAAAAGATCCAGACCAGGATCTGGACTGCAGACAGTCAGTCAGAGCAGCACTGAACAAAGTAAGACTGTACACCTTTGTGCTTCTGTGATCTCCTAAAACACGACTTTTATTGGTCAATGTCAAAAGTCTAGAAATTCAAACTCTTTTTACTTCTTTTACAAAAACATCTGAAAACAATAATCAGATTCTATCATTCTCTCTTTCAGTAGATAGAGGTCAGCAGGAGGTTTTAGATCAACATAAGGTCAGTCTGAGGACGAGATGTGAACGTGTGACTGAAGGAAGTGATGAAACAGGAAGTAGAACCCCCCTCAACAGGATCTACACTGAGCTCCACATCACAGAGGGGCAGAGTGAAGAGGTGAACACCCAACATGAGGTGAGACAGATGGAGACAGACTCTAAAAAGAAGACCCTCCATGAGACTCCAATCAGGTGCCAGGACATCTTTAAAGCCTTACCGGACCAACAGGAACCAATGACAGGAGCTCAACCCGACCAACAGGAACCAAAGACAGGAGCTCAACCCGACCAACAGGAACCAATGACAGGAGCTCAACCCGACCAACAGGAACCAAAGACAGAAGCTCAACCCGACCAACAGGAACCAAAGACAGAAGCTCAACCCGACCAACAGAAACCAAAGACAGGAGCTCAACCCGACCAACAGAAACCAAAGACAGGAGCTCAACCCGACCAACAGAAACCAAAGACAGGAGCTCAACCCGACCAACAGGAACCAAAGACAGAAGCTCAACCCGACCAACAGAAACCAAAGACAGAAGCTCAACCCGACCAACAGAAACCAAAGACAGAAGCTCAACCCGACCAACAGAAACCAAAGACAGGAGCTCAACCCGACCAACAGGAACCAAAGACAGGAGCTCAACCCGACCAACAGAAACCAAAGACAGAAGCTCAACCCGACCAACAGAAACCCATCAGAGTGGTTCTGACAAACGGCGTGGCTGGTGTTGGAAAAACCTTCTCAGTGCAGAAGTTCACTCTGGACTGGGCCGAGGGCTCAGAGAACCAAGACGTCAGTCTGCTGATCCTGCTTTCATTCAGGGAGCTGAACTTGGTCAGAGATCAGCGCTACAGTCTTCTTGAGCTGCTCCGTGTTTTCCATCCAACATTACAGAAGGTGGCAGCAGAGACGCTCGCTGTCTGTAAACTGTTGTTCATCTTTGACGGCCTGGATGAAAGCAGACTGTCATTGGACTTCACAAACAGGAAGGTTGTGTCTGATGTCACACAGAAGTCATCGTTAAACACACTGTTCACAAACCTCATCAAGGGGAATCTGCTCCCCTCAGCTCTCATCTGGATCACTTCTCGACCTGCAGCAGCCAATCAGATCCCTCCTTCATGTGTCGACAGGGTAACAGAAGCACGAGGCTTCACTGACGCCCAGAAGGAGGAGTACTTCAGGAGGAGGTTCAGTGATGAAGATCTGTCCAGCAGAATCATCTCACACATCCAGACATCCAGGAGCCTCCACATCATGTGTCTGATCCCGGTCTTCTGCTGGATCACTGCCACAGTTCTGGAGCACATGATGAGTACAGAGCAGAGAGGAGAGCTGCCCAAGACCCTGACTGACATGTACTCACACTTCCTGCTGGTTCAGACAAAGAGGAAGAAGAACAAGTACGGTGAGGGACCTCAGATGAGTCTACATGAGCTGACGGAGGCCGACAGGGAAGTTCTTCTGAAGCTGGGGAGGCTGGCGTTTGAACATCTAAAGAAAGGAAACATCCTGTTCTACCAAGAAGACCTGGAGCGGTGTGGTCTGGATGTCACAGAGGCCTCGGTGTACTCAGGAGTTTGTACAGAGATCTTCAAAACAGAGTGTGTGATGTTCCAGAAAACAGTCTACAGCTTTGTTCATCTGAGCGTTCAGGAGTTTCTGGCTGCAGTCTACATGTTCCACTGTTTCACCAACAGGAAGAGAACAGTACTGAAGGCTTTTCAAGGAGAAAAACATGTCGATTCACCTCTTGATGTTCTCCTAAATGAAGCAATTA
Organism: Symphodus melops; assembly: GCF_947650265.1. Classification (NCBI taxonomy): domain Eukaryota; kingdom Metazoa; phylum Chordata; class Actinopteri; order Labriformes; family Labridae; genus Symphodus; species Symphodus melops. The sequence goes on along the minus strand of NC_136705.1, from coordinate 999,066 downwards.
AGAAATCCCTGATAAGTAAGAACGGTCACCTGGACCTGTTTGTTCGCTTCCTTCATGGTCTTTCTCTGGAGTCAAACCAGAGACTCTTAGGAGGCCTGCTGGGTCAGACAGACAACAGTCCAGAAATGATCCAGAGAGTCATCAACAACCTGAAGGAGAAGAAGACCAAAGCCTCTTCCGACAGAAGCATCAACATCTTCCACTGTCTGACGGAGATGAACGACCTCTCAGTCCATCAGGAGATCCAAGAGTTCCTGAAGTCAGAGAACAGATCAGAGAAGAAACTCTCTGAGATCCACTGCTCTGCTCTGGCCTACATGCTGCAGATGTCCGAGGAGGTTCTGGATGAGTTGGACCTGAAGAAGTACAACACATCAGAGCAGGGACGATGGAGACTGATTCCAGCTGTGAGGAACTGCAGGAAGGCAAAGTAAGTCCAGATGTGATGAGTATTATCAGTGTCATGTACTAATGTCCTTTCTTAAAGGTTCCATATTATCCCCTTGTTTGGATTCATATATCTAATTTAGGGGGGCTAGGGACCGAACATTTCATGCAGCTACTGCTACTGTGAACAGGAGGAGGTTGGAGAAGCTGTGTTTCCATGGATGTTGAATTTTTGCACATAGATGTTCTTTGACTATTTCTCCAGAACATGAACATTAGGTAGTCATAGGTTGTTGTTTTTTTTTCTCAGATTTTTTTGTCCTGAGCTCAAACACGTCTTTGATAGTTGTTTTTGTGAACACTTTCAGGAGAGAATTCCCAAAGAAGTGACTGAGATGTGTGATAGTGTTAATCCCTGAAAAGAGAGATATCAGATGCTGTGAGCGCCCCCTGCCAGCCTCTGCAGGCATTACTACTAATCAATCATGAGCATCATCTCTGAACACCTCAGCAGGTAGATCACAGATAAAGTGTTCTTACAGGAGATCCTTCACATCACTACATTTGATTCTTTGCTGACTTGTTTGATTTCTGGATCATTCTGCAGCAGTCTCTGTATTTTCACGTTTATAGAAGTGAGCCAGACGAGAATGAGATCGTCCTCCTCCAGAGTTACTGTTCAATGTGTTTGAAATGGTTTTATAATCCAGAGAGTCCTCTGAATAGATCACTTCAGATCACAGACTTTAGACATGATGTCCTCCTGAATAAAACTCCATTAGTTTCCATTCATCTACAGCAGACCTGGGCAAACTACGGCCCGCGGGCCACAGCCGGCCCGTTGTGCGTCCCTGTCCGGCGCATGATGCCAATCTTCAATCAAAATATACTGTATATTTATGCTGTGCATGCAATACAACTCTGACGCTTTTATTTTGAAAGGCGCTACGTTCGTAGTGTTTCTTACAAAACGTTAAACAGCCAGAGATGCAGCCGTCAGGACGAGTTGCTGGAAACAGTCAGGCGAAGAGAGTTTATTAAGGAGTGTTAATTGGAATCTTTTGCACTGATGGAGAAAAAGGAGCGCTTGACAACGTGCCTCCTGACGCACAGTAACGGGCAGGTTGAGGACATCGCTGCAAACTTGGAGCTTCAGCTGAGAACAGAGCGGCCGACTATGAACATAATCATTTTCAGAAGATTCTTGTCCTCTTTCGATCTGACGACATATGTGAACAGACATATTTCAGTGATGAAGTTAAACCCAAACACAGATCCTCTATCAGTGATGAGCACCTCTCAGCTGTCATTCACAAAGCCACCTTAGACATTCAGACAGATCTGAATGTCCTTGTTGAAGCCCAAGATAGAATCAGAATCAGTTTTATTGGCCATGTATGTTGAACAAAAAGGGAATTTATTTTTGGTAGCCTGTGCTCTCTGTGTACAATGTAAACAATTAGCTAAAAATATCAACAAGTAATTAAAGAGTAATGTGTCCAAGACTAAAGACTAGGAGAGTGGATGAAGATAGACTGGATTATTCTCACTGAAGTGAATGAATGAGATGAAAAACATTCAAAGTTATTGTTTGGACTTTATAAGGTTTTTCTTTGCTTGCAAAGATAACAAAGTATAAAATAAAATAAAAATAAATTGCACAATGTTTCACTTTTTTGGTTTATTTTATCTAAAAGTAGTATTTTCTTATTTGACCTGCACACTGCAATTTAATAAAGCCTATTTCTACAAATATTTACAGACTATTCTTATTCTTCCGATTGCCAGAACCAGCTATTCAAAATATATAATTTTGTATTTTACAGTGAGAGAACGTTGAGCAGAGTTCAAGTTATTGTTGGTGCGGCCCTCTGACAAAATGTAGGTTTCTCAAGTGGCCCCTTGTAATATAATATAAATAATTGCCCACCCCTGATCTACAGCATAATGATTGACAGGTGAAGAATGTGCAGGTTTGAAAACAAGTGATGAGACTTTTTGTGTCAGTGACAGATTCCACTGATGTGTAAAGTTAAACAGGATAAACTGTTTAATCATCAAATGTGAGACGTGAATATTAAATGCTTCTTTTATACGTCATATTTCTCTATTTTATGTGTCACTACAGACTTTCTCACTGTGGACTCTCTGGGACTCATTGTGACGTCGTGGCCTCAGCTCTGAAGTCCGACCCCTCCCATCTCAGAGTGCTGGACCTGAGTAACAACAGAGACCTGAAGGATTCAGGAGTGAAGCTGCTGTGTGAGGGACTGCAGAGTCCAAACTGCAGACTGGAGACTCTGAGGTCAGATCACTGACTGTGTCATTTATTTGGATCATTTCAATCCACATCCTCCATTGTTGCACATTTCAGGATTTATATATTTTCAGTATTTGTCTGAATTTAAATCTCTGGATATTTAATAATTTAGAGATTTGATGTGAACATGTTTTTTTCTGACTGTTGGGGTTTTATGTAGTCAGTTTTGTTATTACATTAATATTACTAATCATGATTAATTAATGTCAAGTCATTGTGTGTTTTTTAATTCAGTGATCCCTCGACTTGAATGGGGCTTGAAGATCACAGAGATTCACAGCTCAGATTCTTTCTGTGGATTTTTGTCCAACGTATTTATTGTCACATTTCAAACAATCCCTCAGACATAAACATGTTCATTAACAAGAGTCTTTTCAGAACATAAATATGCAAAATCAAATCAGTGTTAAATTTAAGCTCATTAACCGTGCTTCTTTTATCATCCTTCATTTTAACAGCAAACAAAATAAAACAGAAACTAAGTTAATATAACAATTAAATTAATCTGAATTTTAGTATTCACTCAATCATTTGTCTTTTGTTTACAATTTAAACAACACAGTTACATTTGTTTTAATATTAATCATCATTTATCGTTATAATTTAATTGTCTCATGTGACCCAGAATGCATCACTCTGAAATAATCAGCCTAAATTAAAGGCAGGTGTTTTTTGAAAATGTTGTGGAATTTTTCCCATCACCAAAGAGTGAAAATAAAGAGTGAGAAGATCTATTCAAAAAGGAACCCCAAGATCGATCTGGTCTCAATGAACATTTATTTGAAGGCAAAATAAAGGTTCGAAGACCCCTCTCTCACACGGTGAGGAGAGAAAGAGGCCCAGAGCAAAGGCAAACATGAAAACTTATATATTTCCATCACACTACACACATCACTCCCCCATCACGCCACATAGAGCCACTCAGTGCCAACAACACGACTATGAGAAAGTGTGCATGTGTGTTAGAGAGTGTCAGTGAAGGAAGGTGTGTGTGTTTATAATATAATACATAAACACCTTTCAGTAGGACACACAAGGACTGTACAACAATCGAGTGTTCACGTGTGTATTTATTTATAACATATAAAAAGTTTACATGTGAGTATGTCTAAAAAGAGTTTCAGAAAGAAAGGGAGAGATGTTGATATGAGCAGAGCCATGATGCTCACAGCTTAAGGACGTTAAATCACAGCAAACAGAGGCGTGTGGTCGGTCACAGTCTGGAGTCTCACTTTAACTTTGTGATTTATAAATAACAGTAAAATAAACAGGAGCTCAACTTTGATCATATATGACTATAAAAACTTCAAGTAGGGCTGAAAAGAAAAGAAAGCTTCCTGTTAAATGTGTTTCTAAGTAACGCTGGTTACGATGACATAACATTACATATGGTAACAAAAACAACACAAATATAAAGAATACACAAACATCTAAAACAGCTTCACTGAACAGACACACTGACAATCACACAAACACAGACAGATATGAAATATATGATGGGATAGTTTTCAGCTTCAACACTTCAAAAAGAAACACAAAGGAGGCAGGTGGGATCAGTCACAGAGTTTATCATTTACAACAAGTTTAGATTGAGTTTTGAAAAAGTTTCTATATCCTGTCAAAGTATTCAGATTTATGAATCATCTTCATGCAGAGATTTCTGATAATGTGGAGAAAAGTTTCAATCTCTTCATGAAGATTAAAACAACGTGCACATGAAGCTTCTGGTTTCCTCTGGTTCTGTTAAGAAGTCTTCTTTTATTCTTTATTCAGATTGAGGGGCTGCAGTTTGTCAGAGATCAGCTGTTCTTCTCTGGCCTCAGCTCTGAAGTCCAACCCCTCCCATCTCAGAGAGCTGGACCTGAGCCACAACAACCTGCCGGATTCAGGAGTGAAGCTGCTGTGTGAGGGACTGCAGAGTCCAAACTGCAGACTGGAGACTCTGAGGTCAGATCACTGACTGTGTCATTTATTTGGATCATTTCAATCCACATCCTCCATTGTTGCACATTTCAGGATTTATATATTTTCAGTATTTGTCTGAATTTAAATCTCTGGATATTTAATAATTTAGAGACTTGATGTGAACATGTTTTTTTCTGACTGTTGGGGTTTTATGTAGTCAGTTTTGTTTTTACATTAATATTGCTAATCATGATTAATTAATGTCAAGTCATTGTGTGTTTTTTAATTCAGTGATCCCTCGACTTGAATGGGGCTTGAAGATCACAGAGATTCACAGCTCAGATTCTTTCTGTGGATTTTTGTCCAACGTATTTATTGTCACATTTCAAACAATCCCTCAGACATAAACATGTTCATTAACAAAAGTCTTTTCAGAACATAAATATGCAAAATCAAATCAGTGTTAAATTTGAGCTCATTAACCGTGCTTCTTTTATCATCCTTCATTTTAATAGCAAACAAAATAAAACAGAAACTAAGTTAATATAACAGTTAAATTAATTAGAATTTTAGTATTCACTCAATCATTTGTCTTTTGTTTACAAGTTAAACAACACAGTCACATTTGTTCAATATTAATCATCATTTATCGTTATAATTTAATTGTCTCATGTGACCCAGAATGCATCACTCTGAAATAATCAGCCTAAATTAAAGGCAGGTGTTTTTTGAAAACTAGCAGGATTTTGAAAGTAGCATCCTCTCTGTTCTCTGTCTTCACCTTAGACAGAATATATGTAGACGCCTCTTTGACTGACGCTGTCTATTGGAGCTCACGTGCAGTGCGGCCGCCATCTTGGATGGGTCTCTTGTCCACCCGCTCTGCATTCATTTCTATTAAGGAAGTTTTATCCTCGATTACAATAATCATCATAACTCCTTGAACTTCTAACAGATTTCCACACGGTTTGGTTTGTTATAAACAGCAGAAATGTAGTTATAATACAGGATGCTTGACTCGTGTTTTCATGCTAGGCTATGGCTTCAAGGTTCAAGGTTCTTTATTGTCAAATATGCTCCATGTTAAACATACAGCACAGATGAAATTGCAATCCCCCCCAACCCCCAGTGCAAACCTGCAGTGCATAAAAAGAGCACTAAAAAAACTAGCAATACCATACAACAAATAACTTAACTAAAGACATTTGGACAACAGATAACGAACAACAGACAATAGACAGATGGCACCTGTGACTGGCAGTGCCACGGCTCGCTCTCTATTTTGTAGATTATTGATGATTATTGTTTCACTATATGTGATCTTAGCAGCCCAGATGACAAATGGAAGTGTCCTGGCTTTACTAACCTATGATCGGGACTCTTTATTTCGTATCAAAGTGTCATTGGAGGACATGTTTCATACCTGGGACCGTTACAAACAGGCATTTCCGCCTCCGTTTGAAATCCATCCCGACTCACAGGACTACTTGATGCTGTATCGGGTGCCAGGAAAGACCCGCAGGAGATCCAGGAGATCCAGAAAAAGAGGCTCTCGGTCCGGTATCCAAGTAAAGCGAAGATGTGCTGCGGCTGCCGGGGGCTCCGTCGTCTTCGGCTGCCGGGACCACGCTCGGTTCCTGCGCCAGATCCCTCTCCTCGATGTGTGCGTCAGCATGTCCTCGCTGCCGCCTGCCCGCACTTCAACAACTGTCCTGGACCCTTCGCAGTGCTGGAGCCATGGTCAGGGGTTTTCATCGCCATCGCCTACTTCCGTGTTTATGCCGGCTTTTCCAGCATGGACCAGCTGGAGCTCACGTGACCGCTGGATGTGCCTTCGTCCAATCCCGCTCCTCAACACGGACACTACCTCCGAGACGTCAATCCATGTCGGCCTATTGAATGCTCGTTCAATTGCGAACAAGTCTCATTCACTAAACGATCTTTTTACAAGAGAAAACCTGGATATTATGTGTCTTTCAGAGACATGGCAGAGAGATGAAGAGTTCATTCATTTAAATGATCTCTGTCCACCTGGCTGCTCTGCTGTCGGGAAGCCCCGCCCCTGTCGCCGTGGTGGTGGCCTGGCCATTGTTCACAGGGAGGTCCAAAAATGCAAACTGATCCAGTCCCAAGATTTCTCTTTGAATCACAGATGGTTAAGATGGGTTCCTCATCCCCTTTTTACTGTGTGTTGATCTACCGTCCTCCTGGCCCTGCCGCTGTCTTCTTAAAGGATTTTAGTGACTTCTTGTCCTCTATTATAAAGCTGGACTCTGTTTTAATCCTTGGGGATTTTAACCTTCATGTTGATGACAGCTCGTCTTCCCCTGCAATGGAACTTCTAACATTGACTGAAACTTTTAATTTTGAGCAGCATGTTTCTGAGCCCACTCACCAAAAAGGCCATATTTTAGACTTAGTTTTTACGCTTGGCCTAGACATTTTAAACCTGTCTGTAAATGATGTTCATTTGAGTGATCATAGTCTTGTTCTGTTTGATCTGCACTTTTGTCCTGAGCCCAAGCCTTCAACAGTCAGGTCTCAGAGGCGTGTTATCACTGCTAATACTGCAGATAGTTTTTCTCATTTATTTGATCCTGTCTTGGTCATGAACTGTCTCGATGTGGATGATCTCACTCACTGTTTTAACAATCACTGTGTAGAAATTCTGAACCAGGTGGCTCCTGTTAAAACAAACTCCTCTACCAGGGAAAAAGCTCGCCCGTGGACTAATGAAGACATCCTAAATCTAAAGAGACTATGTCGAAAGACTGAACGCCTGTGGAAATCCACTAACCTTGAGGTGCACAGGCTCTACCTCAGGGACCTTGTGTCTTCATACAATGTGATGGTCGAAAATGCCAGATCCGAGTATATCCACCAACTGGTAGCACTAAATAAGAAAAACCCCAAAGTGTTATTTGAAACGATAAACTCACTTGTATGTCCTGCTGCCCCAGTTACCCCCGTGTTTTGTGAAGCTGACAGCAATGCCTTTTTGAGATTCTTCACAAACAAGATAAAGATAATCAAGGACAACATCCCGCCCCCTCTTCGTGTTACCCCTGCTGTTTCTGAGCCTGTCTCCAGCTTGTGGTCCTTGTTTAGGACTGTGACGGTTGCTGATATTTCAGCAGTGGTGTCTAAGATGAAGCCCTCCTCTTGCTCATCTGACGTCCTTCCCTGTAGGCTTTTAAAAAAAGTGTTTGGGGAAATCGGCCCGTGTGTGACCAAAATGGTTAACCTGTCTTTGTCCACTGGTGTGTTTCCTACTGCATTCAAACATGCCATAGTGGAGCCATTACTAAAAAAAGCAGGCCTAGACCAAACAGATCTTAATAGCTTTAGGCCTATTTCTAAGCTTCCTTTCATGTCAAAGATCCTTGAGAAGGTGGTCTGTAATCAGTTGACCCTTTTCCTGGATCAAAGCAGCATCCATGAACCGCTTCAGTCCGGTTTCCGTAAGCAACACTCCACGGAAACGGCCTTACTGAAAGTGTCCAGCGACATTATGATGGCTGCTGACTCTGGAAAGTTCACGGTCCTGGTTCTCTTGGACCTGTCCGCAGCTTTCGACACTGTAGACCATCAGATACTGCTGAGAAGACTGAGGGATCAAGTTGGACTGTCGGGTTCAGTTCTAAAATGGTTCTCTTCTTATCTAACTGGACAAAGCTTCAATGTAACAGCCAACCAAATAAGGTCGGAGTCTGCGGACCTGCTGTGTGGAGTGCCTCAAGGTTCCGTCTTGGGTCCTGTCTTGTTTTTGCTGTATTTGATCCCTCTAGGAGAGATCATACGAAGGTTCGATGATGTTTCTTTCCACCTATTTGCTGACGATATCCAGCTGTACTGCTCTTTTAAGCCGTCCGAGATCCAGAAGCTGAGCTCCCTACGTCTTTGTCTGATGGAAATCAAACAATGGCTCAGCGAAAATTCTCTGCAGCTCAATGCTGAGAAAACAGAAACATTGATTCTCGCCCCTGATGACTCAATTCCAGGGATTAAGCAGTTCTTGGGGGACCTAGGCCAGTCCGTGAAGCCTAGTCTTAGAAACCTGGGAGTTATTTTCGACAAAGACATGTCTTTAGTCCAGCACTGTAAACAGCTGTCAAGGAACTGCTTCTTTCAACTGAGGAAGATCTCCAAACTTAGAAACATGGTTTCGCAGAATGATTTGGAGCTCATTATCCATGCCTTTGTGTCTTCACGTTTAGACTATTGCAATAGTTTGTTTTCTTGTCTTAACAAGAAAGAGCTCTCTAGACTGCAATTAATTCAAAATTCTGCAGCAAGAATTCTGACCCGCACAAATAGGAGGTCCCACATATCCCCTGTTCTGAAAGACCTTCACTGGCTGCCAGTGTCTTTTAGGTTCAGGTTTAAAATCCTGGTTCTGGCCTTCAGAGCCCTACATGGTCAGGCTCCCTCTTACCTTAGTGAGCTGATCCAGCTTTACGCTCCTGTGCGAGCGCTGAGGTCTATGGATCAGAACCTGATGAAGGTCCCTCGAGCTCATTATCACACTAGAGGTGACCGGTCTTTCCAGGTCGTTGCTCCGAGCCTCTGGAATGAACTTCCATCATCCTTGCGCTCAATTGATTCAGTTGTCACTTTCAAGAGTCAACTGAAAACGTTTTTATTTGTCCAGGCTTTTAATTAGTCTCTTTTAGGGCTGCTATGATTTTTGTACTGTCTGTGTATTGCTTGTGATGTTTTTAAACCCTGTTTGTGAAGCACTTTGTGGCCCCTGCCTGCGAAAAGTGCTATATAAATAAATTTTACTTACTTACTTACAGACAAGGGCACTTGTGAGTGTTCCACTATGAGGTAGTATGTGGATAAATTACTATGAGGTAGAATGTAGATAAATTACAGTATTAACAATATAAACGGAGTGCAGATAAGTTACAAAGTTAAAAAGTGAGGTCGTGTGCAAATAGTGCAAATAGCATAAACAATACAATAAACAATACAATAACGGCTGTGCAGAGTTTTAGGGTGCGTGAATTAGTGGAGCACGCGGGGGGTGGAGGTGGAGGGGGGTGATGCCAGGACCTGTAGGGGCAGACTGTGGCAGGATGAAAGGGGGGGATGGAGGGCAGAGGGGGCAGAGGGGTGAAGGAGGGTAGAGAACTGAGGGCAGAGGGTGGGAGGAGGCGGAGGGGGGATGGAGGCAGGGGCAGGAAAGGGGATGAGTGGACGAATGGGGGGGAGAGCAGGGAGGGAGTTGAGTCTCCTGACAGCCTGGTGGAATAAACTGTTCTTGAGCCTGCTGGTACGGGCACGGAGACTCTGCAGTCTCCTCCCAGATGGCAGCAGGCTGAAGAGGCTGTAGGACGGGTGGGTGGGGTCACCTGCGATCCTGGTGGCTTTGCGGGTGAGACGTGAGTTGTAAATGTCCAGAAGGGGGGGAAGAGAGACACCAATGATCTTCTCAGCTACTCTCACGATGCGCTGCAGAGACTTACGGCAGGACACGGTGCAGGCGCCGTACCACACGGTGATGCAGCTGGACATGATGCTCTCAATGGTGCCTCTGTAGAACGTGTGCAGGATGGAGGATGGGGCTCTTGCTCTCCTCAGTTTGCGGAGGAAGTAAAGGCGCTGATTAGCTTTTTTGGCCAGTGATGCAGAGTTCAGGCTCCAGGACAGGTCTTCGGAGATGTGCACACCCAGGAACTTGGTGCTGCTCACCCTCTCCACTGCAGCACCGTCGATGGTCAGAGGAGCATGCTGGGTGTGCGTTCTCCTGAAGTCCACAACAATCTCCTTCGTCTTCTCCACGTTCAGATGGAGATTATTGTCCTTGCACCACAAGGCCAGCCTGCTCACCTCACTCCTGTAGATTGACTCATCGTTGTTGTTGATGAGACCCACCACAGTCGTGTCGTCCGCAAACTTAACGAAGAGGTTGGAGCTGGAAGATGGGGCGCAGTCATGGGTCAGCAGAGTGAAGAGGAGGGGGCTCAGCACACATCCTTGGGGGGCCCCCGTGTTCATCATGATGGTGCTGGAGGTGTTGCTGCCGACCCGAACTGCCTGTGGTCTCCCTGTCAGGAAGTCCAGCAGCCAGTTGCACATGGGGGTGCTTAGGCCCAGGATGTCCAGTTTGTGGATGAGCTGCTGCGGGATGATAGTGTTGAATGCTGAGCTGAAGTCGATGAACAGCATTCTGACGTGGGCGTCCTTGGTCTCCAGGTGGGTGAGGGCTGAGTGGAGGGCAGTGGAGATGGCGTCGTCGGTCGATCGGTTAGGCCGATATGCAAACTGGTAGGGGTCCAGGGTGGAGGGGAGGGCAGACTTGATGTGCTGCATGACCAGCCGCTCGAAGCACTTCATGAGGATGGGGGTTAGTGCGACCGGGCGGTAGTCATTGTAGCAGGATGGAGACGGCTTCTTGGGGACCGGGATGATGGTGGTGGCTTTGAAGCATGTGGGGACAACAGCTTGGCTCAGTGACGTGTTGAAGATGTCGGTGAGGACATCTGTGAGCTCCTCAGCACAGTCTCTCAGGACACGACCTGGGATGTTGTCAGGACCTGGCGCTTTCCGTGCATTTGTTCTCTGGAGGGATCGCTTCACGCTATCCCGGGAAAGCGTCAGTACCTGGTCGCCAGGAGAAGGTGGCGTCTTCTGTGCTGGAGTGCTGTTGTCTGCCTCAAAGCGAGCAAAGAAGTTGTTGAGGTTGTTTAGCAGAGAGGTGGAGCTGTCACAGGTCTGCGGAGGGGGCTTGTAGTCCGTGATGGTCTGGACCCCCCGCCACAGGTTCCTGGTGTCTCTGCTGTCGGTGAACCGGTCTGAGATCCTCCTGGAGTATTGCCTCCTGGCCAATCTGATGCCTCGTGACAGGTTGGCCCTGGCAGTCCTTAGGCCCACCGCGTCCCCAGCTCTGAAGGCAGTGTTCCTGGCCTTCAGGAGCCTGTGGACTTCACCTGTCAGCCATGGCTTCTGATTGGCCCGAATGGTGAAGGTCTTGGTGACCGTGACATCGTCCATGCACTTTTCCATGTAGGACGTGACGGTCTCTGTGTACTCCTGGAGGTCGGTGATGTTGTTGTTGGTGGCCGCCTGTTTAAACATGTGCCAGTCAGTGGTGGAGAAGCAGTCCTGGAGTGCTTCTGTGGACCCCTCAGGCCACACCCGTACCTGCCTCCTAACTGGTTTGGTGACTTTAACCAGTGGCCTGTATGCTGGCATTAGCATAACAGTGGTGTGGTCTGAGGCTCCGAGGTGGGGGAGGGGGAGGGCTTTGTAGGCCCCTTTGTTTACAGTGTAAACATTGTCCAGAATATTGTTACCTCTAGTGGGAAACTTGATGTGACCATGAAGTTGTGGAAGCACACTCTTGGGGTTTGCGTGGTTGAAGTCCCCAGCCAGGATGAGAAAAGCATCAGGGTGTGCTGTCTGCTGCTCACTGATGTGTTTGTGGAGATAATTCAGAGCCTCACTCCTGTTGTTGGTGGAGCCAGGAGGGATGTAAATTGCTACCAGCAATATGGCACTAAATTCCCTCGGCAGGTAGAATGGCCGGCATTTAATAACCATAAACTCCACAACTGGTGAGCAGTGCTTACATACTACCACCGCGTTTCGGCACCAGGCATCACTGATGTAAACACACAGACCCCCGCCGCGAGTTTTTCCACCCTCGACGAGCTCTCTGTCTGCCCGGTAGCATGTTAGCCCGGCTAGCTGAATAGCATGGTCCGGAACACTGTCATTAAGCCATGTCTCGGCAAAAACAAAAACACAACACTCACTCACAGTCCTGGAAGTTGTTCGGAGTAAGCGGATATAATCCAGTTTATTGTCCAGCGAGCGTACGTTGGCCAGAGTGATGGTCGGGATAGCCGGCCGGTGAGGGCTAGCCTCTAGCCTAGCCCGGCTACCTCCACGCTTCCCCCTCTTCTGCTTCCTTGTATTCCGACAGTGGCGCTTCCACTGTGGGCTGGTTGCAGGAGTGGGGGGTTAGATAGATAGATAGATAGATAGATAGATAGATAGATACTTTATTGATCCCGAGGGAAATTCAAGGCATCCAGTAGCAGTATACAGACAGGCAGGACACAAGACATTAGTTACAATACACACCCGCTGTCGCCCCTCCCCTCTGTATACAAAATCCCCCAAACAAGATATAGCAGCCCCTATGTGACTAAGAATAAACATAATTATATGTTAAACCTGTGCAGTTAGCATTAGCAGTTAGACTTAAAACTAATATAGCATAATGTACATAACCTGTGAGGAGAGAAAAACATGTGTTGGTTAAAAGAGACCTGAGAAAAACATGTGTTGGTTAAAAGAGACCTGTAAACAGTTAAAGAGCCTTAGAAACAAAGTGCTGACCTTTAGAAACTAGTTACATGTGCATGTACAGAGGTGTTTGAGCTTATGCCAGAGGTGTGAGTACAGTCGTTAAACAGTCAATGCAGGAATGTAAATTGGCTCACCAACTTAAAGGAGCAGTGATTTGCATTAAGTGTCCTAGACAATATGGTGAAACCAGGAGTGGTTAGGGTGATTATCGTTAAGTACCCAACTATTGAGGAGCAGATTAGCATTAAGTGTTGAAGACAATAGAGTGAAACTTGACCTAATTAGGGTGATCATGTCAACCCTTACAGATGTAGCATAACACAACAGTAGGATGAGACCAGACATGATTAGGGTGATTATCTTTAAAGTGACCAGTGCTCAGTAAAGTGACTATCAATATGCATTACAGTGTCCAACTGGGGGCTGACTCTGAGGTCAGCAGTGCAGATGAGGAGTGAGAAAAAAGTGAAAAAAGAGTCCAGGGATCACCGTGCGCTTCTTTCCTGCCGTGACAGTGAAGTGTTATACAGTCTTATTGCCAGGGGGACGAAAGAGTTCTTGAGTCTGTCCGTGGAGCACGACTGTGACAGCAGTCTTTCGCTGAACATGCTCCTCTGACCGGTGAAGGTGCTGTGCAGAGGGTGGTGTGTGTTGTCCATGATGGAGAGCATTTTGTCCAGAGACCTCCTCTCTACCACTGTCACCAGTGAGTCCAGCTCTGTACCCACCACAGAGCCGGCCCTCCTCACCAGTCTGTCCAGGCGTGCTGCGTCCCTCTTCTTGCAGCTTCCTCCCCAGCACACCACTGCGTAGAAGAGGACGCTGGACACCACAGACTGGTAGAACATCTGCAGCAGCTTTTTGCAGATGTTGAAGGACCCCAGCCTTCTCAGGAAGTACAGACGGCTCTGTCCCTTCCTGCAGGTAGTGTCCATGTTAGGCGACCAGTCCAGCTTGTCATCCAGCTGCAGCCCCAGGTACCCGTAGGTCGTGACCACCTCCACATCGACCCCGCCGATGGAAACAGGTTCTAGATGTGGTTTCTTCCTTCGGAAGTCCACCACCATCTCCTTGGTCTTGGAGATGTTTAGCTGCAGATGGTTGGCACTGCACCACGTCACAAAGTCCTCGATCAGGCTCCTGTACTCCTCCTCCTGTCCATCCCTGACACAAGCAACTATCACAGTGTCGTCCGAGTATTTCTGCATGTGGCAGAGCTCAGAGTTGTACTGGAAGTCCGAGGTGTACAGGGTGAACAGGACGGGGGAGAGCACGGTCCCCTGTGGTGCTCCGGTGCTGCTGACCACAGTGTCAGATGTGCAGTCCTTCAGTCTGACGTACTGTGGTCTCTCTGTGAGGTAGTCCGTGATCCACCTCACCAGGTGCGAGTCCACCCTCATCTCGGTCAGCTTGTCTCTCAGTAGGAGGGGATGGATGGTGTCGAAAGCGCTTGAGAAATCAAAGAACATGATTCTCATCACGCTGCTCCCTTTGTCCAGATGAGAGTAAGCCCTGTGTAGAAGACAGAGGATGGCATCGTCCACGCCCACCTTTGCCTGGTATGCAAACTGCAGGGGATCCTGTGCGTGTTGTACCTGGGGTCTGAGGTGTTGGAGCAGCAGCCGTTCGAAGGTCTTCATAACGTGGGATGTCAGAGCGATTGGTCTGAAGTCGCCTGGCTCACTGGGGTTCTTCTTCTTGGGGACAGGGGTGAGGCACGAGGTCTTCCAGAGCACAGGAACCTTCCCGAGCCGCAGGCTCATGTTGAAGATGTGCTGAAGTGGCTCCCCCAGCTCAGCAGAGCAGGCCTTTAGCATCCTGGGACACACCTTGTCTGGGCCTGCTGCCTTCCTGGGGCGGAGTCTCTTCAGCTCCTTGCTCACCTGGTCTCTGGTGATGGTGGGGAGGGGGGATGGATTGTCACTGGAGGTTGTATCTGTTCTGGTCGAGGTGTTGGGGGGAGTGAGAGGGGGGGAGGGCGTGTGTAGAGGGGTGCTGGGGGGGGGGGGGGGGTGAGCGGGGGGGAGGGGGTGTGTAGAGGGGGGGAGGGGGTGTGTAGAGGGGTGCTGGGGGGACAGGCACTGGCTGCAGCGACGGGGCTGTCGAACCTGTTAAAAAACAAGTTGAGCTGGTTTGCTCTCTCAGGGTCCCCGTCTTCTGCGTTGTTGTTTTTCTTTTTGCAGCCTGTGATGGTCTTCATGCCCTCCCAGACCTCTCTCATGTTATTCTTCTGCAGCTTCTGTTCTACCTTCCTTCTGTACTCCTCCTTTGCCTCTCGGAGTCTGACCTTGAGTTCCCCCTGCACCCGCTTCAGCTCTGCCTGGTCTCCCTCCTTGAATGCCCTTTTCTTCCTGTTAAGGATCTCCTTGACATCGCTGGTGATCCAGGGCTTATTATTCGGGAAGCAGCGCACAGTTTTAGTGGGAACCACAACGTCCATGCAGAAGTTCATGTAGTCAGTTGTGCAGTGTGTGACCCCCTCAATGTCATCACCATGGGTCTCTTGTAGGGCACTCCAGTCAGTGGTCTCAAAACAGTCTCTGAGAGCCTCCTCTGCCTCAGGAGACCACTTTCTGAAGGCGTGTGTTGTTACCGGTTGTCTCTGGATCTTAGTCTTGTACTGTGGCTTGAGTAGGACCAGGTTGTGATCGGACTTCCCCAGAGGTGGTAGGGGGGTGGCAGTGCAGGACTATAATACATAAACACCTTTCAGTAGGACACACAAGGACTGTACAACAATCGAGTGTTCACGTGTGTATTTATTTATAACATATAAAAAGTTTACATGTGAGTATGTCTAAAAAGAGTTTCAGAAAGAAAGGGAGAGATGTTGATATGAGCAGAGCCATGATGCTCACAGCTTAAGGACGTTAAATCACAGCAAACAGAGGCGTGTGGTCGGTCAGTCTGGAGTCTCACTTTAACTTTGTGATTTATAAATAACAGTAAAATAAACAGGAGCTCAACTTTGATCATATATGATTATAAAAACTTCAAGTAGGGCTGAAAAGAAAAGAAAGCTTCCTGTTAAATGTGTTTCTAAGTAACGCTGACTACGATGACATAACATTATATATGGTTAAAAAAAACAACACAAATATAAAGAAATACACAAACATCTAATACAGCTTCACTGAACAGACACACTGACAATCACACAAACACAGACAGATATGAAATATATGATGGGATAGTTTTCAGCTTCAACACTTCAAAAAGAAACACAAAGGAGGCAGGTGGGATCAGTCACAGAGTTTATCATTTACAACAAGTTTAGATTGAGTTTTGAAAAAGTTTCTATATCCTGTCAAAGTATTCAGATTTATGAATCATCTTCATGCAGAGATTTCTGATAATGTGGAGAAAAGTTTCAAACTCTTCATGAAGATTAAAACAACGTGCACATGAAGCTTCTGGTTTCCTCTGGTTCTGTTAAGAAGTCTTCTTTTATTCTTTATTCAGATTGGAGGGCTGCAGTTTGTCAGAGATCAGCTGTTCTTCTCTGGCCTCAGCTCTGAAGTCCAACCCCTCCCATCTCAGAGAGCTGGACCTGAGTGACAACACCAAGCTGCAGGATTCAGGAGTGAAGCTGCTGTGTGAGGGACTGCAGAGTCTAAACTGCAGACTGGAGACTCTGATGTAAGATCACTGACTGTGTCATTTATTTGGATCATTTCAATCCACATCCTCCATTGTTGCACATTTCAGGATTTATATATTTTCAGTATTTGTCTGAATTTAAATCTCTGGATATTTAATAATTTAGAGATTTGATGTGAACATGTTTTTTTCTGACTGTTGGGGTTTTATGTAGTCAGTTTTGTTATTACATTAATATTACTAATCATGATTAATTAATGTCAAGTCATTGTGTGTTTTTTAATTCAGTGATCCCTCGACTTGAATGGGGCTTGAAGATCACAGAGATTCACAGCTCAGATTCTTTCTGTGGATTTTTGTCCAACGTATTTATTGTCACATTTCAAACAATCCCTCAGACATAAACATGTTCATTAACAAAAGTCTTTTCAGAACATAAATATGCAAAATCAAATCAGTGTTAAATTTGAGCTCATTAACCGTGCTTCTTTTATCATCCTTCATTTTAACAGCAAACAAAATAAAACAGAATCTAAAGCCTGGTTCACACAGCAGGATAATTACACAGATTTTGGCCCCGATTCTCCCCTTCTGATAATCTTAAGGACGCCCCGATCATCATAAGATAATCTTATCAGATCATCCTGCCGTGTGTGGTGTGTTCAGACCGCTCTCGTCTGGTCGTAAGAATGTCGGGACCGCTCCGATCTCAAATCGGGGAAATTCAACATGTTGGATTGTTTTGGCCTGATTTCTCATCACGTGTGGTTTTTCCCCCCCGAGGATGAAACGAGCATGAGCCTGTTGACTGTGACGCGTAGCCAATCAGAAAGCGAGGTGACGTAGTGGTGAGGAAACACCGAAACAATAACTAGTCACCTCCATATCGTCATGTAGCAAGTACAGCTCATGCTCCCGTTGTCTCCACTCTGTGACCGACGCCTCTTTTTAAAACGTGTTTTTCAGATAAAAACAGCACAAACGATCCCTGTTACATCCTCTTCATCCGTTTGTTGACTCTGGAATCACGTTTCATCTCCAGAGGTTTTGCGAGGTTTCCCGTCTGATCGGGGGATGTTTGCGAGTGAAATCGGTTCATGTGTGGTGTGTTGATGTTGCTGTGTGGCTGCACACCACACACTGTACGACCAAAACTGTAAAACCTCCGATTATTTATCACCATGTGTGTGCTCTCTCAAGTTTTGGAAATCGGCCGACAATTTTAAAATCCTGCCGTGTGAACCAGCCTGAAGTTAATTAACAATTTAATTAATCAGAATTTAGTAGTCACTCAGTTCTTTCTGTTTTGTTTACAGTTTAAACAAAACAGTTTCATTTGTTTTAATATTAATCATCATTTATCGTTATAATTTAATTGTCTCATGTGACCCAGAATGCATCACTCTGAAATAATCTGCCTAAATTAAAGGCAGGTGTTTTTTGAAAACTAGCAGGATTTTGAAAGTAGCATCCTCTCTGTTCTCTGTCTTCACCATAGACATAATATACGTAGACGCCTCATTGACTGACGCTGTCTATTCGAGCTAAAAGACGTATGCTAGGCTATGGCTTATTGATAAATGTAAAGATTTAATTTGAATTTATTTTTGTGAAAAAACAAGTATGATTGTTCATTTGAATTCATTTCTTCCAGAAGACTCTCCCTCTCTGTAAGAAATTGTTTGGCATATTATAGCACTTCATATGTGCAGACACACATTCTTATTTGTTACCCGTAACATCAGTGCAAGTGTGCATGTGTGTAAGAGAGTGTCAGTGAAGGAAGGTGTGTGTGTTTATAATATAATACATAAACACCTTTCAGTAGGACACACAAGGACTGTACAACAATCGAGTGTTCACGTGTGTATTTATTTATAACATATAAAAAGTTTACATGTGAGTATGTCTAAAAAGAGTTTCAGAAAGAAAGGGAGAGATGTTGATATGAGCAGAGCCATGATGCTCACAGCTTAAGGACGTTAAATCACAGCAAACAGAGGCGTGTGGTCGGTCACAGTCTGGAGTCTCACTTTAACTTTGTGATTTATAAATAACAGTAAAATAAACAGGAGCTCAACTTTGATCATATATGACTATAAAAACTTCAAGTAGGGCTGAAAAGAAAAGAAAGCTTGCTGTTAAATGTGTTTCTAAGTAACGCTGGTTACGATGACATAACATTATATATGGTAACAAAAACAACACAAATATAAAGAAATACACAAAGATCTAAAACAGCTTCACTGAACAGACACACTGACAATCACACAAACACAGACAGATATGAAATATATGATGGGATAGTTTTCAGCTTCAACACTTCAAAAAGAAACACAAAGGAGGCAGGTGGGATCAGTCACAGAGTTTATCATTTACAACAAGTTTAGATTGAGTTTTGAAAAAGTTTCTATATCCTGTCAAAGTATTCAGATTTATGAATCATCTTCATGCAGAGATTTCTGATAATGTGGAGAAAAGTTTCAAACTCTTCATGAAGATTAAAACAACGTGCTCATGAAGCTTCTGGTTTCCTCTGGTTCTGTTAAGAAGTCTTCTTTTATTCTTTATTCAGATTGTGGAGCTGCAGTTTGTCAGAGATCAGCTGTTCTTCTCTGGCCTCAGCTCTGAAGTCCAACCCCTCCCATCTCAGAGTGCTGGACCTGGGCGGGAACAACCTGCCGGATTCAGGAGTGAAGCTGCTGTGTGAGGGACTGCAGAGTCCAAACTGCAGACTGGAGACTCTGAGGTCAGATCACTGACTGTGTCATTTATTTGGATCATTTCAATCCACATCCTCCATTGTTGCACATTTCAGGATTTATATATTTTCAGTATTTGTCTGAATTTAAATCTCTGGATATTTAATAATTTAGAGACTTGATGTGAACATGTTTTTTTCTGACTGTTGGGGTTTTATGTAGTCAGTTTTGTTATTACATTAATATTACTAATCATGATTAATTAATGTCAAGTCATTGTGTGTTTTTTAATTCAGTGATCCCTCGACTTGAATGGGGCTTGAAGATCACAGAGATTCACAGCTCAGATTCTTTCTGTGGATTTTTGACCAACGTATTTATTGTCACATTTCAAACAATCCCTCAGACATAAACATGTTCATTAACAAAAGTCTTTTCAGAACATAAATATGCAAAATCAAATCAGTGTTAAATTTGAGCTCATTAACCGTGCTTCTTTTATCATCCTTCATTTTAACAGCAAACAAAATAAAACAGAATCTAAAGCCTGGTTCACACAGCAGGATAATTACACAGATTTTGGCCCCGATTCTCCCCTTCTGATAATCTTAAGGACGCCCCGATCATCATAAAATAATCTTATCAGATCATCCTGCCGTGTGTGGTGTGTTCAGACCGCTCTCGTCTGGTCGGAAGAATGTCGGGACCGCTCCGATCTCAAATCGGGGAAATTCAACATGTTGGATTGTTTTGGCCTGATTTCTCATCACATGTGGTTTTTCCCCCCCGAGGAGAAAACGAGCAGGAGCCTGTTGACTGTGACGCGTAGCCAATCAGAAAGCGAGGTGACGTAGTGGCGAGGAAACACCGAAACAACAGCTAGTCACCTCCATATTATCATGTAGCAAGTACAGCTCATGCTCCCGTTGTCTCCACTCTGTGACCGACGCCTCTTTTTAAAACGTGTTTTTCAGATAAAAACAGCACAAACGATCCCTGTTACATCCTCTTCATCCGTTTGTTGACTCTGGAATCATGTTTGATCTCCAGAGGTTTTGCGAGGTTTCCCGTCTGATCGGGGGACGTTTGCGAGTGAAATCAGTTGGTGTGTGGTGTGTTGATGTTGCTGTGTGGCTGCACACCACACACTGTACGACCAAAACTGTAAAACCTCCGATTATTTATCACCATGTGTGTGCTCTCTCAAGTTTTGGAAATCGGCCGACAATTTTAAAATCCTGCCGTGTGAACCAGCCTGAAGTTAATTAACAATTTAATTAATCTGAATTTAGTATTCACTCAGTTCTTTCTGTTTTATTTACAATTTAAACAACACAGTTTCATTTGTTTTGATATGAATCATCATTTATCGTTATAATTTAATTGTCTCATGTGACCCAGAATGCATCACTCTGAAATAATCTGCCTAAATTAAAGGCAGGTGTTTTTTGAAAACTAGCAGGATTTTGAAAGTAGCATCCTCTCTGTTCTCTGTCTTCACCATAGACATAATATACGTAGACGTCTCATCGACTGACGCTGTCTATTGGAGCTAAAAGACATATGCTAGGCTATGGCTTATTGATAAACGTATAAATTAATTAATTTGAACTTATTTTTGTGAAAAAACAAGTATGATTGTTCATTTAACTTCATTTCTTCCAGAAGACTCTCCCTCTCTGTAAGAAATTGTTTGGCATCTTATAGCACTTCATATGTGCAGACACACATTCTTGTTGTTACCCATAACATCAGTGCAAGTGTGCATGTGTGTAAGAGAGTGTCAGTGAAGGAAGGTGTGTGTGTTTATAATATAATACATAAACACCTTTCAGTAGGACACACAAGGACTGTACAACAATCGAGTGTTCACGTGTGTATTTATTTATAACATATAAAAAGTTTACATGTGAGTATGTCTAAAAAGAGTTTCAGAAAGAAAGGGAGAGATGTTGATATGAGCAGAGCCATGATGCTCACAGCTTAAGGACGTTAAATCACAGCAAACAGAGGCGTGTGGTCGGTCACAGTCTGGAGTCTCACTTTAACTTTGTGATTTATAAATAACAGTAAAATAAACAGGAGCTCAACTTTGATCATATATGATTATAAAAACTTCAAGTAGGGCTGAAAAGAAAAGAAAGCTTCCTGTTAAATGTGTTTCTAAGTAACGCTGGTTACGATGACATAACATTATATATGGTAAAAAAAACAACACAAATATAAAGAAATACACAAAGATCTAAAACAGCTTCACTGAACAGACACACTGACAATCACACAAACACAGACAGATATGAAATATATGATGGGATAGTTTTCAGCTTCAACACTTCAAAAAGAAACACAAAGGAGGCAGGTGGGATCAGTCACAGAGTTTATCATTTACAACAAGTTTAGATTGAGTTTTGAAAAAGTTTCTATATCCTGTCAAAGTATTCAGATTTATGAATCATCTTCATGCAGAGATTTCTGATAATGTGGAGAAAAGTTTCAATCTCTTCATGAAGATTAAAACAACGTGCTCATGAAGCTTCTGGTTTCCTCTGGTTCTGTTAAGAAGTCTTCTTTTATTCTTTATTCAGATTGAGGGGCTGCAGTTTGTCAGAGATCAGCTGTTCTTCTCTGGCCTCAGCTCTGAAGTCCAACCCCTCCCATCTCAGAGAGCTGGACCTGAGTAACAACAACCTGCCGGATTCAGGAGTGAAGCTGCTGTGTGAGGGACTGCAGAGTCCAAACTGCAGACTGGAGACTCTGAGGTCAGATCACTGACTGTGTCATTTATTTGGATCATTTCAATCCACATCCTCCATTGTTGCACATTTCAGGATTTATATATTTTCAGTATTTGTCTGAATTTAAATCTCTGGATATTTAATAATTTAGAGACTTGATGTGAACATGTTTTTTTCTGACTGTTGGGGTTTTATGTAGTCAGTTTTGTTATTACATTAATATTACTAATCATGATTAATTAATGTCAAGTCATTGTGTGTTTTTTAATTCAGTGATCCCTCGACTTGAATGGGGCTTGAAGATCACAGAGATTCACAGCTCAGATTCTTTCTGTGGATTTTTGTCCAACGTATTTATTGTCACATTTCAAACAATCCCTCAGACATAAACATGTTCATTAACAAAAGTCTTTTCAGAACATAAATATGCAAAATCAAATCAGTGTTAAATTTGAGCTCATTAACCGTGCTTCTTTTATCATCCTTCATTTTAACAGCAAACAAAATAAAACAGAATCTAAAGCCTGGTTCACACAGCAGGATAATTACACAGATTTTGGCCCCGATTCTCCCCTTCTGATAATCTTAAGGACGCCCCGATCATCATAAGATAATCTTATCAGATCATCCTGCCGTGTGTGGTGTGTTCAGACCGCTCTCGTCTGGTCGGAAGAATGTCGGGACCGCTCCGATCTCAAATCGGGGAAATTCAACATGTTGGATTGTTTTGGCCTGATTTCTCATCACGTGTGGTTTTTCCCCCCCGAGGATGAAACGAGCAGGAGCCTGTTGACTGTGACGGGTAGCCAATCAGAAAGCGAGGTGACGTAGTGGTGAGGAAACACCGAAACAACAGCTAGTCACCTCCATATCATCATGTAGCAAGTACAGCTCATGCTCCCGTTGTCTCCACTCTGTGACCGACGCCTCTTTTTAAAACGTGTTTTTCAGATAAAAACAGCACAAACGATCCCTGTTACATCCTCTTCATCCGTTTGGTGACTCTGGAATCACGTTTGATCTCCAGAGGTTTTGCGAGGTTTCCCGTCTCTGTGCTCTCTCAAGTTTTGGAAATCAGCTGACAATTTTAAAATCTTGCCGTGTGAACCAGCCTGAAGTTAATTAACAATTTAATTTATCTGAATTTAGTATTCACTCAGTTCTTTCTGTTATGTTTACAGTTTAAACAAAACTGTTTCATTTGTTTTAATATTAATCATCATTTATCGTTATAATTTAATCGTCTCATGTGACCCAGAATGCATCACTCTGAAATAATCAGCCTAAATAAAGTACATTTAAAACAGTTAAATAAGACAAAGTGAAGGATCATGCATTATCTTTATTCTTCTTTTATTCTTTATTCAGATTGTGGAACTGCAGTTTGTCAGAGATCAGCTGTTCTTCTCTGGCCTCAGCTCTGAAGTCCAACCCCTCCCATCTCAGAGAGCTGGACCTGGGCGGGAACAACCTGCAGGATTCAGGAGTGACGCTGCTGTGTGAGGGACTGCAGAGTCTAAACTGCAGACTGGAGACTCTGAGGTCAGATCACTGACTGTGTCATTTATTTGGATGATTTCAATCCACATCCTCCATTGTTGCACATTTCAGGATTTATATATTTTCAGTATTTGTCTGAATTTAAATCTCTGGATATTTAATAATTTAGAGATTTGATGTGAACATGTTTTTTTCTGACTGTTGGGGTTTTATGTAGTCAGTTTTGTTATTACATTAATATTACTAATCATGATTAATTAATGTCAAGTCATTGTGTGTTTTTTAATTCAGTGATCCCTCGACTTGAATGGGGCTTGAAGATCACAGAGATTCACAGCTCAGATTCTTTCTGTGGATTTTTGTCCAACGTATTTATTGTCACATTTCAAACAATCCTTCAGACATAAACATGTTCATTAACAAAAGTCTTTTCAGAACATAAATATGCAAAATCAAATCAGTGTTAAATTTGAGCTCATTAACCGTTCTTCTTTTATCATCCTTCATTTTAACAGCAAACAAAATAAAACAGAATCTAAAGCCTGGTTCACACAGCAGGATAATTACACAGATTTTGGCCCCGATTCTCCCCTTCTGATAATCTTAAGGACGCCCCGATCATCATAAGATAATCTTATCAGATCATCCTGCCGTGTGTGGTGTGTTCAGACCGCTCTCGTCTGGTCGGAAGAATGTCGGGACCGCTCCGATCTCAAATCGGGGAAATTCAACATGTTGGATTGTTTTGGCCTGATTTCTCATCACATGTGGTTTTTCCCCCCCGAGGATGAAACGAGCAGGAGCCTGTTGACTGTGACGGGTAGCCAATCAGAAAGCGAGGTGACGTAGTGGTGAGGAAACACCGAAACAACAGCTAGTCACCTCCATATCATCATGTAGCAAGTACAGCTCATGCTCCCGTTGTCTCCACTCTGTGACCGACGCCTCTTTTTAAAACGTGTTTTTCAGATAAAAACAGCACAAACGATCCCTGTTACATCCTCTTCATCCGTTTGTTGACTCTGGAATCACGTTTGATCTCCAGAGGTTTTGCGAGGTTTCCCGTCTCTGTGCTCTCTCAAGTTTTGGAAATCGGCTGACAATTTTAAAATCCTGCCGTGTGAACCAGCCTGAAGTTAATTAACAATTTAATTAATCTGAATTTAGTATTCACTCAGTTCTTTCTGTTATGTTTACAGTTTAAACAAAACTGTTTCATTTGTTTTAATATTAATCATCATTTATCGTTATAATTTAATCGTCTCATGTGACCCAGAATGCATCACTCTGAAATAATCAGCCTAAATAAAGTACATTTAAAACAGTTAAATAAGACAGAGTGAAGGATCATGCATTATCTTTATTCTTCTTTTATTCTTTATTCAGATTGTGGAGCTGCAGTTTGTCAGAGATCAGCTGTTCTTCTCTGGCCTCAGCTCTGAAGTCCGACCCCTCCCATCTCAGAGAGCTGGACCTGACCTCCAACAACCTGCAGGATTCAGACATGAAGCTGCTGAGTGATCTTCAGAAGAATCCAAACTATCGACTGGAGACTCTGAAGTCAGTGTCTCAGTGTTCTTTAATAAACCCTCCACATATCTTCATTTATTTATTTATATACAGTGTGACTGAACATAGTTTCAATACAAAGCATGAAACTGATCTGCTGCATAAAGACTTTATAGCTGTTGCTAATTTCCAACATGTGTCTCTAGTTGAGCCTTTGTGTCAACAACAGAGTAAAATGTTCAACCTTCAATCACATTAAACTCCATAACACTTTATGAGGACACATTCAAATACATGTACACAAATATGACAATATAAACGCTATAAAAGCACCCACCTGTGTGGGAGTGTAAACTGCAGCATGAGAGAATAAACTGCATTAGAACGGTTCTACTGTCTCTCTGCTTCATCAACACCTTCACATCCTTCATGATCTAAGGTGGTTGTGTCACACACCATAGTTCAGGGGACAGATTGTTGATACACACCAGGTCAAATCACACACTCACACACCAATATGAAAGCGTTCAGTGATAAAGTGGGGGCGGAGCTTAGTTACAGCGCTGTGGGGGAATCTGATGACTTCCAGCTGATGAAAATGATTTCTGTCCTCTCTCTTCTTCTCTCATTAGATGGGGATGATCTCTGTCATGATGTGAGCGATCAGGACGCTGGTGGTGCAGAGAGGAGCAGCTGATGATGCACAGAGGAGGAACCTCCACCATCTTGTCCATGGAGAAGCTTCTTTTTCTTTATCTTCATTCATAATTAAAGTCTGGCTGTTATAACTGAATTAAATGAACAATAAACAAAAAACACATCAAAACAGATTAAAAAAAAGTAATAGTCTTTCAACTTTGAATTGCTTCTGAAGCTTGTTTAGTTCTAACATTTCCCTCGGGATCAATAAAGTATCTATCTATCGATCTATCTATCTATCTATCTATCTATCTATCTATCTATCTATCTATCTATCTATCGATCGATCCATATCTGTTTTTATTTTTAATTTGTTCATTCATTCATAAAAATAAAAGTATGGTTTGAGTTTCAACAATCTGATTTGTGTTTATATTGTTTGTCCATAATAATGACTGTGTTTCACATTTTACAAAAGTTTTGTATTTTTATTTTCTACGTTAGAAGATTTTAAGTCTTTTGCTGTTTTTTTTTCCAGTATTGAAATGAACCCCAAATAGTTTATGTAAATTCACATCACAAAATAAATGTTTTTGTGTTTCAATTTCACCGTCACAGAACAATTATTTCTTTCAATATTAAAGTCCGATGTCCTTCTAGAGTCTGAATCTTCTTTGTCTTTAAATGTCCTGATCAGTCCACCTGGGGCACAGCTGAACAACATCCCAGAGAAATGGACGGGGTGAACTTAATGTTGCTGTCAAGCTGTCTCCATCTCTGATCACCTTCAACACAGCTCTTTAGTATCTTCACTGTATGAACTGGTGCATTCTGTATACTGTATGTGTAAACAGCTGCTCAGGACTGTCTGCAACATTTCCTCCGCTGATCTATCTTTAGCGAGCTCTCTCCTGTATCCAGGACGGTTGTGTGTTTTTCTTCTTTGGGAAGAAGAACCAGACACTGAAACAAAAGGACAGCACCCTTCCTCCCATCTTGAGGATGAAGGCAGGAGGCCAAAGCACGAACAAACAACATGCAGGCATTGTTTAGAGCGAGCAGCTCAAACCTCCAGATGAACATCCTGTGCAGCGTCATGGACTTCTTCCACCGCTCGCTGGATGAATAAGTGTGTGTTGGGTCATCAGAGCTGATAAACACAGATTAGATTCCTCTAATCTCGACCTGATGATCAAAGCGGTAGGACGCGATGTGAGAGTAGAGAGAGAAAGTGAAAACAAATCATGTCGACCGGCTGCTGTTTTAAGAGTCGCTCGACTTAAGAAGGTGCTTGAGCACCTCCTACTGGTCAGACCCGACTCCACGTCTGTGACCTGCCTCTGTGGTGTCACCCTTTGGAGTTTGAAGCTGACTTTTGAAGCCCATTAGGGCGTTTTGTGCTCCGTCATCGGCACAGTTTGGCCTCATCAGACTGCGGGCGCCATGAACCACCGGGTCTGTTTCTGGAGCAGCTAGCTACAAGATCACAGCAGGTGACCTTCTGTGATGTTGTAGTTAGCGCTCCAGAAACAGACCCAGAACATGTGCAAACAACATGTAGCTTTGTCTTTGTGAGGATGATTTGTTGATCGTTCGTGCCTGTTGATAAAGTGATTAAAAATACAATCATGAGTTCGGACATGTTTGATTTCCTCTCTGTGTCGCTCTGTTCTGTCCAGCTCGACGCATACTTACTTACATACTCGCAGCGAAACAGGAGCGTGACGAGTGGGAGTTAAGCCTCCTGACAAACAGCTACAACACGCCCCTGTCAGTCAAATAAGCCACGCCCCTCACTGTGAATAATTCTTATCTGACAAAACACCAAACTAAATGAACTCCCCATCCAGCGTGTTGATAAGAACATGACACATTCAGATTCATATTTGAACCTTTAGACTTTTTTTTAGTCTGCAGGTTTTCTTATTTTTCAACAGCAGATGTTGTTGCATTGTGTCAGCTTTGGATGGTGAACTTTCTCACCAGGGAGGTTCAGATCATGAATTGATATCCGTGGTATTCTTGTGTAACTCACTGACGCCCTCTGCTGGTTGTCTGCTACTTTTCCTCTCAGATCGGCCTCTTCACTCTGTCTCTCTGCAGAGCGGAGGAACTCATGGCTGACCTGCACAGAGCTCAATCTGATTGGTTTCACATTAAGCACAGGTCTATTATTGGATAGGACAACAAAGAAGACTTTCTTGGTTTATTACTATTGATTTATTTGTATAAAAGTGCAGATATGATCATAAATAGCGGTTATAAATAGAGAATGAATTCATGATGGAATAAATAGGATCAGAATCGTGTGATGTCGTTTCTTACAGTTCTGCAGAGTTTTCATGTGTTCACATCTTAGAAGTAAAAAATAAACTAAAATCATAATACAAATGATCAATAATCATCCGTAATGAATCCGGGTCACTGAGTCGTCAGCAGAAAGACGTTTTATCCATCGCAGCGTGGTTATCCAGACCGTGTCCCCCCAGCCAGTCCTCGTTCAGCTCCCCCAGGATCTCCTGCAGGGACAGCTCGGGTAGAGGGGCGTGTGGGACCAGCGCTGGGTATGCAGGCTCTCTGCAGCCCTCCAGCACGGCGCCGCTCAACGACTCCTCCAGCTGAGAGTACGGACCCTCCAGTGGGGGGCTGCTCTCCACGCCGCCGTCCCAGTACCCAGAGTCAGGCGTGTCAGGCGTGGAGGAGTGGGAGGTGTACATCTGCTCTGCTGAGCCTGGATACATGAAGCTGGAGTTGTAGTTTCTCATCTCCAGAGGCGAGTGGCACCACAGAGGGGGGGGTCTGGCTGCCGGGCTGGGACCAGAGGGTCCTCACAGGGGGGCTGGAGCCGCTCCCAACCTGTTGGCCCTGCTGCAGCCCGTACACGGAGCCGTAATGTGCGTGCTCTTCCATGGCTGAGTAGGTGGGAGGACGCTGTCCGAAGTAGCAGACGTCCTCCATCTCCTCCTTCACCTGGGTGGGGTAGGCAGGCGGGGGCCCCTGAGGCTGGCCCCGGCCTGCATGAGGAGGAGGCAGAGAGTCGTGGACGGGGCTGTCGGTCTGCCACAGAGCTTTCTTTGCCCCTTTACACTTCAGAGTGCGAGCTCTTCTGTTCTGGAACCACACCTGGACGGAGAGAGAGAAGACAGAGCTCAGGTTAAAAATCAGGAAATAAAAACAAAGTCTTTGGGGGTTTTTCTGTTGTTTAAGTCTTTTGCTGATTTTTTTTTTCCAGTATTGAAATGAACCCCAAATAGTTTTTGTAAATTCACATCATAAAATAAAAGTTTTTGTGTTTCAATTTCAACAATTATTTCTTTCAATATTAAATGTTTGTGTGAGGAACTCACCACACGGGTAAATGTCCTGAATGATTCTAAAGAGTGTTTCCTTTGTGTTCGGTGTGAGTCCTAATTCTTCACATATTTCCAACAGAATATTCTTTTAATAAATGTTTTCTGTTGAGTGTAATGAGGAAGAGTTCAGAAGTTAAAGCTCCTCTAATAATCTTATTTGGGAATTTCTTCTCTTCACAAATTCAAAGTCATCTATAAATAGTGAAGGCAGCCGTGGTGTTACGAACTGTCTTGATTTGGACCCAAGAGCACGACAGAGACTGAGGGAATACGTGAGCAAGATTTAATTACCAAGTGATTCAAACAATGGTGCCAAAGGGGAGGGGTGGTGAGAAGTCCCAGGATCCGGTGGGTAGCAGTTGTGAGGGGTACAAGCGACGAGGTGCTCCAGTGGATGATCAGCAAATAATCTGAGAGGCCGAGCAAAGACAACAAAGTTAGCTCCACACGCTAACTCAAAAAAAACAACTCAAGGTTATATCATGGCCGAAGTTGAATTCCTACACGTGGTAGACGGAACGATCTGGCACTGAGTGAGAGACAGTCTGGGGGTTTTGTACAGCCCAGGTTGATTGTAGATGTGTCACACCTGGTGCCTCCTGAGGAAAGAAACCACACCCACCACACTCAATCAGGGAGAGAAACATGAGGATTAGACAGACCGGGAAAGACAGATAACCCACAACAAGAGAAGGAGGGGCTGCCCTGAAGAGAGACATGACACGTGGTTTTATGTTTTTATAATACACACACACACACACACACACACACACACACACACACACACACACAGACTTACACAAAGCCTGCAGGTTTCCTGTAAATGGAAGAGGGAGGGGCAACATGTGATCCGGGCTCATGAGGAGGCGGGACACAGAAAGTGAAAGTGTTCAGTCAGTTAGACTCCATTTTATAACGACAGAAAGAGAAGAGAGAAGTAAAGAGTGAAGCGGGGTGAGTGTTTATCAGAGCTTTTATATCTTCACCTCTGTACTCTCAGTTTCCTCCTGTGAACTGAACACAGACAGTTTCTAATGAAGTCTCAGCTTACACTCATATGAGCTCAGTGTGTGTGTGTGTGTGTGTGTGTGTGTGTGTGTGTGGAGGAATGGGAGTCGACGAGTGCTGCAGTAACCATGGAAACGCTTTAGTTGAGGGGAACTCAGGAGTTGTGACCCCCCTTCCCCCCCACACCCACCTCTGCTTGACTCCTCAGATGATGTCACACTCAGCTGCACACGCTTCACTTTAAACACCTGACCTCCCTCCTCCCTCCTCGCTCCTCCCTCCTCCCTCCTTGTTCCTCCCTCCTGCCTCCTGCCTCCTACCTCCTCCTCCCTCCTCGCTCCTCCCTCCTCCCTCCTTGTTCCTCCCTCCTGCCTCCTCGCTCCTGCCTCCTACCTCCTCGCTCCTCTCTCCTCCTTCCTGCCTCCTACCTCCTCTCTCCTTACTCATGCCTCTTCCCTCCTACTTCCTACCTCCTCCCTCCTCGCTCCTTGTTCCTTGCTCCTGCCTCCTCCCTCCTCGCTCCTCGCTCCTCTCTCCTCCTTCCTACCTCCTCGCTCCTTGTTCCTTGCTCCTGCCTCCTCCCTCCTATCTCCTCCCTCCTCCTGTGTGTGTGTGTGCGTGTGCGTGTGTGCGAGTGTGTGTGTGTGCGAGAACTCGGCGTTGGATCAAACTGTTTTTTCTCTTGTGTTGATCTCTCAGTGAGTGTTTCTGTTTTTCCTCTCTTCAGATCATGGATGTGCGTTTAGAGGACAAGGAGGACGGAGCAGAGTCTCCTGGACCCAGCTGTCTGTCTCTGAACAGTGATTGGTCCAAACATTTTGATATAAACTTCAGAAATGAATGTGGAGCCTCAGACTCAAAGTAAGAAAACATAACGATGAGTTAAGTTTGTTGAATACATCATCATATGTTTTTACCCTCCTGCTCTGCTTCCTTTGTTAACTTTTCTCTGCCTGACACCAAAGGCGTATGGAGCATTTACTTCCTGTTAAAAAGACGGACAGTGCGTTCGTCCAATCAGAAACGATTATTTTATCAGATGCCTACCTTTTCCGTTAGACGTTCTTGTGTGTTTTGTGATTTGCTGTTGTGTTTTAAACTTCCCAGCCACCATAGAAGAAACACAAAACACACGGGGCGATCAAACACAGGAGAGAGAGAGAGAGTCAAGACAATGAGGGAAATCAGAACTGGAGGGAAACACACAGACAGGAAGAAGCTCTAAAGACACGAGACACGTGGTGGAAAACTGCAACAGGAAAAACTACAACAGGAAACAGGAAAAAAAAACATCAAAAGATAAAACACACAAAATGAGGGGAGAACATAAAAAAACAAACAGGAAGTGAATTCTTGACACTGAAATGAATCAAATCTGAATCTAAACAGGAATCATGACACACAGATCTTTTCTGTTTCACCGCTGTGTGCATGTTGGTCATTTAAAACAAGAACATCCCACACTTGTGTTTGTTGTTGCTGTGGTATCTAAAGAGGGATTCATGTGAAGGAAATATAATAAAGGTTTGTTATTGCAGATTTGAGAGGAGCAGAGAGAGAGCAGAGTCTCCTCCCAGCTGTCTGTCTCTGAAGAGTGATTGGTCCAAACATTTTCTTATAGAGTTCAGAAATAAACCTGGAGCCTCAGACTCACAGTAAGTCTTCTCACTGACTCCTTGTCTCCTTGTTTCCTTGTAGGCTCAGTCACCTTGTAAAGCTGTAATCTAAGAGGACTCTTACAAACCTTTGAACCTGCCTGTTATCCTCCTACTTCTCATTAGTACGTTTATTAGCAGCAGGAGATGGCGCTCAGCACGGCCCCTGTTTCAGTTTGTTCTTGTCTCTGTTGAGTCTTTTCAGCATCATCTGATATGATCCTGTGAGCTCATACGTAAGAAGGTGTTTGAGAAAGCAGAGAGCCAAAGGAGAATAAGTGTAAATAAGATAAATAACATGAGGATATTTACTTTTCTGTTTTTCTTTAAAACATAATAAATGTTTATGTTGAATATTATTCAACACACAGCCAGCATCGTGGTCTTCTTCTGCACACACTTGCACTGACGTAATATGAAGCTCACATAGCTCTTGGCGCCGCCTAGTGGCTTAATACATGAACTACTCCTATCACTTTGTGTTTGATAAATCTTCATATTTTCTATCAGTCAACCAT
This sequence comes from Symphodus melops, assembly GCF_947650265.1. Lineage (NCBI taxonomy): Eukaryota > Metazoa > Chordata > Actinopteri > Labriformes > Labridae > Symphodus > Symphodus melops. The sequence goes on along the minus strand of NC_136705.1, from coordinate 966,913 downwards.
CAGTTTAGTTCTAAAGACATGTCTTCACAGGGGGACGAAGAGGACTCGTGTTAGAGAGGAGCAGACGTCCTGTCCTGGGTGTCAGGACGTCCTGAAGGATCCCGTCTCTACCAGCTGTGGACACTGGTTCTGCAGACAGTGCATCACCTCATACTGGGACCAGTCTGGTTCAGCAGGAGACTCGTCCTGTCCTCGGTGTGGAAAAAGATCCAGACCAGGATCTGGACTGCAGACAGTCAGTCAGAGCAGCACTGAACAAAGTAAGACTGTACACCTTTGTGCTTCTGTGATCTCCTAAAACACAACTTTTATTGGTCAATGTCAAAAGTCTAGAAATTAAAACTCTTTTTACTTCTTTTACAAAAACATCTGCAAACAATAATCAGATTCTATCATTCTCTCTTTCAGTAGATAGAGGTCAGCAGGAGGTTTTAGATCAACATAAGGTCAGTCTGAGGACGAGATGTGAACGTGTGACTGAAGGAAGTGATGAAACAGGAAGTAGAATCCACCTCAACAGGATCTACACTGAGCTCCACATCACAGAGGGGCAGAGTGAAGAGGTGAACACCCAACATGAGGTGAGACAGATGGAGACAGCCTCTGAAAAGAAGACCCTCCAGGAGACTCCAATCAGGTGCCAGGACATCTTTAAAGCCTTACCGGACCAACAGGAACCAAAGACAGAAGCTCAACCCGACCAACAGGAACCAAAGACAGGAGCTCAACCCGACCAACAGGAACCAAAGACAGGAGCTCAACCCGACCAACAGGAACCAAAGACAGGAGCTCAACCCGACCAACAGGAACCAAAGACAGAAGCTCAACCCGACCAACAGGAACCAAAGACAGGAGCTCAACCCGACCAACAGGAACCAAAGACAGGAGCTCAACCCAACCAACAGGAACCAAAGACAGGAGCTCAACCCGACCAAGAGGAACCAAGGACAGGAGCTCAACCCGACCAACAGGAACCAAAGACAGAAGCTCAACCCGACCAACAGGAACCCATCAGAGTGGTTCTGACAAACGGCGTGGCTGGTGTTGGAAAAACCTTCTCAGTGCAGAAGTTCACTCTGGACTGGGCCGAGGGCTCAGAGAACCAAGACGTCAGTCTGCTGATCCTGCTTTCATTCAGGGAGCTGAACTTGGTCAGAGATCAGCACTACAGTCTTCTTGAGCTGCTCCGTGTTTTCCATCCAACATTACAGAAGGTGGCAGCAGAGACGCTCGCTGTCTGTAAACTGTTGTTCATCTTTGACGGCCTGGATGAAAGCAGACTGTCATTGGACTTCACAAACAGGGAGGTTGTGTCTGATGTCACACAGAAGTCATCGTTAAACACACTGTTCACAAACCTCATCAAGGGGAATCTGCTCCCCTCAGCTCTCATCTGGATCACTTCTCGACCTGCAGCAGCCAATCAGATCCCTCCTTCATGTGTCGACAGGGTAACAGAAGTACGAGGCTTCACTGACGCCCAGAAGGAGGAGTACTTCAGGAGGAGGTTCAGTGATGAAGATCTGTCCAGCAGAATCATCTCACACATCCAGACATCCAGGAGCCTCCACATCATGTGTCTGATCCCGGTCTTCTGCTGGATCACTGCCACAGTTCTGGAGCACATGATGAGCACAGAGCAGAGAGGAGAGCTGCCCAAGACCCTGACTGACATGTACTCACACTTCCTGCTGGTTCAGACAAAGAGGAAGAAGAACAAGTATGGTGAGGGACATCAGATGAGTCTACATGAGCTGACGGAGGCCGACAGAGAAGTTCTTCTGAAGCTGGGGAGGCTGGCGTTTGAACATCTAAAGAAAGGAAACATCCTGTTCTACCAAGAAGACCTGGAGCGGTGTGGTTTGGATGTCACAGAGGCCTCGGTGTACTCAGGAGTTTGTACAGAGATCTTCAAAACAGAGTGTGTGATGTTCCAGAAATCAGTCTACTGCTTTGTTCATCTGAGCGTTCAGGAGTTTCTGGCTGCAGTCTACATGTTCCACTGTTTCACCAACAGGAACACAACAGTACTGAAGGCTTTTCTAGGAGAAAAACATGTCGATTCACCTCTTGATGTTCTCCTAAATGAAGCAATTAAGAAATCCCTGATAAGTAAGAACGGTCACCTGGACCTGTTTGTTCGCTTCCTTCATGGTCTTTCTCTGGAGTCAAACCAGAGACTCTTAGGAGGCCTGCTGGGTCAGACAGACAACAGTCCAGAAATGATCCAGAGAGTCATCAACAACCTGAAGGAGAAGAAGACCAAAGCCTCTACCGACAGAAGCATCAACATCTTCCACTGTCTGACGGAGATGAACGACCTCTCAGCCAATCAGGAGATCCAAGAGTTCCTGAAGTCAGAGAACAGATCAAAGAAGAAACTCTCTGCGATCCACTGCTCTGCTCTGGCCAACATGCTGCAGATGTCCGAGGAGGTTCTGGATGAGTTGGACCTGAAGAAGTACAACACATCAAACCAGGGACGACTGAGACTGATTCCAGCTGTGAGGAACTGCAGGAAGGCAAAGTAAGTCCAGATGTGATGAGTATTATCAGTGTCATGTACTAATGTCCTTTCTTAAAGGTTCCATATTATCCCCTTGTTTGGATTCATATATCTAATTTAGGGGGGCTAGGGACCGAACATTTCATGCAGCTACTGCTACTGCGAACAGGAGGAGGTTGGAGAAGCTGTGTTTCCATGGATGTTGAATTTTTGCACATAGATGTTCTTTACCTAATGTTCATGTTCTGGAGAAATAGTCAGTCATAGGTTGTTGATTTTGTTTTTTTCAGATTTTTTGTCCTGAGCTCAAAAAAAAGTCTTTGATAGTTGTTTTTGTGAACACTTTCAGGAGAGAATTCCCAAAGAAGTGACTGAGATGTGTGATAGTGTTAATCCCTGAAAAGAGAGATATCAGATGCTGTGAGCGCCCCCTTCCAGCCTCTGCAGGCATTACTAATCAATCATGAGCATCATCTCTGAACACCTCAGCAGGTAGAGCACAGATAAAGTGTTCTTACAGGAGATCCTTCACCTCACTACATTTGATTCTTTGCTGACTTGTTTGATTTCTGGATCATTCTGCAGCAGTCTCTGTATTTTCACGTTTATAGAAGTGAGTCAGACGAGAATGAGATCGTCCTCCTCCAGAGTTACTGTTCAATGAGTTTGAAATGGTTCTATAATCCAGAGAGTCCTCTGAATAGATCACTTCAGATCACAGACTTTAGACATGATGTCCTCCTGAATAAAACTCCATTAGTTTCCATTCATCTACAGCAGACCTGGGCAAACTACGGCCCGCGGGCCACAGCCGGCCCGTTGTGCGTCCCTGCCCGGCGCGCGATGCCAATCTTCAATCAAAATATACTGTATATTTATGCTGTGCATGCAATACAACTCTGACGCTTTTATTTTGAAAGGCGCTACGTTCGTAGTGTTTCTTACAAAACGTTACACAGCCAGAGATGCAGCCGTCAGGACGAGTTGCTGGAAACAGTCAGGCGAAGAGAGTTTATTAAGGAGTGTTAATTGGAATCTTTTGCACTGATGGAGAAAAAGGAGCGCTTGACAACGTGCCTCCTGACGCACAGTAACGGGCAGGTTGAGGACATCGCTGCAAACTTGGAGCTTCAGCTGAGGACAGAGCAGCCGACTATGACTATAATCATTTTCAGAAGATTCTTGTCCTCTTTCGATCTGACGACATATGTGAACAGACATATTTCAGTGATGAAGTTAAACCCAAACACAGATCCTCTATCAGTGATGAGCACCTCTCAGCTGTCATTCACAAAGCCACCTTAGACATTCAGACAGATCTGAATGTCCTTGTTGAAGCCCAAGATAGAATCAGAATCAGTTTTATTGGCCATGTATGTTGAACAAAAAGGGAATTTATTTTTGGTAGACTGTGCTCTCTGTGTACAATGTAAACAATGAGCTAAAAATATCAACAAGTAATTAAAGAGTAATGTGTCCAAGACTAAAGACTAGGAGAGTGGATGAAGATAGACTGGATTATTCTCACTGAAGTGAATGAATGAGATGAAAAACATTCAAAGTTATTGTTTGGACTTCATAAGGTTTTTCTTTGCTTGCAAAGATAACAAAGTTAAATAAAAAATAAATTGCACAATGTTTCACTTTTTTTGTTTATTATATCTAGAAGTAGTATTTTCTTATTTGACCTGCACACTGCAATTTAATAAAGCCTATTTCTACAAATATTTACAGACTATTCTTATTCTTCCGATTGCCAGAACCAGCTATTCAAAATATATAATTTTGTATTTTACAGTGAGAGAACGTTGAGCAGAGTTCAAGTTATCGTTGGTGCGGCCCTCTGACAAAATGTAGGTTTCTCAAGTGGCCCCTTGTAATATAATATAAATAATTGCCCACCCCTGATCTACAGCATAATGATTGACAGGTGAAGAATGTGCAGGTTTGAAAACAAGTGATGAGACTTTTTGTGTCAGTGACAGATTCCACTGATGTGTAAAGTAAAACAGGATAAACTGTTTAATCATCAAATGTGAGACGTGAATATTAAACACTTCTTTTATCAGTCATATTTCTCTTTTTTATGTGTCACTACAGACTTTCTCGCTGTGGACTCTCTGCGACTCACTGTGACGTCGTGGCCTCAGCTCTGAAGTCCAACCCCTCCCATCTCAGAGAGCTGGACCTGAGTAACAACAGAGACCTGAAGGATTCAGGAGTGAAGCTGCTGTGTGAGGGACTGCAGAGTCCAAACTGCAGACTGGAGACTCTGAGGTCAGATCACTGACTGTGTCATTTATTTGGATCATTTCAATCCACATCCTCTATTGTTGCACATTTCAGGATTTATATATTTTCAGTATTTGTCTGAATTTAAATCTCTGGATATTTAATAATTTAGAGATTTGATGTGAACATGTTTTTTCTGACTGTTGGGGTTTTATGTAGTCAGTTTTGTTATTACATTAATATTGCTAATCATGATTAATTAATGTCAAGTCATTGTGTGTTTTTTAATTCAGTGATCCCTCGACTTGAATGGGGCTTGAAGATCACAGAGATTCACAGCTCAGATTCTTTCTGTGGATTTTTGTCCAACGTATTTATTGTCACATTTCAAACAATCCCTCAGACATAAACATGTTCATTAACAAAAGTCTTTTCAGAACACAAATATGCAAAATCAAATCAGTGTTAAATTTGAGCTCATTAACCGTGCTTCTTTTATCATCCTTCATTTTAATAGCAAACAAAATAAAACAGAAACTAAGTTAATATAACAGTTAAATTAATCTGAATTTTAGTATTCACTCTATCATTTGTCTTTTGTTTACAATTTGAACAACACAGTTACATTTGTTCAATATTAATCATCATTTATCGTTATAATTTAATCGTCTCATGTGACCCAGAATGCATCACTCTGAAATAATCAGCCTAAATTAAAGGCAGGTGTTTTTTGAAAATGTTGTGGAATTTTTCCCATCACCAAAGAGTGAAAATAAAGAGTGAGAAGATCTATTCAAAAAGGAACCCCAAGATCGATCTGGTCTCAATGAACATTTATTTGAAGGCAAAATAAAGGTTCGAAGACCCCTCTCTCACACGGTGAGGAGAGAAAGAGGCCCAGAGCAAAGGCAAACATGAACAATGATACATTTCCATCACACTACACAGATCACTTCCCCATCACGCCACATAGAGTCACTCAGTGCCAACAACATGACTATGAGAAAGTGTGCATGTGTGTTAGAGAGTGTCAGTGAAGGAAGGTGTGTGTGTTTATAATATAATACATAAACACCTTTCAGTAGGACACACAAGGACTGTACAACAGTCGAGTGTTCACGTGTGTATTTATTTATAACATATAAAAAGTTTACATGTGAGTATGTCTAAAAAGAGTTTCAGAAAGAAAGGGAGAGATGTTGATATGAGCAGAGCCATGATGCTCACAGCTTAAGGACGTTAAATCACAGCAAACAGAGGCGTGTGGTCGGTCACAGTCTGGAGTCTCACTTTAACTTTGTGATTTATAAATAACAGTAAAATAAACAGGAGCTCAACTTTGATCATATATGACTATAAAAACTTCAAGTAGTGCTGAAAAGAAAAGAAAGCTTCCTGTTAAATGTGTTTCTAAGTAACGCTGACTACGATGACATAACATTATATATGGTAAAAAACAACAACACAAATATAAAGAATACACAAACATCTAAAACAGCTTCACTGAACAGACACACTGACAATCACACAAACACAGACAGATATGAAATATATGATGGGATAGTTTTCAGCTTCAACACTTCAAAAAGAAACACAAAGGAGGCAGGTGGGATCAGTCACAGAGTTGATCATTTACAACAAGTTTAGATTGAGTTTTGAAAAAGTTTCTATATCCTGTCAAAGTATTCAGATTTATGAATCATCTTCATGCAGAGATTTCTGATAATGTGGAGAAAAGTTTCAAACTCTTCATGAAGATTAAAACAACGTGCACATGAAGCTTCTGGTTTCCTCTGGTTCTATTAAGAAGTCTTCTTTTATTCTTTATTCAGATTGCGGGGCTGCAGTTTGTCAGAGATCAGCTGTTCTTCTCTGGCCTCAGCTCTGAAGTCCAACCCCTCCCATCTCAGAGAGCTGGACCTGAGTGACAACACCAAGCTGCAGGATTCAGGAGTGAAGCTGCTGTGTGAGGGACTGCAGAGTCCAAACTGCAGACTGGAGACTCTGAGGTCAGATCACTGACTGTGTCATTTATTTGGATCATTTCAATCCACATCCTCCATTGTTGCACATTTCAGGATTTATATATTTTCAGTATTTGTCTGAATTTAAATCTCTGGATATTTAATAATTTAGAGATTTGATGTGAACATGTTTTTTTCTGACTGTTGGGGTTTTATGTAGTCAGTTTTGTTATTACATTAATATTACTAGTCATGATTAATTAATGTCAAGTCATTGTGTGTTTTTTAATTCAGTGATCCCTCGACTTGAATGGGGCTTGAAGATCACAGAGATTCACAGCTCAGATTCTTTCTGTGGATTTTTGTCCAACGTATTTATTGTCACATTTCAAACAATCCCTCAGACATAAACATGTTCATTAACAAAAGTCTTTTCAGAACACAAATATGCAAAATCAAATCAGTGTTAAATTTGAGCTCATTAACCGTGCTTCTTTTATCATCCGTCATTTTAACAGCAAACTAAATAAAACAGAAACCAAGTTAATATAACAATTAAATTAATCTGAATTTTAGTATTCACTCAATCATTTGTCTTTTGTTTACAATTTAAACAACACAGTCACATTTGTTCAATATTAATCATCATTTATCGTTATAATTTAATTGTCTCATGTGACCCAGAATGCATCACTCTGAAATAATCTGCCTAAATTAAAGGCAGGTGTTTTTTGAAAACTAGCAGGATTTTGAAAGTAGCATCCTCTCTGTTCTCTGTCTTCACCATAGACATAATATACGTAGACGTCTCATTGACTGACGCTGTCTATTGGAGCTCACGTGCAGCGTGGCCGCCATCTTGGATGGGTCTCTTGTCCACCCGCTCTGCATTCATTTCTATTGAGGAAGTTCTATCCTCGATTACAATAATCATCATAACTCCCTGAATTTCTAACAGATTTCCACACGGTTTGGTTTGTTATAAACAGCAGAAATGTAGTTATAATACAGGATGCTTGACTCGTGTTTTCATGCTAGGCTATGGCTTCAAGGTTCAAGGTTCTTTATTATCAAATATGCTCCATGTTAAACATACAGCACAGATGAAATTGCAATCCCCCCCAACCCCCAGTGCAAACCTGCAGTGCATAAAAAGAGCACTAAAAAAACTAGCAATACTGTACAACAAATAACTTAACTAAAGACATTTGGACAACAGATAACGAACAACAGACAATAGACAGACAAGGGCACTTGTGAGTGTTCCACTATGAGGTAGTATGTGGATAAATTACTATGAGGTAGAATGTAGATAAATTACTATGAGGGAGAATGTAGATAAATTACAGTATTAACAATATAAACAGAGTGCAGATAAGTTACAAAGTTAAAAAGTGAGGTAGTGTGCAAATAGTGCAAATAGCATAAACAATACAATAAACAATACAATAACGGCTGTGCAGAGTTTTAGGGTGCGTGAATTAGTGGAGCACGCGGGGGGTGGAGGTGGAGGGGGGTGATGCCAGGACCTGTAGGGGCAGACTGTGGCAGGATGAAAGGGGGGGATGGAGGGCAGAGGGGGCAGAGGGGTGAAGGAGGGTAGAGAACTGAGGGCAGAGGGTGGGAGGAGGCGGAGGGGGGATGGGGGCAGGAAAGGGGATGAGTGGACGAATGGGGGGGAGAGCAGGGAGGGAGTTGAGTCTCCTGACTGCCTGGTGGAATAAACTGTTCTTGAGCCTGCTGGTACGGGCACGGAGACTCTGCAGTCTCCTCCCAGATGGCAGCAGGCTGAAGAGGCTGTAGGACGGGTGGGTGGGGTCACCTGCGATCCTGGTGGCTTTGCGGGTGAGACGTGAGTTGTAAATGTCCAGAAGGGGGGGAAGAGAGACTCCAATGATCTTCTCAGCTACTCTCACGATGCGCTGCAGAGTCTTACGGCAGGACACGGTGCAGGCGCCGTACCACACAGTGATGCAGCTGGACATGATGCTCTCAATGGTGCCTCTGTAGAACGTGTGCATGATGGAGGGCGGGGCTCTTATTCTCCTCAGTTTGCGGAGGATGTAAAGGCGCTGGTGAGCTTTTTTGGCCAGTGATGCAGAGTTCAGGCTCCAGGACAGGTCTTCGGAGATGTGCACACCCAGGAACTTGGTGCTGCTCACCCTCTCCACTGCAGCACCGTCGATGGTCAGAGGAGCATGCTGGGTGTGCGTTCTCCTGAAGTCCACAACAATCTCCTTCGTCTTCTCCACGTTCAGATGGAGATTATTGTCCTTGCACCACAAGGCCAGCCTGCTCACCTCACTCCTGTAGATTGACTCATCGTTGTTGTTGATGAGACCCACCACAGTCGTGTCGTCCGCAAACTTAACAAAGAGGTTGGAGCTGGAAGATGGGGCGCAGTCATGGGTCAGCAGAGTGAAGAGGAGGGGGCTCAGCACACATCCTTGGGGGGCCCCCGTGTTCATCATGATGGTGCTGGAGGTGTTGCTGCCGACCCGAACTGCCTGTGGTCTCCCTGTCAGGAAGTCCAGCAGCCAGTTGCACATGGGGGTGCTTAGGCCCAGGTTGTCCAGTTTGTGGATGAGCTGCTGCGGGATGATAGTGTTGAATGCTGAGCTGAAGTCGATGAACAGCATTCTGACGTGGGCGTCCTTGGTCTCCAGGTGGGTGAGGGCTGAGTGGAGGGCAGTGGAGATGGCGTCGTCGGTCGATCGGTTAGGCCGATATGCAAACTGGTAGGGGTCCAGGGTGGAGGGGAGGGCAGACTTGATGTGCTGCATGACCAGCCGCTCGAAGCACTTCATGAGGATGGGGGTTAGTGCGACCGGGCGGTAGTTATTGTAGCAGGATGGAGACGGCTTCTTGGGGACCGGGATGATGGTGGTGGCTTTGAAGCATGTGGGGACAACAGCTTGGCTCAGTGACGTGTTGAAGATGTCGGTGAGGACATCTGTGAGCTCCTCAGCACAGTCTCTCAGGACACGACCTGGGATGTTGTCAGGACCTGGCGCTTTCCGTGCATTTGTTCTCTGGAGGGATCGCTTCACGCTATCCCGGGAAAGCGTCAGTACCTGGTCGCCAGGAGAAGGTGGCGTCTTCTGTGCTGGAGTGCTGTTGTCTGCCTCAAAGCGAGCAAAGAAGTTGTTGAGGTTGTTTAGCAGAGAGGTGGAGCTGTCACAGGTCTGCGGAGGGGGCTTGTAGTCCGTGATGGTCTGGACCCCCCGCCACAGGTTCCTGGTGTCTCTGCTGTCGGTGAACCGGTCTGCGATCCTCCTGGAGTATTGCCTCCTGGCCAATCTGATGCCTCGTGACAGGTTGGCCCTGGCAGTCCTTAGGCCCACCGCGTCCCCAGCTCTGAAGGCAGTGTTCCTGGCCTTCAGGAGCCTGTGGACTTCACCTGTCAGCCATGGCTTCTGATTGGCCCGAATGGTGAAGGTCTTGGTGACCGTGACATCGTCCATGCACTTTTCCATGTAGGACGTGACGGTCTCAGTGTACTCCTGGAGGTCGGTGATGTTGTTGTTGGTGGCCGCCTGTTTAAACATGTGCCAGTCAGTGGTGGAGAAGCAGTCCTGGAGTGCTTCTGTGGACCCCTCAGGCCACACCCGTACCTGCCTCCTAACTGGTTTGGTGACTTTAACCAGTGGCCTGTATGCTGGCATTAGCATAACAGTGGTGTGGTCTGAGGCTCCGAGGTGGGGGAGGGGGAGGGCTTTGTAGGCCCCTTTGTTCACAGTGTAAACATTGTCCAGAATATTGTTACCTCTAGTGGGAAACTTGATGTGGCCATGAAGTTGTGGAAGCACACTCTTGGGGTTTGCGTGGTTGAAATCCCCAGCCAGGATGAGAAAGGCATCAGGGTGTGCTGTCTGCTGCACACTGATGTGTTTGTGGAGTTCATTCAGAGCCTCACTCCTGTTGTTGGTGGAGCCAGGAGGGATGTAAATTGCTACCAGCAATATGGCACTAAATTCCCTCGGCAGGTAGAATGGCCGGCATTTAATAACCATAAACTCCACAAGTGGTGAGCAGTGCTTACATACTACCACCGCGTTTCGGCACCAGGCATCACTGATGTAAACACACAGACCCCCGCCGCGAGTTTTTCCACCCTCGACGAGCTCTCTGTCTGCCCGGTAGCATGTTAGCCCGGCTAGCTGAATAGCATGGTCCGGAACACTGTCATTAAGCCATGTCTCGGCAAAAACAAAAACACAACACTCACTCACAGTCCTGGAAGTTGTTCGGAGTAAGCGGATATAATCCAGTTTATTGTCCAGCGAGCGTACGTTGGCCAGAGTGATGGTCGGGATAGCCGGCCGGTGCTTCCTTGTATTCCGACAGTGGCGCTTCCACTGTGGGCTGGTTGCAGGAGTGGGGGGTTATTGATAAATGTATAAATGAATTAAGTTGAATTTATTTTACTGAAAAAACAAGTATGATTGTTCATTTAAATTCATTTCTTCCAGAAGACTCTCCCTCTCTGAAAGAAATTGTTTGGCATATTATAGCACTTCATATGTGCAGACACACATTCTTATTTGTTACCCATAACATCAGTGCAAGTGTGCATGTGTGTAAGAGAGTGTCAGTGAAGGAAGGTGTGTGTGTTTATAATATAATACATAAACACCTTTCAGTAGGACACACAAGGACTGTACAACAATCGAGTGTTCACGTGTGTATTTATTTATAACATATAAAAGTTTACATGTGAGTATGTCTAAAAAGAGTTTCAGAAAGAAAGGGAGAGATGTTGATATGAGCAGAGCCATGATGCTCACAGCTTAAGGACGTTAAATCACAGCAAACAGAGGCGTGTGGTCGGTCACAGTCTGGAGTCTCACTTTAACTTTGTGATTCATAAATAACAGTAAAATAAACAGGAGCTCAACTTTGATCATATATGATTATAAAAACTTCAAGTAGTGCTGAAAAGAAAAGAAAACTTGCTGTTAAATGTGTTTCTAAGTAACGCTGGTTACGATGACATAACTTTATATATGGTAACAAAAACAACACAAATATAAAGAAATACACAAAGATCTAAAACAGCTTCACTGAACAGACACACTGACAATCACACAAACACAGACAGATATGAAATATATGATGGGATAGTTTTCAGCTTCAACACTTCAAAAAGAAACACAAAGGAGGCAGGTGGGATCAGTCACAGAGTTTATCATTTACAACAAGTTTAGATTGAGATTTGAAAAAGTTTCTATATCCTGTCAAAGTATTCAGATTTATGAATCATCTTCATGCAGAGATTTCTGATAATGTGGAGAAAAGTTTCAAACTCTTCATGAAGATTAAAACAACGTGCTCATGAAGCTTCTGGTTTCCTCTGGTTCTATTAAGAAGTCTTCTTTTATTCTTTATTCAGATTGGAGGACTGCAGTTTGTCAGAGATCAGCTGTTCTTCTCTGGCCTCAGCTCTGAAGTCCAACCCCTCCCATCTCAGAGAGCTGGACCTGGGAAACAACAACCTGCAGGATTCAGGAGTGAAGCTGCTGTGTGAGGGACTGCAGAGTCCAAACTGCAGACTGGAGACTCTGAGGTCAGATCACTGACTGTGTCATTTATTTGGATCATTTCAATCCACATCCTCCATTGTTGCACATTTCAGGATTTATATATTTTCAGTATTTGTCTGAATTTAAATCTCTGGATATTTAATAATTTAGAGATTTGATGTGAACATGTTTTTTTCTGACTGTTGGGGTTTTATGTAGTCAGTTTTGTTATTACATTAATATTACTAATCATGATTAATTAATGTCAAGTCATTGTGTGTTTTTTAATTCAGTGATCCCTCGACTTGAATGGGGCTTGAAGATCACAGAGATTCACAGCTCAGATTCTTTCTGTGGGTTTTTGTCCAACGTATTTATTGTCACATTTCAAACAATCCCTCAGACATAAACATGTTCATTAACAAAAGTCTTTTCAGAACATAAATATGCAAAATCAAATCAGTGTTAAATTTGAGCTCATTAACCGTGCTTCTTTTATCATCCTTCATTTTAACAGCAAACAAAATAAAACAGAATCTAAAGCCTGGATCACACAGCAGGATAATTACACAGATTTTGGCCCCGATTCTCCCCTTCTGATAATCTTAAGGACGCCCCGATCATCATAAGATAATCTTATCAGATCATCCTGCCGTGTGTGGTGTGTTCAGACCGCTCTCGTCTGGTCGGAAGAATGTCGGGACCGCTCCGATCTCAAATCGGGGAAATTCAACATGTTGGATTGTTTTGGCCTGATTTCTCATCACGTGTGGTTTTTCCCCCCCGAGGAGAAAACGAGCACGAGCCTGTTGACTGTGACGCGTAGCCAATCAGAAAGCGAGGTGACGTGGTGGCGAGGAAACACCGAAACAACAACTAGTCACCTCCATATCATCATGTAGCAAGTACAGTTCATGCTCCCGTTGTCTCCACTCTGTGACCGACGCCTCTTTTTAAAACGTGTTTTTTAGATAAAAACAGCACAAACGATCCCTGTTACATCCTCTTCATCCGTTTGTTGACTCTGGAATCACGTTTCATCTCCAGAGGTTTTGCGAGGTTTCCCGTCTGATCGGGGGACGTTGGCGAGTGAAATCAGTTCATGTGTGGTGTGTTGATGTTGCTGTGTGGCTGCACACCACACACTGTACGATCAAAACCGTAAAACCTCAGATTATTTATCACCATGTGTGTGCTCTCTCAAGTTTTGGAAATCGGCCGACAATTTTAAAATCCTGCCGTGTGAACCAGCCTGAAGTTAATTAACAATTTAATTAATCAGAATTTAGTATTCACTCAGTTCTTTCTGTTTTATTTACAGTTTAAACAAAACTGTGTCATTTGTTTGAATATTAATCATCATTTATCGTTATAATTTAATTGTCTCATGTGACCCAGAATGCATCACTCTGAAATAATCAGCCTAAATTAAAGGCAGGTATTTTTTGAAAACTAGCAGGATTTTGAAAGTAGCATCCTCTCTGTTCTCTGTCTTCACCATGGACATAATATACGTAGACGTCTCATTGACTGACGCTGTCTATTGGAGCTCACGTGCAGTGCGGCCGCCATCTTGGATGGGTCTCTTGTCCACCCGCTCTGCATTAATTTCTATTGAGGAAGTTCTATCCTCGATTACATTAATCATCATAACTCCCTGAATTTGTAACAGATTTTCACACGGTTTGGTTTGTTATAAACAGCAGAAATGTAGTTATAATACAGGATGACTCGTGTTTTCATGCTAGGCTATGGCTTATTGATAAATGTATAAATTAATTAATTTGAATTTATTTTAATGAAAAAACAAGTATGATTGTTCATTTAAATTCATTTCTTCCAGAAGACTCTCCCTCTCTGTAAGAAATTGTTTGGCATATTATAGCACTTCATATGTGCAGACACACATTCTTATTTGTTACCCATAACTTCAGTGCAAGTGTGCATGTGTGTAAGAGAGTGTCAGTGAAGGAAGGTGTGTTTGTTTATAATGTAATACATAAACACCTTTCAGTAGGACACACAAGGACTGTACAACAATCGAGTGTTCACGTGTGTATTTATTTATAACATATAAAAAGTTTACATGTGAGTATGTCTAAAAAGAGTTTCAGAAAGAAAGGGAGAGATGTTGATATGAGCAGAGCCATGATGCTCACAGCTTAAGGACGTTAAATCACAGCAAACAGAGGCGTGTGGTCGGTCACAGTCTGGAGTCTCACTTTAACTTTGTGATTTATAAATAACAGTAAAATAAACAGGAGCTCAACTTTGATCATATATGATTATTAAAACTTCAAGTAGGGCTGAAAAGAAAAGAAAACTTGCTGTTAAATGTGTTTCTAAGTAACGCTGGTTACGATGACATAACATTATATATGGTAACAAAAACAACACAAATATAAAGAAATACACAAACATCTAAAACAGCTTCACTGAACAGACACACTGACAATCACACAAACACAGACAGATATGAAATATATGATGGGATAGTTTTCAGCTTCAACACTTCAAAAAGAAACACAAAGGAGGCAGGTGGGATCAGTCACAGAGTTTATCATTTACAACAAGTTTAGATTGAGTTTTGAAAAAGTTTCTATATCCTGTCAAAGTATTCAGATTTATGAATCATCTTCATGCAGAGATTTCTGATTATGTGGAGAAAAGTTTCAAACTCTTCGTGAAGATTAAAACAACGTGCTCATGAAGCCTCTGGTTTCCTCTGGTTCTGTTAAGAAGTCTTCTTTTATTCTTTATTCAGATTGGAGGACTGCAGTTTGTCAGAGATCAGCTGTTCTTCTCTGGCCTCAGCTCTGAAGTCCAACCCCTCCCATCTCAGAGAGCTGGACCTGGGCGGGAACAACCTGCAGGATTCAGGAGTGAAGCTGCTGTGTGAGGGACTGCAGAGTCCAAACTGCAGACTGGAGACTCTGAGGTCAGATCACTGACTGTGTCATTTATTTGGATCATTTCAATCCACATCCTCCATTGTTGCACATTTCAGGATTTATATATTTTCAGTATTTGTCTGAATTTAAATCTCTGGATATTTAATAATTTAGAGATTTGATGTGAACATGTTTTTTCTGACTGTTGGGGTTTTATGTAGTCAGTTTTGTTATTACATTAATATTACTAATCATGATTAATTAATGTCAAGTCATTGTGTGTTTTTTAATTCAGTGATCCCTCGACTTGAATGGGGCTTGAAGATCACAGAGATTCACAGCTCAGATTCTTTCTGTGGGTTTTTGTCCAACGTATTTATTGTCACATTTCAAACAATCCCTCAGACATAAACATGTTCATTAACAAAAGTCTTTTCAGGACATAAATATGCAAAATCAAATTAGTGTTAAATTTGAGCTCATTAACCGTGCTTCTTTTATCATCCTTCATTTTAACAGCAAACAAAATAAAACAGAATCTAAAGCCTGGATCACACAGCAGGATAATTACACAGATTTTGGCTCCGATTCTCCCCTTCTGATAATCTTAAGGACGCCCCGATCATCATAAAATAATCTTATCAGATCATCCTGCTGTGTGTGGTGTGTTCAGACCGCTCTCGTCTGGTCGGAAGAATGTCGGGACCGCTCCGATCTCAAATCGGGGAAATTCAACATGTTGGATTGTTTTGGCCTGATTTCTCATCACGTGTGGTTTTTCCCCCCCGAGGAGAAAACGAGCAGGAGCCTGTTGACTGTGACGCGTAGCCAATCAGAAAGCGAGGTGACGTAGTGGTGAGGAAACACCGAAACAACAACTAGTCACCTCCATATCATCATGTAGCAAGTACAGCTCATGCTCCCGTTGTCTCCACTCTGTGACCGACGCCTCTTTTTAAAACGTGTTTTTCAGATAAAAACAGCACAAACGATCCCTGTTACATCCTCTTCATCCGTTTGTTGACTCTGGAATCATGTTTGATCTCCAGAGGTTTTGCGAGGTTTCCCGTCTGATCGGGGGACGTTTGCGAGTGAAATCGGTTGGTGTGTGTTGATGTTGCTGTGTGGCTGCACACCACACACTGTACGACCAAAACTGTAAAACCTCCGATTATTTATCGCCATGTGTGTGTGCTCTCTCAAGTTTTGGAAATCGGCCGACAATTTTAAAATCCTGCCGTGTGAACCAGCCTGAAGTTAATTAACAATTTAATTAATCTGAATTTAGTATTCACTCAGTTCTTTCTGTTTTGTTTACAATTTAAACAAAACAGTTACATTTGTTTTAATATTAATCATCATTTATCGTTATAATTTAATCGTCTCATGTGACCCAGAATGCATCACTCTGAAACAATCTGCCTAAATTAAGTACATGTAAACATTCAAACATTTAAAACAGTTACCGTAAATTCCGGACTATAAGCCGCTACTTTTTTGTGACGTTTTGAACACTGCGGCTTTTACAAGGATGCGGCTTATTTATGGATTTTTCTTGGGGGACAATGAGCTTTTGCCAAAAAAAATATTTCACCTCGTCGCGTCGGATCTTAATATCAGTCATTTTGCGCTTCATGCATGCACCCTCATCATGGAAAACACACAGAGAAATACATATGATGCAGCTTTCATGTTAAAGGCGATCGAGCTGGCTGTCAAAGAAGCTAACAGAGCTGCTGCACGTAAAGTTGAAACTGACAGCGACAACGAAAAAGACACTGAGGAAGTGAGTAATGAAGTCATTCCGAGTCAGTGAATGGATGGACTTTTTCTTGTGAAATATATTACGGTAATCTTTTTCATCAGCCGTGTTACAGACACTGTTCCATCAAGGATTTCCACTAGGCTTCGTATTTGCGGATGTTACCAGTAGTACGTATTTAATCAAAAGTTAAAACAATGTTTTTGTGTCACGTCTTTCTGTGTAAATCGCTCTGTTACAACGTGGACACCTGCGGCTTATAATCAAGTGCGGCTTATATATGTACAAATACATTTATTTACTTATCTTTAGCCGGTGCGCTCAATAGTCCGGAATTTACGGTAAATAAGACAAAGTGAAGGATCATGCATTATCTTTATTCTTCTTTTATTCTTTATTCAGATTGAGGGGCTGCAGGTTGTCAGAGATCAGCTGTTCTTCTCTGGCCTCAGCTCTGAAGTCCAACCCCTCCCATCTCAGAGAGCTGAACCTGGGCGGGAACAACCTGAAGTATTCAGACATGACGCTGCTGAGTGATCTTCAGAAGAATCCAAACTATCGACTGGAGACTCTGAAGTCAGTGTCTCAGTGTTCTTTAATCAACCCTCCACATATCTTCATTTATTTATTTATATACAGTGTGACTGAACATAGTTTCAATACAAAGCATGAAACTGATCTGCTGCATAAAGACTTTATAGCTGTTGCTAATTTCCAACATGTGTCTCTAGTTGAGCCTTTGTGTCAACAACAGAGTAAAATGTTCAACCTTCAATCACATTAAACTCCATAACACTTTATGAGGACACATTCAAATACATGTACACAAATATGACAATACAAACGCTATAAAAGCATTAAGTTACAGATTTAAGATACCATTTTAAAGATGCTCTGGTTTGCTTCCATCCAGCATTTCACTGTTTCTGTAACAGATTTGAAGTGTGAGATGAATGTGATTTCAGGTGTTTAATGTGTTGCAGAGTTTACAGCCTTTGATGGAGGAAGCTGAATGTTTAAATATAGATCTACCTTGTTGTATGTTATAGTTTCCATTCACAGTGCTTCTTGTTCCGTCCTGTCTTTGAACACACCTGGAGAGAGAGTCAGGGTCGAGGTGGGCGATACGGAAAAAATATCATAGAACCATTTTTTATCACCATATTACCACCATGTTTTTCTTCCTGATCTTAAGACTAATTTGTAAGTTCCTGATGAGTTCAAGCGAGGTCCTGACATTATTTAGCCCTGAAGGGGGGGGGGGGGGGGGGGGGGGCGTGCGTCTGTGTGGGAGTGTAAACTGCAGCATGAGAGAATAAACTCATTAGAACGGTTCTACTGTCTCTCTGCTTCGGCCGATCATCAACACCTTCACATCCTTCATGATCTAAGGTGGTTGTGTCACACACCATAGTTCAGGGGACAGATTGTTGATACACACCAGGTCAAATCACACACTCACACACCAATATGAAAGCGTTCAGTGTTAAAGTGGGGGCGGGGCTTAGTTACAGCGCTGTGGGGGAATCTGATGACTTCCAGCTGATGAAAATGATTTCTGTCATCTCTCTTCTTCTCTCATTAGATAGGGATGGTCTCTGTCATGATGTGAGCGATCAGGACACTGGTGGTGCAGAGAGGAGCAGCTGATGATGCACAGAGGAGGAACCTCCACCATCTTGTCCATGGAGAAGCTTCTTCTTCCTTTATCTTTATTTATAATTAAAGTCTGGCTGTTATAATCTATCGATCTATCGATCTATCTATCTATCTGTTTTTATTTTTAATTTGTTCATTCATTCATAAAAATAAAAGTATGGTTTGAGTTTCAACAATCTGATTTGTGTTTATATTGTTTGTCCATATTAATGACTGTGTTTCACATGTTACCAAAGTTTTACATTGTTATTTTCTACATTTGAAGATTTTAAGTCTTTTGCTGTTTTTTTTTCCAGTATTGAAATGAACCCCAAATAGTTTTTGTAAAGTCACATCACAAAATAAATGTTTTTGTGTTTCAATTTCACCGTCACAGAACAATTATTTCTTTCAATATTAAAGTCCGATGTCCTTCTAGAGTCTGAATCTTCTCTGTCTTTAAATGTCCTGATCAGTCCACCTGGGGCACAGCTGAACAACATCCCAGAGAAATGGACGGGGTGAACTTAATGTAGCTGTCAAGCTGTCTCCATCTCTGATCACCTTCAACACAGCTCTTTAGTATCTTCACTGTATGAACTGGTGCATTCTGTATACTGTATGTGTAAACAGCTGCTCAGGACTGTCTGCAACATTTCCTCTGCTGATCTATCTTTAGCGAGCTCTCTCCTGTATCCAGGACTGTTGTGTGTTTTTCTTCTTTGGGAAGAAGAACCAGACACTGAAACAAAAGGACAGCACCCTTCCTCCCATCTTGAGGATGAAGGCAGGAGGCCAAAGCACGAACAAACAACATGCAGGCATTGTTCAGAGCGAGCAGCTCAAACCTCCAGATGAACATCCTGTGCAGCGTCATGGACTTCTTCCACCGCTCGCTGGATGAATAAGTGTGTGTTGGGTCATCAGAGCTGATAAACACAGATTAGATTCCTCTAATCTCGACCTGATGATCAAAGCGGTAGGACGCGATGTGAGAGTAGAGAGAGAAAGTGAAAACAAATCATGTCGACCGGCTGCTGTTTTAAGAGTCGCTCGACTTAAGAAGGTGCTTGAGCACCTCCTACTGGTCAGACCCGACTCCACGTCTGTGACCTGCCTCTGTGGTGTCACCCTTTGGAGTTTGAAGCTGACTTTTGAAGCCCATTACGGCGTTTTGTGTTCCATCATCGGCACAGTTTGGCCTCATCAGACTGCGGGCGCCATGAACCACCGGGTCTGTTTCTGGAGCAGCTAGCTACAAGATCACAGCAGGTGACCTTCTGTGATGTTGTAGTTAAGCCACGCCCCTCACTGTGAATAATTCTTATCTAAATGAACTCCCCATCCAGCGTGTTGATAAAAACATGACACATTCAGATTCATATTTGAACCTTTAGACTTTTTTTGTCTGCAGGTTTTCTTATTTTTCAACAGCAGATGTTGTTGCATTGTTTGTGTCAGCTTTGGATGGTGAACTTTCTCACCAGGGAGGTTCAGATCATGAATTGATATCCGTGGTATTCTTGTGTAACTCACTGACGCCCTCTGCTGGTTGTCTGCTACTTTTCCTCTCAGATCGGCCTCTTCACTCTGTCTCTCTGCAGAGCGGAGGAACTCATGGCTGACCTGCACAGAGCTGAATCTGATTGGTTTCACATTAAGCACAGGTCTATTATTGGATAGGACAACAAAGAAGACTTTCTTGGTTTATTACTATTGATTTATTTATATAAAAGTGCAGATATGATCATAAATAGCGCTTATAAATAGAGAATGAATTCATGATGGAATAAATAGGATCAGAATCGTGTGATGTCGTTTCTTACAGTTCTGCAGAGTTTTCATGTGTTCACATCTTAGAAGTAAAAAATAAACTAAAATCATAATAATACAAATGATCAATAATCGTCCGTAATGAATCCGGGTCACTGAGTCGTCAGCAGAAAGACGTTTTATCCATCGCAGCGTGGTTATCCAGACCGTGTCCCCCCAGCCAGTCCTCGTTCAGCTCCCCCAGGATCTCCTGCAGGGACAGCTCGGGTAGAGGGGCGTGTGGGACCAGCGCTGGGTATGCAGGCTCTCTGCAGCCCTCCAGCACGGCGCCGCTCAACGACTCCTCCAGCTGAGAGTACGGACCCTCCAGCGGGGGGCTGCTCTCCACGCCGCCGTCCCAGTACCCAGAGTCAGGCGTGTCAGGCGTGGAGGAGTGGGAGGTGTACATCTGCTCTGCTGAGCCTGGATACATGAAGCTGGAGTTGTAGTTTCTCATCTCCAGAGGCGAGTGGCACCACAGAGGGGGGGTCTGGCTGCCGGGCTGGGACCAGAGGGTCCTCACAGGGGGGCTGGAGCCGCTCCCAACCTGTTGGCCCTGCTGCAGCCCGTACATGGAGCCGTAATGTGCGTGCTCTTCCATGGCTGAGTAGGTGGGAGGACGCTGTCCGAAGTAGCAGACGTCCTCCATCTCCTCCTTCACCTGGGTGTGGTAGGCAGGCGGGGGCCCCTGAGGCTGGCCCCGGCCTGCATGAGGAGGAGGCAGAGAGTCGTGGACGGGGCTGTCGGTCTGCCACAGAGCTTTCTTTGCCCCTTTACACTTCAGAGTGCGAGCTCTTCTGTTCTGGAACCACACCTGGACGGAGAGAGAGAAGACAGAGCTCAGGTTAAAAATCAGGAAATAAAAACAAAGTCTTTGGGGGTTTTTTAGTTGTTTTTTTTGGTTAATCATTTTGTGAGCAAACAGGCAGTGGAGGGTGGGGGGGGGGGGGGGATCAGCTCTCAGAGTTGTACTGTCTATCTGTGAGCTGATAAAAACAGCTTGTGTCATCTTCACAGATAGAGATATAAAGTGATAGCGTATCTGCAGGTCTATGCAGGAAGCATTTGAACACAGAGCCTCCTGGTGATAAGAAACACACAGCTGTCTAAGGGTTTGTGCTGGATGTCAAATCCAATACAAAGATTACTCTTTGTAAGGCAGTGACTGTGTACCTGTATGCGTGATTCTGGCAGGCCGGTGGTCTGGGACAGGTTCTCCCTGAGGCTGATGCCCGGGTACGGGTCAGTCTCGAACGTGGCCCTCAGCAGCTCCACGTGTTCTTTGGAGAAGCTGGTTCTCTTTCTGCGGCTGGCGCTGCGAGCGGAGCCGCCACTGGAGGGCGGGGCATCATCTGAGAGGACGAGGAGAGAGCCCGGTTACACATCAAACAACGTTTAGACTTCTTCTTCTTCATCATCATGATCCTCCACCGAGTTCAGCCATAAAATACTTCATCAAAAAGTCACTTTTACATCTCTAATTGTGCAGAACAGAAACTCCTTCCATGCACAGATTCATGATGTTGACACTTAAACATTTCTCTCGTAGTTTGCATTGTTCTGAATTTTGCAACGATTAAACTTACACACACAGGAGATAATTAAAAATACAAAGAGATGGATAAAACTACAGAGATGATCTCCAGTCAAACATCAGCTGCAGGTTATTATATCTACAGATCAGATTCCAAAGCTGATTCTAAACTCTGTGAACTGAAGCTCATCTGCACTTTGTCTCGAACACAGTGAGGAGTTCACTTAATCTGAAGTGTCTTATTGAAGCTCTTTAAGATGTTCTCAGCTTTAGTCATGTCTTACCGTTGCTGGCGTCCTTCCACATGTCGAACGTCTCCTGCTGAATGAATGAAGCTCTGACTGCAGATGAGCTCAGTGCTCCTGTGTGGGACTCTCTGACTGTGTCTCCTGCTCCTGTCAGGTACCTTTATATTGATCACCTGAGACCCAGAAGGCCATGGTAAAGCCTGAACAGAGCGGGGGGGGGGGGGGGGGGGGGGGGTACTCTGGCCCCCTCCTCGTTATCGCCTAATCTCTCTCCAGTGATGTTAAGGTCAGTGGCGGATGTGAAGCTCTGCAGGACAAAAGAAAGCGTCCGAGCGCCTCATCGATACCACTTCACTGAAAGACGACAAACATGTGAGAGTTTGTGACACATGAGGACAACTTAAAGACGTGAAGGTTTAATGAAGGCACAAGAAGACGGGCTGAATTAAACGACGGGCTTTTTTCTGCATCAAGCTTCATATTTTATTTAAAACACGTTTTATTAGTTTCAGAAAAACAAACCTTTAAAAATATATACGTGAACATGAAGCCTTCTTTAGATGATCGACAGATCGAGGGAAATGTGACTGTGATACAAACTAAAAATAAGATAAAATAATTAAAATAAGGCGTCACATCCTTTAGAGCATTCAGATGCTTCATGTTTGTTTTTATTGAGATTTTATTCTCTGGGTTTAAGGGTTAAATGTACGGTGGCTGGGAAGTGCAAAATATAATTAAAAAAGTTTGAAACACTTTAACATAATTTGAGACAAATTTACATTTTGATAAACATTTTTTGCAGATTTGTAAATAAAATGTCCTGGGACTGAATTAATAAATACTGAATGGATCTTAATAATTACATTTATTTCATGTTGTTTGTTCTGTCCAGCTGTCAGATTGGTTTTTGCTTGTTAGTTTTGTTTGGGCTGTGTTGTTAATAAATAAATAAAAACTATTATAAAACCAAAACACTTTTTCTGTCTCTGTTTGTTTTGAAAGACAGAAAGATGTTTGAACCAGATTAGTCACTTTAGCTTTTGTCCCTGTGGACGATCTCTTGAACGGTTAAAAGTCCCAGATGAGACAGAAGGACCAGATCTGTCTTGTGAAAGCGTTTCACATCTTGTACATTTGATTTGCACTTTCTTTGGGGCGATAAAGTTTTCACCGCGTGGGGAACAAAAAAGGTTAAATCTTGACGATCTTGTTTTCATGCAGCACAATGTCGACGTGCGAAACAACAAAAATAAAAGCTAAAAGATGATTAAACAAACGTGATGACGCTTGGAAAGTTACTTTAAGAGTTTTTAAGGTGCACTAGAGAGAACACGATCCGAGACGTTTGACTAAAACAAAGCTCGGAAAAGTTCCTCATTAAGTCCCAACTCTCTTAAAGAATAATCAGAGAGTTGAAGTCAGTGAAATCCTGGAGTTCAGAATAAACGAGAGCTCCATGTTTGTGTGTTTTATAACATTTCTCAGTTTATCCCATGTGATGCTTTCATGTGTTTTATCTGCTTTCATGTAAATGTGTGTTTGTGTAGTGTGTTATGCTCTCTGGGAAGATTCCCCTCGAGTCAATAAAGGTTTCATTCAAATGTTTGTTAATTGCTGTCACAAGACCTCTAATGACTCGACGTCGTTCAGATGGTTACTGAACTCACTGCTGCCTCTTTAACCCTCATCCAACTATTGTTGCTCTGTTGATTGGCTCTGAATCCCAAACAGCAAACTGATTAACCATCGTCCGTGTCAAAGAATCACTTACTCTCAGATGTTAGCTGAAATTAAAGACGAGCTGCAGCTCCTCTCTTCTTATGCATGAGCAGCGTCTCATTATCTCCTGAGAGGGAGAAATAACAAGCCCGGATAATTGTTCACTGATTAACGGACGGTGGCTCTGCAGCACAAAGAGAGAGAGAGAGAGAGAGAGAGAGAGAGAGAGAGAGAGCCTGTCAGCATGCTCAACATGTCCGGGCTTTGACCCAGCTGTGTGCAGATGTTGTGAGTTTTTAATAGTTGTTACTTTATCGACTACTTTTAAATTCTTCTCTGTCTTTTAATGATGTAAAATCAGTTTTCTTAATTTCTGTTGCATTCTTTCCTTCAGCTCTGTTTTAGTGTATTTCTGTTTGTTCTGTCTGTGAGTGGCCTTGTGTCTGAACAGCGTCTTATAAATGAACTCGTCTTGCAGGGTCGACTCAGAACCAGAAACTCAAACCACATCGATGCATGTTTCAATACCAAGTCACAGCCTCCTAATATTTGCTGCTTTGCTCTGACAACATGTGCTGCACACTTCTGCAAACAGTGCACACACACACACACACACACACACACACACACACACACACACACAGCATGCTCTCGCTCTTCTGCTCACAGCAGCTTTGAGTTGAAGATGTGACTGGAGCACGGTGTAACAGAGCTACATGCTGGAAGTTAGAACCTTCGCTCCCAGGATTCAGATCCTTTAACTTTCCCTGAAGCTCGCACTGAACTGGGAAAAGCAGCTTTCAAGTGTCCAGTTCCATCTTCTTGGAATCGGTTGCAAGAGACTCTAAATCTTCAGCAGCTGGTTTCTGTCTTTTTTAAAAATCTGAAGGCAGAAATATCTGACTGTAGATGTTTGTGCTGCTGCTCCTGTTCATCTCAGTAACACTTTTCCTGGTTAAATAAAAACACGTGACAGACATGGATCAGCATATCGTGAGTCACGGAGCGGAAACATCTCCGCCATGAAGCATCATCATCCAACACCTTAAATCCACTTTTACAAAACATTTAAAGAGACCAGCTCCTGATCATCCTGCAGCACGTTCCAGCCTGCAGGGCATAGTTGGTTTTTTGTACCTGTCAACATGTCTGCTGTAAAAACAGGCTTTTTGAATGGGTGTGTATGTGACTTCCTGTGCTGCTGCAGCCAGCCTCTAGTGGACACTCCAGGAACTGCAGGATTTTAACACTTCAGCATTGGCTTCATTTTGGTGCTGTTGGATTTAATGTGTGAGAACAGGAGTGTTGTTAGCTGCAGTTTGTTGAAGACGCACTTCAGCAACACGCAGGAAGGAAACGATCCCATGACTCGTCTGAAAAGTGGATTTTAACAGTCAGCCTTTTACGTCTCAGGGAAACTAGTTCATGATGTTTTGATATCTGTATATGGTTCCATGTCTTTTAAATGTTTGCGTTTATGTGCATGCTACGTGCAGACGTGACCAGTTGATTTGTATTTGACTGTCGCCATCACCTGCCCAGAGAGATGGATATTAGCACATTAGCTTGTCAGCTAAATCTGGTACAAAGCATCTCTTCTCTTCAGAGGCTAATGTTTTTTCTCCTGATTCAAATAAACTAATAAACTAAACTTATAACAACAACAAGCTTTTTAACTTCTTTCTGCTTTGAGCTCATTTCATAGTGTCCGGTGTGATGTCAGCCCAGAGAAAACACTGACTCTGAAGTCAAACAGTGCAAAGGGGTCAAAGTGCACACGCACACTTCCACTATTTGTGGGCGTATTAGGAAACAATGCAGCTTGAAGTCTATCAGACTTTTATCTTTATCTGGAATAACTTCAAGAATCAATGTCTCTCTCTGTGTGTGTGTGGAGACGGCTGCTGAGAGTCCTGACTCCTCGCTCCGCCGTGCTGCGACCTAAATCCTATCAGAGGCCTTACACAACGCGGCGCTCGCTGCTGTAACCCGCCTGTTACGAGTCACACTCACTCCGAAGGTTGATGTGGAAGAAGTTGTGCTTTGTGAAAAAATTACACTTGGCTTTAAAAAGAGTCTCATCAATAAAGTAGATTAAACAGGCAGTTAACATACAATGCTCGAGTGATTGATGATAAGCAAACACTGGTTCAGCTTAGAGGCTATTCACTTCATGTAAAATCTCTATAAAGAGCTTTGTGTGGCGTTTACTGACACAACACAGATCTGCATATTAAAACAACCAACAGTCATGTGATCAGTTTATCTGTTCATGTAAAG